>NC_137171.1:127915287-128445787 GCF_951804945.1 Podarcis cretensis | reverse complement strand
CTCCTGGGGAGAGTCCGGCGAGTCTCTTCGCTCTTCCCTTTGGGGTGCCTGCAGGATAAGGGGGTCCCACGGCTGCAGGGGGAGACCCCTAAGTCTGGGAGCAGAGGGTCCTGCTGCCCCCCATTCCTCTCTGCCAAACCAGGGAGGGAGCGAGTTTCCAGGAGGTCTGCTTCTCTGCTCCTCCTTTGCATCCACGCACTGCTTTCTCCTTGTGGAAAGAGGGAGGAGTCTGGGGGGGATCGCCAGAATCCTGCTTGAAATGGGGGAGCCCCTGCCGGATCGTCCTCCAGCCAAGAGCCCCAAGGAAAGCCTCTCTGGGCAGGGGCCACGCCTGGGGCTCCTCCTGGGCTGCTGCTCCCCGTGGAGAAGGTTTCAAAGGAACGGAGCTGCATTGCTTGACGGGAGAGGATGGAAAGGCGCTTTAAGGACTCCAGAGTCTTGTCCTTCAGGGGATGGGGCAACGCAGGGAGGAGAAGGAGGGGGCTCTAGGTGGCAGGTCTACAAACTTTTCCCTCTCGGATCCCAGAGTGAGCTTCCCGTGTATTAGAAAACAATGGAGTTTGGAGAGACTTTTCTGAAGGGAATTAAGACAATCTATACAGAACACATGAATAATACTCTTTTTTAAAAATGTAAGAGGCCCCCATGGAGCCTCTCCCTTCCACCCCCCCCCCCCCGTCTCCAATACTTCTCTGATGGTCCCCTCTGCGATTAGGGTTTCCCATAATACGTTTCCGGAAGCATCCTCAAGACATCATAGATCTGTCACAGAAAAGGTGTGGTCTCAGGTAGAAACTGAGCTCCTGGCATGGACCCGTCAATCAAATGTACTCCATCACATTGCAAAGGAAATCATGGACAGTTCAAATACACCCCTTGGTCTTCTCTGGGCTTCGTCCCACTATAGAGTGGGTAGGCATTGTGATTTAGATTATCTGTTTGCCACTCTTGGGGGAGGATCTCACCGGTCATGACTCCTTGGGAAGTCCCTGTACATCTCTGGATTATGGTGGGCTCACTCACCCCTCCCATTATGCCTCACTTCCCTGAGTCCTAAATGCCATTGGAACTGAGAAGATTCACAATGATGTGACTTCTTGTGAATTTCTAAAGTATAACAATATGTAGCTGTTTCATAGTATGGATTCATGCGTATGTGGCAGAATACTAGTGGGGAACCCCCGTCTCCCTTGCAGTTATTCTGGATTAGATTTGGGCTTCTTGGGGCAGAGTCCTTGGCACAGATGGAGGAGGGGGGAGGGAGGGCAGCCCCTAAACGCAGGGGCAGAAGCAGGAAGGGAGAAGGAGGGATGGGCTCAGTGCTCTTGGCTTTGCAAAGGTTAGTGACGCCCACCCTATGGAACGCCCTCCCTTCAGATGTAAAGGAAATAAACAGCTATCCTATCTTTAAAAGACATCTGAAGGCAGCCCTGTTTAGGGAATTTTTTAAAACTTAATGCTGTATTGTTTTTAACATTCGATTGGGAACCGCCCAGAGTGGCTGCGGAAACTCAGCCAGATGGGCAGGGTATAAATAATTTATTATTATTATTATTGTTATTATTATATGAGCAGAGCTGCATTCCAAGAGAGGACAGGAAGGGGGAGTAAAGGTCCGCCCCTCCATGGCTAAATTCCTTCCCTCCCACATCCCTTCCTACAAGCAGAGAGGAGGCTGCTTGCTTCTCTCTCCTTTGCAAAACCTTCCTTGGTACCGCTCCTGGAATCCAGGGAGTCTCCTCTCTCTTCCCCCTGTTACGGAAGGGGGGGGGCATGTCTTCTTCACCTTCTTCGCTACAATATATTTGCTCAATTTCTCTAGGACTCCATCACCCCTCCCCTGTCCTCCATAATCCCTCAAGGTGTCAAGACCCTAATCCTGTCAAATCGCTCTGATCAGCCTTTCCTCCAGGCAATGTCAGGTGGCAGACTGGACCATTGTCTTCTCATCCCCAATACTCAGGAAGTGTTTATCTGCGCTTATCTCCGACTCTGCATATTCCCCCCTCCCTCCTCCATATGTTAATCTGTGTAACCCAACCTCCCTTTAATATATTCATGATGTAATCTGTGTAACCAAACCTCTCTTTAATGTATTCATGACGTGTTTTGCACTGTATTCTGGGACATGGAGGGAGTTTCAAAAACTCATGTCACCCCTTTCTCACTGTTCAATCTCGCCTTGAACCTGTTGCGCAATAAACTTGGATCTTCTGCTGTTTGCTCCTGTCTCCGGCTGAGCTCATTTTCCTCCGCAGGGACCCACGGACTTAGTCCGATGAGCTGGGTGGCAGAGCAGCCTCGCACTCAGATTTTGCCGTAACACCCCTGAGGGTGCAATAGGGAGAAGGGGGTCCCTATTCATATCATGCTTTGGGGGGAGACCCCCAAGTAAGGGAGCAGAGGGTCCTTCCTTGTCCTCTCTGCCAAGCCAAGGCGGGGGCGAGTTCGCAGGAGGTCCTCAGCTCTTTTCTCCCTTTGGATCCTGTCAGGGACTCAGCAAGAGCGCAGGGAGGAGAGGAGATGGAAAGCTAGGGGGAGCAATCTGAGGGCAGCGTAGGAGAATATGACAGCAGCCCGATAGATTCCATGAGCCTCTCAGCTCACATGAGCCAGGTCCCAGCTCACAGAGGACCAACGCTAGGCTGTAGTTATGTACAAAAGTCTTTATTGAGGTTCAGTCTCCATTTTAAAGCCGCAGCGTGCAGCTCTACGTCTCGACCTTAGACCGGCGAAGTCCCGTCTGAGTCTCCGCCCCTTCCACACCAGTTTAACACTCTCGCTTTGCTCCACCTCTTCCTAAGTTCCTTTCTCCTCTGGGCCCTCCTGCCCGCTAGGGTTTCATCCTTTCTGGACTCCTCTGACGCTGACCCTGATGATTCTTCCCCCTCCTTCCGGCGGCTTTAGGACCTGGTTCCCTATCCAGGCTACCTTCTGTGCCGCTCGCCTGTACATTTGAACTTGGCGCGCGCGCCCAGCCTGCAACTTTCCTCTTGACCGTTCCCTCGCTCTCCGATGGAGGCGTGGCCAACCCTGACTCATCTTCTCTCGCTGGTGGTGCATATGTGGGCTCTGATACCTGGGACTCCTCCCCCCCACTACGCTCTGGTGGGGAAGCTGGTCCTGATTTCCAACTGCTGCTCTGGGAGTCCCCGCTGGCCCCTTCCTTCTGGGGTGTCCCCCTTGGGTCCCCCCTTGCCCTGCCCATCGGCGCCCCCTTCTGTGAATCTTCCGATTCGCTGGAGAGGCTCATGGAATCTATCGGGCTGCTGTCATCTTCTCCTACGCTGCCCTCGGATTGCTCCCCCTCGCTCTCCATCTCCTCTCCTCCCTGCGCTCCCGCTGAGTCCCTGACAGCAACATTGGAATCAATTTGTTTCTCTTCTTCAACTAACTGTCAAAAGATGTTCCATTCACAGTCAATGAACTTCACCAAAAATCTCCGTCTCTGACACCCCATTCCCAGGTTTGAGACGGTGGAAATTTATCTTTCTTTACTCTCTCTCCTGCAGGCTTGAACAGTCAAATTTCCCCTCTTTACTCCTGCTTCCAAGAGGGGTTTAGATGATCAAAACAGGAGGAATTTAAAACCTTTATGTACAACCTTCCAGACTTTGGCTTGCACGATTTTTGCTTCAGACTCTTTACAAAAGCGGAAGGCGGACACCGCGCCGCTCACCCCACGTCGCTTCAGGTCCCCGAAAAAGGGGTTTCCTTGCGTGTAGGGGGGGCGCTCCTGGTGTCAGCCGAATCCCACGTTCCCAGGCTTCCTCCGCCTGGGATTTTTAAAGGGTCTCCGCCTTCGCCGCCGCGGCAAGACCCAATTTTCGCCGAGCGGGTTCCTCTGGATCAGAGGAATTCCGCCATTGCCGATGGCGCTAACCCGGAAGTCCCAGAATATCAATCTCAGAATCCATCAGAGAATTCATACAGGGGAGAAACCCTATCAGTGCTTGGAATGTGGAAAGAGCTTCAGTCACAGACCGAATCTCGCTTCCCATGTGTCAAAGCTGCCTCTAGGTCCCAGCTCACAGAGGACCAACGCTAGGCTGTCGTTATGTACAAAAGTCTTTATTGAGGTTCAGTTTCCATTTCAAAGCCGCAGCGCGCAGCTCTACGTCTTACACCCTAGACCGGCGAAGTACCGTCTGAGTCTCCTCCCCTATGACACCAGTTTAAGATCCTAGCCCTGCTCCACCTTTTACGCTGCTCTCTCCTCCTCTGGGTCCTCCTGCCCGCTGGGGCATTGCCCTTTCTGGACTCTTCCGACGCTGAGTCGCTTTGCTCCTCCCCCTCCCTCCGGCGGGCTTTAGGACCCGGTTCCCAATCCTCATTCTCTGCTGTCCCGCGCTCCTGTACCCCTGACATCCATCCCCCCCTCGAAGCCCCCCCTTCCCCCTCCCCCTCTTCTGGCGTGGGTTCTGGGTGCTCCAATGTTGTGGGGGTGAGTGCAGGATACAGTTCTTCCCCCGTGGTGTGCCTCCAGCCGGGTAGATCCGGCCAGTCCTCAACGGGCTCGTCGACGTCGATCTCCTCCGCTTCCATCTCTCTGCCGGTGTGTTCGAACCCCGGATCCTCCCCCAACACGTCCATGACCCCCTCTCCCCCTGTCGCCTGGGATAACGCTGCGTGCGCGGGCCCGCTTGGCAGTTCTGTGCGCCACCCCGCCACAGGTTGATCTTCCCACCAATAAGAGCCGCCTGTGCCAAACCCTGAGAGGGACCCCTCTGGGGAGCTAGTCTCCGGCGCCGTGTCCTCCTCTGAAGAGAACCCCCGGAACGTGCTGGCTGAAAGTGTGGGTGTGAAAAGATATTCATCAAAATAATCCTCCGGCATGGGCCTGTGTGGGAAGAGTGCGTGGAACTCGTCTTTGAGGTAGTGCTCCTCCGCCGCATAGTACGGTACCCAGCTGTTGGCGCTGGCCGGGGTACCTTCCCTGGCGAGGAGATATTCAACCCCCTCTTCCCCCCATCTTGAGTCCAAAATCTCCGTGACCTCGTTGAGCGGCCCCGCCCTTGGCGACCCCCCTGTCATGGGTGCGTCTCTAAGCGGGCTAGGAGCTGTCCCTGGCGCCTGAAACCTGTGAGGTGCCTTGTAGGGCGTGAGCACCGATCTATGAAAGACCGGGTGCATTCTGGATCCCTCCGGTAGTGTCAACCGGAAGACCACTGGGTTGATCTGTGCCTTGACTTGGTAAGGGCCTAGCTGCTTGTGTCCGAGCTTCTTCTTAGCTAAGGATCTGGCCAGCACTGCCTGGGCTGCTAACCAGACCCAGTCCCCTACCCGTATGTCCTCCCCAACTCTCCTGTGTCTGTCTGTCTGCATCTTGTACACGTGTTTAGCTAGCTCCAACTGCCTTCGGAGCTGTTCATGGACCTCCTGTAACTCCTCTGCCAATGCCTCTGCTCCCTGCGGCTCCCCCTCCCCCTCTTTCTCTAAGCCCGGGAAGGTCCTGGGATGTCGCCCATTGTTGGCGAAAAACGGTGTCACCCCGTGGACACGTGTTTCGTGTTGTTGTAGGCAAACCCGGCCAGCGGTACGTAGTCCACCCAGGTCGAGGGCTGCTGGTTCGCGTAGCATCTCAGGTACTGCTGCATGATGGCGTTGACCCTCTCCGCTTGTCCGTTGGTCTGCGGGTGTCTTGCCGACGCTAGGTTGACCTTGACGTTCAGGATCCCCATCAGCTTCTGCCAGAAACTCGAGATGAACTGGCGCCCCCGGTCGGACAGGATAGACCGTGGCAGGCCGTGCACCTTGAACACGTGGTCTATGAACAGCTTGGCTGTCTGTTCCACTGTGGCCACCTTCGCGCAAGGAATGAAGTGCGCCATCTTGGTGAACATGTCGACTACCACGAGTACTGCTGTTTTGCCCCTCGAGCTGGGCAGATCAGTGACAAAGTCCAAGGCCACCCTCTCCCACGGTTTGGACGGGGTCTATAGCGGTTCCAACAGTCCCGCCGGCGGTCTGTGTACTGGCTTGGCCCTTTGGCATGTGTCGCACCTCGTGACGTAATCCGCGACTTCTCCCCGCATCTTGGGCCACCAAAAGTCTCTGGCTACTAATTCCACCGTCTTGTCTTTGCCGAAATGTCCGGCGCTGGGTGCGTCGTGTAGCTGTTGCAGTACTCTCGCGCGGAGTTCATCTCCCGGCACGTAGATGGCCCCTTTGCGGAGGAGCAGTCCGTCGCATATCTGGAACTCGTCGTCCTTCACTGTGCCGCTGCGCACCTCCTCCATCTTGGATCGTGCGAAGGAATCCGTTTGCATCTCGCGCCGTATTGCTTCCAGGTCCACGGTGGCCGAAGCGCATGCCCACGCCTTAGGTGTGAAAATGTGTTTGGCCGCTACCGGTGCTGCTTCCTCCAGATACTGCGGCTTCCTGGATAGCGCATCAGCCATGATGTTGTTGTCTCCGGGGATATATTCTATCCTGAAGTCGAAATCCGCAAAGAACTCCGCCCAGCGGATTTTTCTCTGGTTCAGGAACCGCGCCGTGCGCCAGTATTCCAGGTTCTTATGGTCCGTGCGAACTTGCACCGTGTGTTTGGCTCCGACGAGGAAGTGCCGCCACGCCTTGAAGGCTGCATGAATGGCCAGCAACTCTCTGTCCCAGATGGTGTAGTTCTGCTCCGACTTGCTGAGTTTCCTGGAGTAGAAAGCGCACGGCCTCCAATCCCCTTGCGGGTCTTGCTGCAACAGGACTGCCCCCACGGCTCTGTTGGAGGCATCCGTCTCCACCCTCATGGGTTTGCTGGGGTTCACATGTAGCAGTTGTTCTTCGGAAGCGAAGAGACGCTTGAGTTTCTGAAAGGACTGCTCCGCCTGCTCCGTCCAGATGAACTTCTTCTTCTTGGAGCTGAGGGTGTCCGTGATGGCCGCCGTCTGCATAGCGAAACCCTTGATAAACTTGCGATAAAAGTTGGCAAAGCCGACAAACTTCTGGACCTCCTTCCGATTGTGCGGGCTTTTGCAGTCCAGTACCGAGCGTACCTTGGCGCTGTCCATGGCGATTCCCTTGTCGGACAGCTTGTAGCACAGGAAATCCACCTCCGTCATGTCGAACTGGCACTTCTCCAGTTTGGCGTACAGTCTGTGCTCCCGTAGTCTCTGCAGGACTTCCTTGACATCTCTCTCGTGAACCTCCTGCGATTCCGAGAAGATCAGAATGTCGTCCAGGAAGCAGACGCACTTCTTGTAGAGGAGCCCCGCTAACACGTGATGCATGAAGGCTTGGAAGCAGTGGGAGCCATTTTGTAAACCAAACGGCATAACCCTATATTCATAGGTGCCCAAGGGCGTAAACATGGCCGTCTTCCACTCGTCGCCCTCCCGCATGCGTATAAGATTGTACGCTGCTCGTAGATCCAACTTGGTGAAGATGCGTCCCTTCCTCACCGTCGCGAGCAAGTCGTCGATCGTAGGCATCGGGAAAGCCGTGGGCTTGGTTTTCGAGTTCAAGATTCTGAAATCAACTACCAACCTCTTTTGGGGCGTGTCTTTTTTCTTCACGAAGAACACAGGACTGCCCCCCACTGCTTTGGATTCCCGGATGAATCCCCGCTTCAAGTTGTGATCTATGAACTCCCTGAGCTCTTGCAGTTCGTCTTCAGACATGGAATACAGTTTTCCCGTCGGCAGCATCGCCCCCGGCAGGAGGTCAATCTTGCAGTCGTAGGGTCTGTGGGGAGGCAGCTTGTCCGCTTCCTTCTCGCAGAAGACCTCCAAAAACGCCTTGTACTTGTCGGGTACCGCTTGCAGCATGCCCAGTTGTAGCTGTGGGTCATCCTCTTGCCCCTTGTCTTCCTGGTTAGTCATGATGCAATGTTCTGCGCAGTAGGAGGAGCAGAAGGTCAATTTACGCTGGTACCATGCCAATGCCGGGCTGTGCCTGTCCAACCAGCTCATGCCCAATACTATGGGCGTGTCTGACAGGTGGGTGACATTGAAGCTGATGACTTCCCGGTGATTTCCAATCCGCATCACCATTGGCGGCGTTTGCTGTACCACCTGTCCCCCCAGCAATTCTCTTCCATCGACTGTCACTACTTTTAGGGGCATCGTGGCCGGCAGGAGCGCTATGCTATGTTGCTTGATGAAATCCACTCCTATAAAGTCTGCATTGCTACCAGAGTCAATGGTAATAGGGACTTCCATGGTGAGCCCATTGGGAAGCTGGAGTGCTGCGGTGAGCTGCACCACGGGTTTGGGCGGGAGGGGTCTGTGGGCTGTAAGATTCCTGGGGACTGCTTCACTGACTCGTCTGGCTGGGCCCCAGTGGCTCTGCTTCCAGCCAGACTTCGTCGTTTCCCTGCTGTGGTTCTCTCTGCTGAACTGCTTCTGTTACTGTTGCTGAGGCTGCAGTGTGCTTGTGGAGCCTCTGGGGGCACTCTTTTGCCATATGCTGAGCACTGTCGCAGATGTAACACTTCCTGTTCCCTCTAGGAGGCTTCACTTTGGCTGCTCCCGGTGTTAGGGCTCTGGTTGCTGACTGAACCTTGGCACCACCTATCTCCATCGGCTCCTCTCCCCCTCCCAGTGGAGGCGTGGATTGAGCGCGCGCTGAGTCCCTGGGAAAGAAAGGAGGTGCTCTCGCTGGTGTGCGTCCCCAACGTCCTTCGTCCTTGCTCCAGGGACGTTCTTCCAGATGCACCCCAATCATCAGCGCTCTCTGGACAACTTCTTGAGTGCTCTGGGGTCTCTCCCCCCTTGCGATTTCGTCTTTCACAGCCCCGTTCAGCCCCTCCCAGAACAGGTCCCTGACGGCCGCTGAATCTTTCCCATCCCAGCGCGTTGACCAATGCAAAAAAGCGGGAGTGATATTGCCTCACAGTGGCTCTGCCTTGTTTCAATCCATGTATCTCTCTTCTAGCGACATCTACATCTGTCGCTGTCAGAGCTGCCTCCAGGTCCCAGCTCACAGAGGACCAACGCTAGGCTGTAGTTATGTACAAAAGTCTTTATTGAGGTTCAGTCTCCATTTTAAAGCCGCAGCGTGCAGCTCTACGTCTCGACCTTAGACCGGCGAAGTCCCGTCTGAGTCTCCTCCGCCTCCACACCAGTTTAAGACTCTCGCTTTGCTCCACCTCTTCCTAAGTTCCTTTCTCCTCTGGGCCCTCCTGCCCGCTAGGGTCTCATCCTTCCTGGACTCCTCTGACGCTGACCCTGATGATTCTTCCCCCTCCATCCGGCGGGCTTTAGGACCTGGTTCCCTATCCGGGCTACCTTCTGTGCCGCTCGCCTGTACCTTTGAACTTGGCGCGCGCGCCCAGCCTGCAACTTTCCTCTTAACCGTTAACTCGCTCTCCGATGGAGGCGTGGTCAACCCTGACTCATCTTCTCTCGCTGGTGGTGCATATGTGGGCTCTGACACCTGGGACTCCTCCCCCCCACTACGCTCTGGTGGGGAAGCTGGTCCTGATTTCCAACTGCTGCTCTGGGAGTCCCCGCTGGCCCCTTGCTTCTGGGGTGTCCCCCTTGGGTCGCCCCTTGCCCTGCCCATCGGCGCCCTCTTCTGTGAATCTTCCGATTCGCTGGAGAGGCTCATGGAATCTATCGGGCTGCTGTCATAATCTCCTACGCTGCCCTCGGATTGCTCCCCCTCGCTTTCCATCTCCTCTCCTCCCTGCGCTCCCGCTGAGTCCCTGACAGTCGCAGATAAAAAACAAGCATCCATTGCCTTAATGAAGGCATTCGCGTTTTGGAGGGCTGGATCATTATCTCTCCACAGATTGCGCAACCACGCTTTAGCTTCTCCATGGAGATGCGTTAGTATGAAGCCTACTTTCTCCTGCTCATCTCTAAAGTCCTTCTCCAGTAACTTTAGCGCAAAAACCACGTCTGCTCTGAAGTTAGGATAGTGCTGCAGACTCCCATCGAAATGAGACACCAGGCTGCCTCCTCTCTTTCTCAGCCCAATCCCCTCTGGTCTGGCTCCCGGTAGCCCCTGTTTAGTCAACATTTCCAACCTGTCTTGCAGATCCTTGCAGACAGCAGCTGCTTCCTCTTCTCTCCTCCTGGACGCTCGTATTTCTGCGTTAAGTTGTGTCACTGCGTTTTGCAGGGCTGCCATTTGTTCTTCGGTAGTCATCTTGTGCTGCTTTCGTGAGCTCGCGAAGTACCAATCTTCGCCCCTCGCTGCGTCCACTCACGTTGCGAGGTTTTTAGGGAGACGGTACTTACTGTCAAAGCTGCCTCTAGGTCCCAGCTCACAGAGGACCAACGCTAGGCTGTCGTTATGTACAAAAGTCTTTATTGAGGTTCAGTTTCCATTTCAAAGCCGCAGCGCGCAGCTCTACGTCTTACACCCTAGACCGGCGAAGTCCCGTCTGAGTCTCCTCCCCTATGACACCAGTTTAAGATCCTAGCTCTGCTCCACCTTTTACGCTGCTCTCTCCTCCTCTGGGTCCTCCTGCCTGCTGGGGCATCCCCCTTTCTGGACTCCTCTGACGCTGAGTCGCTTAGCTCCTCCCCCTGCCTCCGGCGGGCTTTAGGACCCGGTTCCCAATCCTCATTCTCTGCTGTCCCGCGCTCCTGTACCCCTGACACCATGAAATAATTCATACTAGAGAGGAAAAGTCTTAGTGTCTGGAATTTGGCCCACCAAATAATCCAACTTCTTCTTAAAAAACCCCAATGAAGGATATTCCATCCCTTTATGAGGGGATTCCTTTTCACAGTTCGCTTTTACTATCAGAAAGTGTTGGAAAACGCCCTGGGAAGGCTGCAAACTTCCCCAAGTCTCCAGAGCGTTCCCTGGTTGCTTCTTTCTCTGGCTGTAAATCTTCTTCAGTCCAGAGCAGCTGGTAATAAGCAACTCTTCTCTCCTGAAAAGAGCACGCCAGTCTTCTGGCATATCATAGCAGAAGAAAGACTCAAACTCCATCAGTACAACATCAGTACAGAACTGCGACACACACAGAAGTGAAACTAACTTCCAATCATACTCAGAAGAAAGAGATAACACGGACTTCCTTTCTCACACTCTCTCAGACATTCACATGATGTATACAAATCATAGTACCACTTGCTGGAGCAGCTCGGATGGATAAAAATCCTAATGCACTCCCCCATTTTTAGGTAACCGTAGCTGCATAAGTTAGTGCAGCATTAAGTAACATTAAATGATACATTCTGCTGTTTATATACCATAAAATGTTGTCACATTGTTATTCTTCTTCTCGTTAAAGGAAGTTGTAAATGTTTATTTAAATCCAGCCAATGTGTCCATTTCTTTTTGTTCTTTCTGCAAATATATTGTAAAAGGTTCCCATTCTTTTTTAAATTCACTATTGTCTTTTTCACACAATTTGTCCGTTAACTTTGCTAGTTCTGCATAGTTCATCAGTTTTTCTTGCCGTTATACTTTTGATGGTACTTCTCCAGTCTTCCAGTTTTGAGCTTTTAAAATTCTTGCCGCTGTTGTAGCATACATTTACCAAAGGTGTCATGGGCTTTGAAGACACTCAAACTCAGGGCGCAAGGGAGAAATGTGCTAAGAGGAAGGCACATGTGATCCACTCCCATCCGGAAACCAATGTCCCCACTGTGGAAGCACGTGGGGATCCAGAATTGGCCTCCACGGTCACTTATGGACTCATTGTTAAAACTGTGTTTATGGGAGACAATCTTACTCGGCTACAAGTGATCGCCAAAGAAGAGAAGAAATAATTTCCATTTTGATTTCGGCAATTCTTGACCTAAAATACTTAACAGGAAAGCTGCTGACTATGTAAACCCAAGTTCTATTGTCCCTTTCTAGTAGGTGCTTAGAATGTACTTCCCAACACATATCCTGTATCCGCCTGTTGCCCCAACACATTTCTCCTATGTCGATCATGTATAACCCTCCCGTTTTCTGAAGTAGCGATGATGTGGCGATGATGCTTAATGAACTGTATGCTGGGATAAGATGGAAACTTTTAAAAGTCCTTGTCACCCCATCCTCGGGGTCCAAATTCCTTTGAACCTGTTGCGCAATAAACTTTGGTCTACAGCTATTTGCTCCGGTTGGTGGCTGGACTCCTTCCTTTATTCCGCAGGGACCCACAGGCTCTGCCCAACCAGCTGGGGGACTGAGCAGCCTTGCACCTAGATTTTTCCGTAACACTTCTTAAACTTGGGAATGTCTGCATGTGACCCCATCTCTACAGCTCACATAAACACCACGGAGAAGGGGGCCAGAGCCTGAAAGGTGAAAGCCTTGGCCTCGAATGCAGGATTCAGGGATGCTTCCCCTGTTTCCCCCATGGAGAGCTGGGACCCCTTCTCCTTTGGAACGGACCTCCGAGGAGGAAGCCAGGGCGGATATAAAGTTCCTTTCCCCACTTGCCAGGAGCCTGAGCTCCATTTGGGGTCCCTCTTGGGGAAGGAAACTGAGGCAGGCTCTGCTTGCTCCCCAGGGACCTTCGGGGGGGGGCTGTGTCTTCCTCTGGCCATGGCACCCCCAGGAAGCCTTGGAAGAAAGGCAGGAGACCCTCAGCAGAGAACAGCCAAGTCCGGTTCTTCTCCGCAATGGCTTCCTCTTCTGAGAGCAACCTCTCTTTCTTGTCTGGGCTGGACTGGGAGGACCCCAGTTCAGCCAGTTCCCTAGAGTCCCCCCACTGCCTCCTGAGACCCACAGGGATCAGGAGTGGGAGCGACCTCTCCTGTTCAACTACTGCCTGAGGGGGTGGGACAGATGTCTTGGCCCATTTTGGGGGGCGAGGGCCATCCAGAAAGGGCTCCTGGGACCCCGAGTTCGAGAGGCAAGAAGGGGATTCTCCAGCCTGGGCTTTCCCCTATTCCTGCAGGTGGAGCCCTTCTCCTAGCGCTGACTCTTGGGGTGACAAAGGTGTCTTTGGCTGGGGAGGATAAACTACGCGTCCCAGAATCCTTTTCGTGAGGCAGAGGAGAGGATGGGCTCCAAATGGATGCCTTCTTTGGGGGCTGACGGCTAGGCAGCCAAAATCAATAGATGGGGGGGCCGATTCAATGAGCCCCCCCCGACAGCTGCTCTCCTCTCTACCCAGCTCAATCCACCCACTTTCGGGTTCTCTCTTGCCCTCACCCAATCGCCATGCCCAGAGCACCCTGCTCCCCTCCAATCGCGACTGCCCCAGAAGTGAAGCTGGGGAGGAGGCCCAGGAGGCCGTCCCAGGAGCTCCCCCTTCCACAACAACCCTGCCAGGCTGGCCTCTTGCATGTCGCCCCCTTTCCAGCAGGCGAAGCTGCAGGGACCACTCACTTCCTGGCCCCCCAAAATGGAGGAGGCTTTGGACCCTTGATGAATCTGAGAGGAGCCTTGAGGGGGGCAGGGAGGGGCTCTCGCCCCTTCCCAGACTTTTCCTCCAACCATTTATTACTACTGTTTATCAAACTTGGCCACCCTCACCTCTCCTGCAGCCCTGGAAGGAAAAAAGAGACACACGGCATGCATTTCTTTTCAACATGGGTTTATTCTCTAGGTTGGCTCTGCCCCACAGGGCTTACAGTCTACAGCAGTATCTACACAGAATGGGGAGGGGGGGCGAGTTTTGGGCTCTGGGGGGAGGGAAGGGGGGGCAGGTCCTAGTCCGTATCGAGAGAGAGGGCCGAGCTGCTCTGCCTGGCCATCTCTGCAGGGACGTTGTGGGGAAACAGGCTCCTTTTGCACCCAGGTCTCTAGAGGGGATAAACTTGGGTCTGGACTGTACCACTTCAGGTCCCCCGGAGGGGGAGGTAAAGGGACACCTGATGACCCACATTCTGTAAGTGGAGGATCCCTGATTGATTTATTTGGGGGGGGGGGAGGGATATGCCAATCTTGCTCAAGTCAGTCTCCCCTACTCCAAAAAGGTTCTCTCCCACAATCCCAAAGACATCACAGGCCCCCGTCAAGAGTCTCCCAGAGCATGTGCAGAGTCTGCGGCCCAGGACCTTAGGGTTGCTTTTGATGCAATTCCTGCCTTGCGGGGGATTGGACTAGATGACCCTCAGGGACCCCTCCTAATTCTACACTTCTATCATTTCACAGCACGGAAGTGAGGAGGGGCAGGGACTGCCAGAAAGGGGGGCTTTTGCTATGCACAGATCTGGCCCCCTCCTTAAAATCACAGCTGTGAATCTGCAGGATGCGAAGCCAAGCAGACCCCTGACCCCAAAAAGGAAGGGGAAGGGGGCTTCCAACAAGGGACCGGAGGAGCAAGACTGGGCAGCCAAAGAGGAGGGACCCAGGAGTCCGGGGGCCTACGATCCACTTCACCCTTTCAACGGGATCCGGAGACAGGCAACAAACCAAGCCGGGAGCTGGGCTGCCCAAAGTCCGTTACTGCAGAAAGAAGAGAAATCTGTGAGATTTTGACCCAATTTGGAGAGGAAACATTAGCTGGCTGGGGGTTGCAATTGCAGGAAATGCTCCACAACAACCCTGTGAAGCAGGCAGACTGGATCCTGCCCCCCCCCGGCCCCCCTGCGAGCTTCATCATGGCCAGGGACTGGGGATTTGAACCCAGATCTCTCTGCCAGGGCCTAGTCTGGCCCTCTCACCACTGCACCGCACTGCCTCTCAGTGAGTGGCATAGAGATATATTTTTTAAAAAATAGAAAAATGAGGAATCGAAAGAACTTGGCAGTCTTGGGAGAATCTTGGGCACTGTCAGAGCTGCCTCCAGGTCCCAGCTCACAGAGGACCAACGCTAGGCTGTAGTTATGTACAAAAGTCTTTATTGAGGTTCAGTCTCCATTTTAAAGCCGCAGCGTGCAGCTCTACGTCTCGACCTTAGACCGGCGAAGTCCCGTCTGAGTCTCCTCCGCCTCCACACCAGTTTAAGACTCTCGCTTTGCTCCACCTCTTCCTAAGTTCCTTTCTCCTCTGGGCCCTCCTGCCCGCTAGGGTTTCATCCTTCCTGGACTCCTCTGACGCTGACCCTGATGATTCTTCCCCCTCCATCCGGCGGGCTTTAGGACCTGGTTCCCTATCCGAGCTACCTTCTGTGCCGCTCGACTGTACCTTTGAACTTGGCGCGCGCGCCCAGCCTGCAACTTTCCTCTTAACCGTTCCCTCGCTCTCCGATGGAGGCGTGGCCAACCCTGACTCATCTTCTCTCGCTGGTGGTGCATATGTGGGCTCTGATACCTGGGACTCCTCCCCCCCACTACGCTCTGGTGGGGAAGCTGGTCCTGATTTCCAACTGCTGCTCTGGGAGTCCCCGCTGGCCCCTTGCTTCTAGGGTGTCCCCCTTGGGTCCCCCCTTGCCCTGCCCATCGGCGCTCCCTTCTGTGAATCTTCCGATTCGCTGGAGAGGCTCACGGAATCTATTGGGCTGCTGTCATCCTCTCCTACGCTGCCCTCGGATTGCTCCCCCTCGCTCTCCATCTCCTCTCCTCCCTGCACTCCCGCTGAGTCCCTGACAGACACTGACCTCGGATTTGGGCTTCTCCGATTTGGGTTTTTCTTCAGAAGCTGAAAAGGAGGAAAATGAAGCAGGGAAAGGTTAATGACCAGAAAACCCAGGGAAATGGACAGGAATACTTGAAAGCATGCAGAAAGCTAAAACGGAAATCAATATTTCTGAGCCACTGGGCAGGGATGTTTTTAGCAGGCGACCAAAGAGAATCTGGCCAAGGCGCCTGGTTAGTATCAAGAGGCAGGGAGTTCCAAAGGATCTTGGAGCCAGAAGGGACCCTGAGGGTCATCTAGTCCAACCCCCCCCCCGCAAGGCAGGAATCTTTTCCCCAAGGTGGGGCTTGAACCAACAACACTGAAATCAAGAGTCTCAGGCTCTCCCAGCTGAGAGTCTCAGGCTCTTCTTGTACTGGCAGCTGTGGAAAAGGGGAGTCAATTGGCCAGCGCCAGTTCCGCCAATCAAAGGCGTCAGGTGGTGGTGGAAGGGTTCTCAACTGCTTTTACTGTCAATATTTGCATGGTCTTAAGAGATTCTGAATTGTCTCCGCCAGGGAAATAGGGTGGGATATAATTAATATTTCTATTTTTCATTATAATAATTAGACTTGAGGTAGGCTGGGTTATTTGTTTTGGTTCTCATTTTTATTATGTACGTTGTGTTTTCATTGTGCATTTTTATGCTACAAACTGCCTGGAGATCCAGAAAAGGAGGGTGCTGTGCATGTTTATAGAATCCTAGAATTGTAGAATCGGAAGGGACCCAGAGGGTCATCTAGCCCAACCCCTACAAGGCAGGAATCTCAACCAAAGTATCCCCTAAAAATATAGACCAAATGACAAAATAGGACCATATCGATAACAAAAATAACAGTACAGAAGGGGTGGGTGGGAACAACCTTACCCCATCGGAAGAAGGACCGCAAGACCCCCAGGAGCACAATGGCGACCAGGAACAAGCCGATGGCGTCCTCCAGGGAGGGGCCCAGGGACCCTGGGTGGGGGGAGAAGGGGCAGAGGCAGAAGGGGGGCGTCAGTGAGGGAGAAGAGGGGCGTCAGCGAGGGAGAAGAGGGAGAAGAGGGGCGAGGGAGAAGAGGGCCACCCTGCCTTGGCCACCCATTGCAGGTCCCAAAGCTGCACCTTCGCCCCACCCCGCATATCCTTCACCCCATGCCCGACTTGATCAGTGCCAATTCACAGAATCCTAGTTGGGAGGGCACCCCGGCGGTCATCTAGCCCAACCCCCTTCAAGGGAGGAATCCCAGCTAAATCACACAGGACGGACGACCCCCCAACCTCCGCCAGTCAGGAATCAAACCCGCAGCCGGTCTTCTGGGCCTTGCTACCCAGCCCCCAGGGGACCCCGGCACAGACCCCCAAGTGCAGACCCCCACCTGCCACATGGAGCACGACCGCCTTCTTGACCCCCGCCTCGCCCAGCCCGGCATGGCCCACGTGGCAGACGTAGGAGACCCCGTGGTCCTCGGTCGGGACGGGCAGCAGGCGGGCGAAGCTGGTGAAGCTGAAGGTGCCGTCGGGAGCCTGGCGATGCCCCGAGTCCCCGATCTCCAGGAAGGCGTCCTGGGGGGCGCCGGACCCCCTCCGCTTCCAGCTGACCGAGGCACCCAGAGGGAAGAAGCCGGAGACCTCGCAGGCCAGCTGGGGCCGGGCGCCGGGGGGCACCGAGAGCGTTGTGGGGCGCAGCGTCACCTGGGGGGGCTCTGCAGGGCGAGAGGGCGAGAGGGAATGAGCAGAGGGCCCCCTGCTGACAACCAGGAGCGCTGCAGGCGAGGGGGGCTCTTGGATTCGAATCCTGAGGAAGTCAGGGTCCCCTTTGGCTTGATCAAGTGGCCAGACGCTTCTTAAGGAGCCTCCCAGTCCAGGGGCAGTCTCTCTGGATCGCTTGGTTCTTAGAAGCCTAGAATTGCAGAAGTGGAAAGGACCTGCAAGGGTCATCTAGACCAACCCCTGCCAGGCAGGGATCTCAGGGCAATTTGGCCACTGCGAGGTTTAAGCACTCTCCCTATGTTCTTTTGGAACCTCCGGGCCCAGGAGCAGTCTATCTGGATCCCTAGGTCCTGGCCGGCATTTGGACTGTGAGAATACAAGATGCTGGCTCCATGGGGGTCCCTTTGGGCAGTGGACCCCCCTTTCCCCTTCCCTCCGCCCTCCCTGCGAGGGAGACCCCCCACTGGTCGCTCACTCACCCACCACCTTGAACTCGAGCGCCTGCTGGGCGTGCAGGTGGGGCAGGTAGACGGTGCAGATGTAGGTGCCCTCATGGCGGACGGCCACGCTCCGCAGCCGCAGGGAGGCGCCGCCGGCCTCAGTGTCCAGCAGCAGCTCGGCCCCCTCCTCGGCCACCGACACCCCCCGCGTGGCTCCGTCGAAGGCCAGCACCACCTTCCCGGCCCCCCGGAACTGATGGCGCCACTCCACCGAGAAGGCCGAGGCCGGCGCCGAGAAGCCGCAGTGCAGGACCGCCGGGCGCCCGAGGCGGGACTCCAGGCGCGGCGTCCGCGTGAAGACCGACAGCACCACTGCGCAAGGAGGGAGGAGGGCGAGGTGAGCAGGAGAGATCCCCAGTGGTCATCTAGACCAACCCCCCGTGCAAGGGAGGAATCCCAGAAGGGAACAACCCAAACCCAGCCTGCCAAAACAACAAACCCAGGGCCGTGTTTAGCAGATGCGGCACCAGGCTGCAAATGTCTGCCCAGGACCCCCAAATTACCAGTGATAGTGTTGGGGTGGCCGTAGCTGCGCACTGCCAGCCATTGTGAGGGGCGCAACTCTCCCCCATGCCAATGCAGGAGAGCGATCCCCCGAGAGGCCAGCGCCCTGGCGCGACGCATCACTAAGCCCTATGGGAAAGACGGCTCTGAACAAACCCACAACCTATTTGATTTATTCATTTAATTTTGTGGTTCTCAAATTTGGGGGTGACCCCCATAAACGCTCTCTCTTTCAGCCAGTGCCCTAAAAGAGGCATGGTTTGGAACAACTGTTTGCACGACCCAGTAAGATGAAAGCAAGATTTGAAACAGCAACAATTAGTTGCCAAATGACTCAAAATCCACTTCAAACTACTCCAAGTAGTTCAACCCAGCAGATGCATTTGATCCACGGATTTCTGCTTTCCAATTGGCCCACGGTGCCCCCCACCCCCCATGAGGGTGTAACCAATGACTTTGGACACTCCTAATTTAAACAACTGCTTTTCTGCCCCGCCTTCTCCTCCCAGGGGCTCAAGGCGGCCTCCCTCCCCTTCCCCTGCCATTCCCCCGCGCTGACCCTGCCAGGTAGGCCTGCCTGAGAAGCACTGACTGGCCCTCGGTCCCTCCCTCCCAGGCTGCTGGCGCAGGGCTCTAGCCGCTAGGCCGCGCTGCTCCCCTTCCGCTCGCCAGGTGGTACCTGCGGTGGTGGTGACGCTGCTGACCCCATCCTGCTGCTTCCAAGGCGGGGCCTCCTCGGTGTGCAGGACGCTGCTGACCCCGAACTCGGCGTCGGGGGCCTGGATGCTGGCGATGAGCCACTTGCCCCTCTCCAGGGCGCGGGGGCAGCCCCCTCCGCCCGCCAGACCCTCCGCCCAGGCGACGTGGGACTCTTGCGGCGCGTACGCGTTGATCTCGCAGGAGGATTCAGCCTCGCTGGCATCCGGACTCAGCCAGGGCGGGGGGGTGGCCGAGGCCTGACCGCCCCACAGGGCCCCAGAGGGGTCTGCCGGGGGGGGGGACAAAGCGGGGGGAGGTGAACCAGTGTCTAAGGGGGGGGGATGATGAGCCTTGTCTCTCCACTGCCGGACCCCCCAACCTACATCGCAGGGGGTTGGAGTGGATGACATTAGATAAGTATATATGGAATTGGAATTGTTAACTCTTATAGTGATATAGAGTATTATTATTATTATTATTATTTTATTATTATTTAGTGTTGTTCAATCACACTGATGTTTTAAAAAGAAAAAATGTTTAAAATTAAAAAAGTAAACACCTGTAGGTTGGACCCCGAGGGACATCTAGTCTCACCCCCTGCAATGCAGGAATCTTAGCTCAAGAATCCCTGACATTTGGCCCTCCAGCCTCTGTTTGGAAAACCTCCAAGGAAAGCAACTCTGTCCCTGGAGGTTTAAAAACGGAGATTGGGGAAGGAGTGTTTGCCGACACTGAAGATCCAGAGAATCATTTAAGTTTCCCAGCCTCAGTTGTGGCGCCTGTGAAATGGGTCTCCGAGGTGCTTCAAGTCCCTCCAGGGATGGGAGCCAGGGGACAGGTGGGGGTGTCCTATGGGGGGGGTCTCCATACCCAGGACCTGGAAGGCCAGGCCGGCCTCCACCTCCGGGGGCAACTCGGACTCCAGGGCAGCTTCTTCCAGGCGTCTCCCGGGTGGGGGCAGGAACAAGATGGCGGGGCGCGGCTTGGGGGCGCTGGACATGCCTGAGCCTCCGCCCCCAGCCTCCTCCAGGAACCAGCAGCCCCGCTTGGCCAGCGGAGGCGAGGATCTGCCGAAGGACGCTCCTGCGAGGAGAGGAAGAGGAAGAGGAAGAGGAAGAGGAAGAAGAAGAAGAAGAAGAAGAAGGGGGTGGACCAGATGCCCCTGGGGACCCCAAAGCAGCCGCAGCAGCAGCATCTGGGTCCGGACCAAGGGGACCCCTCCCCCCTAGCCCAGCCTCCAAGCCCAATCTGGGTAGACTGCCTCTGGGCCGGGAGGCTCCACCGGAAGAGCCCTGCTGGATCCGGAGCAGGGCAAGGTAGACTGGCTCTGTCCATGGAGGCTCCATTGGGACGCAGCGGGGAAGAAGAGGAAGCAGCGGGGCCGGATTCGGGACTCTGCCAGGGAACGGAAAGCGAAAGCGAAAGAGGGACTATCCCGGGCCAAATCCCCCCCGCCCCGCCCCGCTTTGCGACAGGCAGAAATCCCACCGGAGAAGTTTCCCCCGCCAGCCCCTTCCTGCACCCGCTGGGTTTCTGCCTTGCAGGGGGAGAGTGGATGCCTCCTCCTCCTCCTCCGCCCCCCCCCTCGGAGGGAACCCAGGCGTCCGGCCCCGAGCTCTCCTCCTCCCGCGCCCTGCGAGGAGAGGGGGGGACCCAGGCGTCCGGCCTCGACCTACCCAGCAGCAGCAGCAGCAGCAGCGGGAGCCCCTTGGCGCGGAGCGGAGCGGGTTGGGCAGCCATGAGGCTCCGCAGGGAGAGAGCAAGGAGAGGCGGCGAGCGGCGATGGCGGAGACTCCGTCCGCGCTTCCCCTTTCGATTTCGGAGCCCCGGAAGGAGGGCGGGGCAGGAGGGGGGAGGGGACCCCTCTCCCTGCCCCCCCCGGCACCCTAAGGGGTCTCCCGCGGGAGATGCTGATTCTGGCCTGGCCGGAGGAGGGACGAGAAAAGTGGAAACAGCAGCAGGAAACCAGCTGGAGAATTGGGGAAGGAGGCGGGAGGCAGAGCGGCGAGCTGGGGGCGCCCCATCGGAGATGCGTCCCTCGGGAAGGTCACTTGCTCAGGTGGGACCGAGTTCTCTTTCACTGAAGAGATTCACAGAAGGGACCCCGAGGGTCATCCAGCCCAACCCCCTCGAACCCACGACCCGGAGCTCGAGAGTCTCCTGCATTACCAACGGAGTCACTTCCTCCAAAGGGACCGGCGTCTCTCTCAGGGACCCTCCTAATATTGCAAGAGACTTTCAGTCGGCTACTGAGCAGGTGAAATATAATAATGATACTAATACATTATTTATACCCCGCCCGCACATCTGGGGGCAGGGCACGAGGCTGCTGTCTTGATGGCCTCTGAGCCCAGAATCACAGAGAACTCTGCACATGCCCTGGACCATCCGGGTTCTGGGAGGGAGGGAGGGAGAGCGGCCTGCTGGCTGCGCTCAGCTTGCAAAGGGTTAAATCGAACAGAGCTGTAGTCCTAGAGAGGACAGGAAGTAGAGACAGCAGGCGGCAGGTCCTCCAGAGCAGAGTCCCCGCCCTCCGTGCCCAGCCCCTTCCGGCATCTCTTGTCTGTCTCCTCCACGTGCTGCCTCTGTTTCCCTCCTGGGAAGAATCCGGTGAGTCTCCTCTCTCTTCCCCCTTGGGGTGCCTGGGGGAGAAGGGGGTCCCAGGGCTGCAGGGGGGGGGTTTCTGCTTCTGAATGGCAGGGGAGACCCCCAAGTCTGGGAGCAGAGGGTCCTGCTGCCCACCCATCCTCTCTGCCAAGCGGGGGTGGGGGGTTGGGGGGAATGGCCAGAATCCCCCTTGAAATGGGGCCAGATCAGCTCAGGTCTCGAGCCCAGAGCCCCAAGGGAAGCCTCTCTGGGCAGGGGCCATGAATCAGCCATTGAAGAATAAACAAAATAAAAAAATTCCTTCCAGTAGCACCTTAAAGACCAACTAAGTTAGTTCTTGGTATGAGCTTTCGTGTGCATGCACACTTCTTCAGATACACTGAAACAGAAGTCACCAGACCCTTCTATATAGTGAGAAGGTGGGGAGGGGTATTACTCAGAAGGGTGGTGGGATTGGGTGATTGGCAAATAGCTGTGATGAGCCTGTTGACGACTCTTAACGACTGCAATAGGTCTTACAGGAAAAAGCAAGGGGTGAGAAGCTGAAAAATGGCTTTGTCATGTATAATGAGATAAGAATCCAATGTCTTTGTTCAGACCAGGTCTCTCCATGGTTTTAAGTTTGGTAATAAGTTGCAATTCAGCAGCATTCCAAAACAAGGTGCTGATCCATTTATGGTGAAAAATTATAGGCTAATTTCGTTATTAAATAATGATTATAAACTTTTTGCTAACATTTTAGCAAATAGGTTAAAAGAAATGATGACAGAAGTAATTCATGAAGATCAAGCGGGCTTCCTTCCTGGTTGACATATGAAAGACAATGTAAGAAATATGGTAGGCATAATAGAATATTTGGAGACCTGGAATACCAAGCAAGCAGCTTTAATATTTATAGATGCATAAAAGCCAATTGGAAATATGAAAAATTGAAGATATGAAAGGAACATTTCGTACAAAGATTACCGTAATAAAGGACAAAAGTCGTAAGGACCTAACAGAAGCAGAAGACATCAAGAAGAGGTGGCAAGAATACACAGAGGAATTATACCAGAAACATATGGATGTCTCGTACAGCCCAGGTAGTGTGGTTACTGACCTTGAGCCAGACATCCTGGAGAGTGAAGTCAAATGGGCCTTAGAAAGCACTGCAAATAACAAGGCCAGTGGAAGTGATGGTATTCCAGCTGAACTATTTAAAATTTTAAAAGATGATACTGTTAAGGTGTTACACTCAATATGCCAGCAAGTTTGGAAAACTCAGCAGTGGCCAGAGGATTGGAGAAGATCAGTCTACATCCCAATCCCAAAGAAGGGCAGTGCCAAAGAATGCTCCAACTACTGCACAATTGCACTCATTTCACACGCTAGCAAGGTTATGCTTAAAATTCTACAAGGAAGGCTCAAGCAGTATGTGGACCGAGAACTCCCAGAAGTGCAAGCTGGATTTCGAAGGGGCAGAGGAACCAGAGACCAAATTGCAAACATGCGCTAGATTATGGAGAAAGCTAGAGAGTTCCAGAAAGACATCTACTTCTGCTTCATTGACTATGCAAAAGCCTTTGACTGTGTGCCTGATCACCTAATCTGTCTCCTGAGAAATCTCTATGTAGGACAAGAAGCTACAGTTAGAACTTGATATGGAACAACTGATTGGTTCAAAATTGGGAAAGGAGTACGACAAGGCTGTATATTGTCTCCCTGCTTATTTAACTTATATGCAGCTTTCATCATGCGAAAGGCTGAGCTGGATGAATCCCTAGCCGGAATTAAGATTGCCGGAAGAAATATCAACAACCTCAGATATGCAGATGACACAACCTTGATGGCAGAAAGTGAGGAGGAATTAAAGAACCTTTTATTGAGGGTGAAAGAGGAGAGTGCAAAATATGGTCTGAAGCTCAACATCAAAAAAACGAAGATCATGGCCACTGGTCCCATCACCTCCTGGCAAATAGAAGGGGAAGAAATGGAGGTAGTGAGAGATTTTACTTTATTGGGCTCCATGATCACTGCAGATGGTGACAGCAGCCACGAAATTAAAAGACGCCTGCTTCTTGGGAGAAAAGCAATGACAAACCTAGACAGCATCTTAAAAAGTAGAGACATCACCTTGCCAACAAAGGTCCGTGTCAGAGCTGCCCGAGGTCCCAGCTCACAAAGGACCAATGCCAGTTCGTTGTTATATACAAAAGTCTTTATTGAAGTTCAGTTTCGATTTCAAACCCGCGGCGCGCAGCTCTACGTCTCAAACTCTAGACCGCTGAAGCTCCGTCTGAATCTCCTCCCCCCAGACACCAGTTTAAGACTCTAGCCTTGCTCTACCTCTTCCTTTGCTCTTTCCTCCTCTGGGTCCGCCTGTCTGCTGGGGTCTTGCCCTTTCTAGACTCTTCTGACGCTGAGTCCCCTGAGTCTTCCCCCTGCCTCCGGCGGGCTTTAGGACCTGGTTCCCAATCCAGGTTTTCTGCTGTCCCGCGCGCCTGTACATTTGAACTTGGCGCGCGCGCCCAGCCGGCAACCTTCCTCCTGACCGTTACACTGCTCCTGTCACTGCTTCCCCCTTCGGAGAGGCTACCTGGACCTGACTTCCCCTCCGTTCCCTCACTCTCCGATAGAGGCGTGGTCAGCCCTGCCTCATCTTCTCTCCCCACTGGAGGAGACGCTGGCCCTGATACATGGGACTCTTCCCCCCCACTACGCTCTGGTGGGGGAGCTGGTCCTGATCTCCCGCTGCTGCTTTGAGAGTCCCCGCTGGCCCCTTGCTTCTGGTGCATCCCCCCTGGGACCCCCCTTGCCCTGGCCATCGGCGCCCCCCTCTGGGAATCTTCTGATTCGCTGGAGAAGCTCATGGAATCTCTCGTGCCACTGTCATACTCCCCTACGCTGCCCTCAGATTCTTCCCCTTCGCTCTCCATTTCCTCTCTCCCCTGTGCCTCTGCTCCTGAGCCCCTGACAGCCGGTATAGTAAAAGCTATGGTTTTCCCAGTAGTGATGTATGGAAGTGAAAGCTGGACAATAAAGAAGGCTGATTGCTGAAGAATTAATGCTTTTGAATTATGGTGCTGGAGGAGACTCTTGAGAGTCCCATGGACTGCAAGAAGATCAAACCTATCCATTCTTAAGGAAATCAGCCCTGAGTGCTCACTGGAAGGACAGGTCATGAAGCTGAGGCTCCAAGACTTTGGCCACCTCATGAGAAGAGAAGACTCCCTGGAAAAGACCCTGATGTTGGGAAAGATGGAGGGCACAAGGAGAAGGGGACGACAGAGGACAAGATGGTTGGATGGTGTTCTCGAAGCTACCAGCATGAGTCTGACCAAACTGCGGGAGGCAGTGGAAGACAGAAGTGCCTGGCGTTCTCTGGTCCATGGGGTCACGAAGAGTCGGACACGACTAAACGACTAAACAACAACAACAAAAGCCCTTTGACAATATTTCATGGAACTTTATGAAAAAGAATTTTAGAGATGATGGACTTTGGTCAACCTTTCCATACGGGACTGGGAGCTATTTATAACAACAACAACAATTTATTTATATCCCGCCCTCCCCAGCCAAATCCAGGCTCAGAGTGGCTAACACCAGTAAAAATAGCACAATTTACATAAAATCACAGTTCAGAATCGAATTAATGGCAACCATTGGGCTAGAGTTCTATGAAGATTACAGAAGGAGAGAGGGGGGTCAGACTGTGCCTTGGCCAAAGGTCGCGTGGATCACGGTGGCTAGGTCAGGGCGAGAGGTAAGGAGCGAACTCCTTAGCTTGGCGGAGATGAACAGAAAGCCAAACTGATTGTTAACAACACTTTAACGGAAACTTGTGATATTACAAAAGCTACCAGACTGTTGCGAATTCCTCGCAGCGCTTTTAGCAGAAACGCTCAGAGTCCCAGGTTTTTCCAGTGCAGTCTTTTTAATGTGAGCTATATACAGGTATTGACAAAAACAGTCCATACAGAGTACCTGCTCCTTAAGGCAAACGAATACTCTCCACCACAGCACCACCACACCACAGCACAACCACAATTACTGTTGAACAGGCATTCCTTTGAAAACAGGTGATAGCCAATCACCTTAATCACACTCCTGCTGAGTCACTCTGACCCAGCACTTCACAGAGTATTGCATCATCCTGTGGAAGCCTGCAGACTTACTCAGTATCCTGCGAATCTCAACACAGACAGGGTTGTCCTCTATCACCATTGGTAATTATAACTGTTTTGGAAGTTCTGGCAAAAGTCCTAAGATTAGATCAAGATATTCAAGGCATAAGAGTAGGACATAAAGATGGGTGGGGTATAAATTATTATTATTATTATTATTATTATTATTATTATTACAAATTAAAAGCCTTTGCAGGCGACTTAGTAATAACGGTGGAAGATCCCCTTTCCAATGTACCTAAAGTGCTGGATAAAGGTAAAGGTAAAGGTACCCCTGCCCATACGGGCCAGTCTTGACAGACTCTGGGGTTGGTGCGCCCATCTCACTCAAGAGGCCGGGGGCCAGCGCTGTCCGGAGACACTTCCGGGTCACGTAGCCAGCGTGACAAAGCTGCATCTGGCGAGCCAGCGCAGCACACGGAAACGCCGTTTACCTTCCCGCTATAAAGCGGTACCTATTTATCTACTTGCACTTAAGGGTGCTTTCGAACTGCTAGGTTGGCAGGCGCTGGGACCGAGCAGCGGGAGCGCACCCCACCACGGGGATTCGAACCGCCAACCTTTCGATCGGCAAGCCCTAGGCGCTGAGGCTTTTACCCACAGCGCCACCCGTGTCCCTACAAAGTGCTGGATAGGTTATGTGAATTTGGCCAAATAGCCGGTTTCAGACTGGAGGGTGTGAAACACCTAGCTGTCAAGTACAACATTCCTAGAGTAGACATAAATAGGAATGATTGGACCAGCCAGTTGTAAACTTCCTGTTTCCTCCTGGGCTGGAACAAACTTCCTCTGCATGTGACTAGAGGTGGGCAGGACCTTACCTGCCCAGGTACAAAGGGGCAAGGCAGGTAAGGGATTTCTGGGAAAGGATATATAATGAATTAAATAAAATGTTTAAATATACATTTGTGGAAAAACCATGACTTTTTAGGTATAATAGGTGAACAGATTCCCAGAAAATATTTTTTAAAAAAGAAAACATTTTATGTATGCAACAGCAGCAGCAAGAATCTTACTAGCCCAAAAATGCAAGCAAGGAGATGTGCCAACAAAAGAAGAATAGCAGATGAAACATCCAGAGATGGCAAAGCTGACGGGGAAGACCGAAATCAGGAAGATCAAGTATTGGAGAAGGATTGGAGTAAATTTGTGTATTATTTAAAAGATCACTGCAAACAGTTTAAAACACTAGCATGTTTGTGTAAAGACTTGTAATGTGAAATTAATTTTGATAATTTATTTTTAGTATACTTTAACAGTTGGAAAACTAAAAGATGCAGAGAATTTATGTTTATTTGAAGAACCATGGAGGGAGGGAGGGAAGTCGAAAGGTTCTAGTGAACCTGAGGTGTATTGTTTTGAAATGGTTTTGACATTGTATTCTTATTTGAAAAGCTAATAAAAAAGTATTATACCAAAAACCCAAAAACCTGCAGAGCACTGGCAAAAACCCCCAAACTCACACGAGAAACCGTATCAGTGCCAAAGAATTTCAGGCCTTAATCTGCCCAGATGCAGCAAAACATGTCTCCCCCACATTGGTCTCTGCAACCACAATGGTTTTTCCTCAATGACACGCTCTTCCATTGTCTCTCAAGACAAGGGAGACAGATGGCTCACCTGGACCTGGTCCTCACCAGCAGGAGTAGAGGTACTGGGAAACTTGGGAGGAAGTGATCATGTTCTCCTGGGTTTCATGATACAGAGGCAAGGGGAAGCGGAGTGTAATTGTGTGGGAATGTTGAGGGTGGCAGGAGAGGATATATTGATTATCAATATCCTTCCTAACTTAGCAGAGTGCATTCATCTTCTGATGCAGCAGAAACCTGGTTGCAAACTTGTGTGAGTTTCTTAAGGCAATAAGCAATTCAATCTGGCTTGCCCAGATTGAAATATGTTCTACTATTCCTGGTAAGATCCCCTTTTAAATCCCTCCTAAAAGAATAGAGACGCCACAGTCTTATTCATAAGTAACAAAAAGTAAAAAAATTCCTTCCAGTAGCACCTTCGAGACCAACTAAGTTTGTTATTGGTATGAGCTGTTAATGACTGCAATTGGTCTTACAGGATAAAGCAAGGGGTGAGATGGCCAAAAATAGTTTTATCATGTATAATGAGATAAGAATGCAATATCTCAATGTCAGACGTTAACAGCTGTCAACAGGTGTACCACACCTACCAGCCAATCCCCCATTCCCACCACCCTTCTGAGTAATACCCCTCCCCACCCTCTCACTATATAGAAGGGTCTGGTGACCTGTTTCAGTCTAGCTGAAGAAGTGTGCATGCACACGAAAGCTCATGCCAATAGCAAACTTGGCTGGTCTCTAAGGTGCTACTGGAAGGAATTTTTTTATCTTGTTTCAACTACGGCAGATCGACACGGCTACCTACCTGTAACAAAAAGTAGTTTTACTTACGATCAGGCAGAGCACAATATGATCCCTGAAGGCAGGCTTAAAGCTTAAAGTTACAAATGTACAAACAGGTTTACCCCATATGGAAGATGACCTGGGGACTGCTGTGGCAGCTAGCAGTCCAGTCCAGGTGATAATTTTTTTTTTATTCCCCCCCCAAAAAAAACCCCCAGCAACTAGGTGCGCCTTATAGTCCGGTGCGCCCTATAGAGCGAAAAAGACGGTAAGTGCTTAACCCGAGGTACCACTGTACTACTCCCTTCCAGTTTGGTCTGTTCCTTTTGAACAGGCTGTACCCTTCAGTTTCCATGTTCCAGTCTTGAGTTTCATTGTTAGGGAAACATTCTGCCAGAAACAGAGGAGGTTCCAGAAAATTCATTTATATATAGGAGTGGCACTCTAAGCATGCATGGCTCTGGCTGGTAGTGCCAATAAGAAAGAGGAACTATCAGTTTCGTTTTTGCAGACGGCAAATGTCTACCCAACGAGTGCTGCCTGTAAATTCTGCTTTGCTGGGACTGCTGATGGACGCCGTTGCTGGAGAGAAAGAGAGACAATTTTAACTCAAAGCATGCCATTAGAGCGGTTTGCTTTCAGAGTCTGTGAGTGATTCATCTCTAAGAATAACTTCAGTTACTGTTCACTGTTTCCGAGTGTCAGAGCTGCCCCTAGGTCCCAGCTCACAGAGGACCAACGCGAGGCTGTCGCTATGTACAAAAGTCTTTATTGAGGTTCAGTTTCCATTTCAAAGCCGCAGCGCGCAGCTCTACGTCTTAAAGCCTAGACCGGCGAAGTACCGTCTGAGTCTCCTCCCCTCTGACACCAGTTTAAGATCCTAGCCCGGCTCCACCTTTTCCGCTGCTTTCTCCTCCTCTGGGTCCTCCTGCCCGCTGGGGCATCCCCCTTTCTGGACTCTTCTGACGCTGAGTCGCTTAACTCCTCCCCCTCCCTCCGGCGGGCTTTAGGACCCGGTTCCCAATCCTCATTCTCTGCTGTCCCGCGCTCCTGTACATTTGAACTTGCCTCTCGCGCCAACCCAGTGACCTTCCTCCTGACCGTTACACTACTTCTGTCACTGCTTCCCTCTTCCGGGATACTGGCCGGATCTGACCTCCCCTCCGTTGTCTGACTCTCCGATGGAGGTGTGGTCAGCCCTGCCTTATCTTCTCTCCCTGGTGGGGAATGCACTGGCCCCGATCCTTGGGACTCTTCCCCCCCACTCTGCTCTGGTGGGGAAGCTGGTCCTGATTTCCAACTACTGCTCTGGGAGTCCCTGCTGCCCCTTTGCTCCTGGGGCGTTCCCCTTGGGAACCCCCTACCCCTGGCCACTGGCGCCCCCTTCTGTGAATCTTCCGATTCGCTGGAGAGGCTCATGGAATCCCTCGGTCCACTGTCCTCTTCTCCTACGCTCCCCTCGAATTCTTCCCCTTCGCTCTCCATCTCCTCTCTTCCCTGTGCCTCTGCTTCTGAGCCCCTGACACCGAGGAAAAACTCTTCTAAACATTTGAAAGCATGTTACTGAGGTGCCTTCACACAAGTATCTACGAGCAGAGAAAGTGTAACGAACCTTTAATATTCATCCCAGCAGGTTTCAGTGATGCCTACTGAGTCATATTTGCCACCCTGTAGTGGAAGCTCCAATTTGTCTTGCTGAACTGAAACCATGAGTCGCTCCCTCCAGCTGCTTCCTTCTTGTACAGGTTGAGAGTTTTCAGGTTGCGCTTCGCAGCGACCCAGAAGTAACGGAACACGTTACTTCCGGGTTTTGCCGCTCACACATGTGCAGACGCTCAAAATGACGTCACACACATTCGCAGAAGCAGCAAATCGTGACCCATGCACACGCAGACGCGGGTTGCGTTTGCTTCAGGTTGCAAACGGGGCTCCGGAACAGATCCCGTTTGCATCCAGAGATACCAGTGTAGTTTCTTGCCCTTATTGGGTTTCTGGAGCATCGCCTCAGTTTCCTGTGCATCAATGAGGCTACCATCCCCAGTACCAGGTGTTGTTCTGCTTCTGCAATATCATCTCCTTCCCCCTCAAGATCTAGTTTAAAGCTCTCCTCATCAGGTTTGCGAGACTCCGCAAATGTTCTTGTCACTGGCCTAGTCATATGGAATTCTCTGCCACTGTAGATTCAACAGACGCCTTCTGGGCTGACTTTTAAAACGCCTCCCAAAGACTGTTCAACCAGGCCTACGCAGGCAGCTAAGAATACACGGTCTTTGGAGGTTTTTAATTTCTCTCTTTTTTTCACTCATTACAATTTTATGTTTGGGTTTTGTGTTCTTACATTGCTGTAAACCACTTTAGGATAAAGCGGCATATAAATATTTTTATAAACCAATAAAGGATTGTCAGACAATGCGACTGGAAGCGTGTTTATTTGCTCCAAGCGAGATCTGCCATGAAGACCCCCCCCCCACAGGATGGGCTTGCTCCTCGTGGGCCTCTGGGATACCTGACCCACCCCACCGCCTCTGGCCATTCCACAGCTACTGACTCTTTGTCATTTTGCTCCCCCACTTTCATTAAAATACCGGGTCCGTCTCCCCCAGCATTTGCTTCTCATTGCTTTGGTTCTGCTGCTGATGGCACTGGATGTTCTAGCAGGCAGTGAGAGAAGCAATACGCGATGCAGAAAGGTATCTAGCTGAAACACAGAAAACCAGTTTTAGCACCAGAACTGAGTGCACCCTCATCTTATTTTATTTTAAATAAATCTGCATGCCCTGGGCAGCTTCCGCCTCCTGCAGACTTCCAAAAAACCTTTCTCCTTTTTTGACATCTATGCTGCTCCTGCTCAGAACGGAGAGGTTGAAGAAACAGCAGGGCCCTGAATTTCTCCACCTGCCATAAACCCCCCACCATGGAAGAATTAAGTCTTATCAGGCTTTTCCTGTACTGTCCAGCCATATCTAAAGGTAAAGGGACCTCTGACCGTTAGGTCCAGTCGCGGACAACTCTGGGGTTGCAGCGCTCATCTCGCTTTACTGGCTGAGGGAGCCGGCGTACAGCTTCCAGATCATGTGGCCAGCATGACTAAGCCGCTTCTGGCAAACCAGAGCAGCGCACGGAAACGCCGTCTGCCTTCCCGCCAGAGCGGTACCTATTTATCTACTTGCACTTTGATGTGCAGCTGCTAGGTTGGCAGGAGCTGGGAACTCACCCCATTGCAGGGATTCAAACCGCCGACCTTCTGATCGGCAAGTCCTAGGCTCTGTGGTTTAGACCACAGTGCCACCCGCGTCCCACACCAGCCATACCTAGGCCGCCATAAAAAGCTAGGTCGCAGGGGGGCGACATAGGAGATCCCAAATAAACAGCAAGAAGAGCTTTCTGACTGTGGAAGCGATTCCTTGGGAAGGAGGTGAGTTCTCATGGAATCGGAGAGTTGTAAAGGACTCCCAAGGGTCATCCAGGCCAACGCCCTGCAATGAAAGCCCAGGTACCTGGGGGTGGGGTTTGCAACCAACACGAAGACCCACACTTTCGCTGCCACCTCCATGGAACAATGGCGGCCAGAAGCCAGGGCTCCTTGGCACCATTCAAGGTGTTGCTTTTGCCCTGCTTTTAGAATCACGGAGCTGGAAGGGACTCCAAGGGTCATCTAGTCCAACCGCCTGCAAGGCAAAAAGCCTCTCCAGGGGAGGCGCCTTCCTCAACTGTGTCTGCCTTTGGATGGTGAAAGTGAGCCGCCCCCAGCAAGAGAAGCCCTCCAGGGACAGAGGCGGCCAGGGAGCAGTAAAGGGGCGACTGGCTTCATCTGCCTGTATTTCCCTCTAGAACCTGCCGGCGACATCTGAAAAGGCTGAATGCCGGAAGATACAGGGCAGATGTGTGTAAACCATGGGACTGGCTCCCACAAGAGACACGAATTAGGCAAATTAACGGAAGATCGGGGCCACCCCCCCCAATGGCTCATTTCTCCGTCTGTGGCCAGGAGCTCTGGGTCTGAAGGGAGAGGGTTGCAGCAGTCTGGCGCTGCTCTGGGGCTCCTTCCCTTTGGGGCACGTGCTTCGCCGCAATGCGAGCAGGATGCTGACCCAGAAGAGCCACTGGCCTGATCCGGCTGCAGGGGTCCTCTGTGCCTCTGAAGCTTTGGCATTTCTCAAAAAGACGGCCCCTGCTGGAAGGGGCTCCTTCGTGATTGTTGCGTTATATTGTTGGGAATCTTCTCCTTGGGTTTGAACCTCATTTCGTGGGAGAGGGTCCTCTCCCGTGGTTTTTGTGTCCTTGTATTTTTCACTTTGGCCACCTCATGAGAAGAGAAGACTCCCTGGAGAAGACCCTGATGTTGGGAAAGATGGAGGGCACAAGGAGAAGGGGGCGACAGAGGACGAGATGGTTGGATAGTGTTTTCGAGGTTACCAGCATGAGTCTGACCAAGCTGCGGGGGGCAGTGGAGGACAGGAGTGCCTGGCGTTCTCTGGTCCATGGGGTCACGAAGAGTCGGACACGACTAAACGACTAAACAACAACAACAACATTTTTCACTTCTCTCTCTCTCTCTCTCTCTCTCTCCTGTCCTGCCTCTTCCTGCCCCGTCTCCAGGATCTCTCCTCCCTACCAATCTCCACTCCACAACTTTAATAGCAAAAACAGCTTTGGGGCTGCCTGTGCAGGGAAGTTTTCAACTTGTGATGTTTGGTTCTGCTTTCATCTCTCTTGGAAGCTGCCCAGAGTGGATGGGGCAACCCAGCCAGATGGGCGGGGTATACAGAATAAAATAATAAGCATAGTTAGTATTATTTCTACATCCAGTCTCAGTTTCCCCCTCTGCAGTTCTGGGAAGCTTTGGAAGTTAGCATAGTATCACAGAGTCAGAAGGGACCATCAGGGTCACGCAGCCCAGCCCAGCCCAAGAATCCTTTTTTGACCAACATGGGACTCGAACCCATGATCCCGAGAGCAAGAATCTCGTGCTCCACTGACTGAGTTATCCCAGCTTATGAACATGGGGGGGGGGATGAGAAACCACCCTAGACAAAGTCAAGGCCATTGGGTCTGGTGAACCCAGGGCTGCTGACACTAGCTGGCAGCAGCTCTGCTGGATTTTGGACCTGGGAGCAGGAGATGCTGGGGACTGAGCGTCTGCTGCCACACTATGGTCCTGCGGTTCCCACTGAGAGGGCACCTCCCCTTCCTGTCCCTCTGCACACAGCTGTGGGGCCTGTGGGGCACCTGCAGCCTGCCGGCTCTTCTGGGGAAAGGGCCCTGGAGACCCCCTGAAATGTTGTGATTCCCTGGCTGCCTGCTGCCCTCCCTGCAGACCCAAGTGCCAGACCCCTGGGCCGGCAGCAGGAGGGCCAGGAGGAACCCGAGGGGCTCCTCTTCTCACCACCAAGCCCTTCCCCAGCCAAACCACTCCTGCCCAGGTCCTCTCAGAAGCAGCTTCCAGAAAGGCTAGGCAGCTCATTATTACGTGGGGAAATCCAAGGACCAGGTTGGACAAGCCTCTTCTAGTCCAGCCCTCTGAAATGCAGGAATCAAAAACAGCACAGGGAGCTCTGGCCAGAGTCCGGGGGGGGGGGGGGGGAGACCACGTCAGGCTGTGGAAAGGGGGGAGTAGTGTCACGCAACCGCCACTGGCACAGCCCCCCAGTCCCGCCCCACCAACTGAGGGCAGAACAGCGGGGGGGGGGGTGTTGCAGCCAGGGCCCCCAGGAATCTGCGACAGATGCGCTTTGGGGCACAGCGAGGTGGGGTCACAGGGCCGTGGTGCAGGCCGACAACCAAAATGGATGTGACGGAGGAAGAGGAAGAGCAGGGCGAGGCCACAATGGAGCCTCCACGTCCAGAGCCAGTCCACCGGAAGACCAGGGAGGGCAGCAGCCGGGGAGGCCTCTCTCGGCCCCCCATCTCCCCCCTGGAGCCGTTGGAGGGGCTGAACGAGAGCAGCCTTCCACGTCCTCATCCAGCAGCCAGTTTGTGTCAATGGTGAGATTTTAATGTCGATTTTTATATTGTGCATTGAATTGGGTTTTAAATGGTGTCCAGACAGAGGCAGAGAAGTGGGGGATGCACAGACGCCACCTGGGGGCAGCAGAGACTCCCCCCCCCCCAAAGACGGTGGAGCAGGAAGAGCAGGCCTGTACGAGGCCCCACAGCTTACATGCCTGGGGGGGGGGGGGGAGCAGCCAGGTGCCAGTTGACTGTCCAGGAAGGGGAGAGCCCTCTTGACGGAGCCCCCCCTCCCCAGCACCTGGGGCTTAGCCCTTCGCTCCCTGCCTTTCATGCCAGCCTGATCCCCAAAGTGGTGGGGCTGGCGAAGGGGGGTCTTTGGGCATGTCCATGACATCGCCCCCCAGCACAGGGTGAGGTGCCCTGCCCACCACACGTACTCTGGCCCCCTGACCCCCAAACCCGCCTCTGTGCCCCCAAGAGGGTCCACAGGGATTCCCATCCCTCCATCCATCTCTGGGTGGGCCTGTCCCCCCTGCTTCTACTTGTAGGTCCAGCAAGCAGTGGCCCATCCCTGTCCCTTGCAGATCTCCTTGTGCTTGAGGAAGCAGCTCTGGACGCGGAACTTGCGCCCGCAGTCCTCGCAGGCGTACAGGTTGCCGTCGTGCGTCTTCATGTGCTCGGTCAGGTGGTGCTTGAGCTTGAACTTCTTGTTGCAGACGGAGCAGCCAAAGGGGCGCAGGCTGAAGGTCAGCATGATGTGGCGGTCCCGCTTCGGCTTGACCGCAAAGCGCTTCCCGCACAGGCAGCCAAACTTCTTGCCGTCGGGCGCAGACATCAGCTTGACGGGCGCGTGAACCACCTGCCCGTGCACGGCGTGCGCCAGGATCTCATTGCCGTGGAGGTCCACAGGCTTCCACGAGCTCTCGGGGAAGGCCACCGAGTCCGCCTTTGCTGAGAAGCCGCCACCGGGGCCGCTGGACGAGGATGCCGCCGGGGCGCCAGGGAGCAGGTAGCTGACCTCGCCACTCTCCTGGATCTCGGCCGGGCACAGCCCTGGCACGCCGAGCGGCCTGCCCAGAGACTTGAAGAAGCCAGCCTCCGACAGGCACGAGCTGCTGCCGGTCCCGCCCAGCACCGAGGCCGAGGTGGCCGCCTCCTCGGCGTCAAAGCGCTCCTGCTTGATGTAGAAGACCTTGGGGGCCTCGTGCGCCGAGGCAAAGGGTGGCTCCTTGGCTCGGCTCTCCTCGGCCTTCGCCGGCCCGTCGGTGGAGCCGCTGCAGATCTGCGCCTGGTGCTCCTCCTCCTCCTCGTCCTCGTCCTCCTCCTCGTCAGGTGGCACGCGGATCTTCAGGACCTCGCCGTCGGGGCAGGTGCGCCGCCGCCGCCCAGGAGCCTCGGCTTCGGCCTCGTCCCTGGAGCCAAAGTAGTTGCTGCTGCTGGGCGACTGGCTCTCGCTGGCGCGGCTGGACCAAGGCCGGCAGGCGCCGCCCTCCAGCTCCTTGAGGATGCCCGAGCACTGGTCCACCACCTGCCACATCTGGAGCCCACTGGCCACCAGGAGGTGGCTGGGCAGGGCCTCCAGGAGCAGCTTGAGGCGCCCCGAGTAGATGAGCTGCAGGAGGTTCTCGAAGGCGTCCGGCTCGATGACGCCGGGCAGCACGATGCAGTTGGTGTCGTGCAGGAGCAGCTTGTCGTGGAAGTAGGGCGAGGAGGCGGCCAGGACGCTCTTGTGTGCCTGGAAGACGCGGCCCTGTACGTGGATGGTGATGTCGCAGAACTTGCCCTCCAGGCGGTGTTTGTTGAGCGACTCCAGCAGGACGGCGGCGTAGTGAGGGAACTCAATCTGCACGCTGCGCGTCTCGGGCTCCATGGCCACGGGGGAAACGGGCGCAGCTGCAAGGAGGAGAGAGAGGGTGAGGGGCCAACGGGGGAGGAGAGGGCACAGGGGACTCCACAGAGGGGAAAGGGAGCCCAAGGGTCATCTAGCCCAACCCCCTGAAATGCAGGAATCTTTTGTCCAATCTGCAACCTAGAGATTAGGGGCCACAAGAGGCTTGCTTTATGAACTGTATTGCAGGGGACTGGGTTCCTTTCCAAACCTTTCTGTCTCCTCTGCCTTGTCTCAGAAGCCTGGGCAGCCGCCCACCAGGGATTCCTAATGATACAAGGTGTTGGGATAAAAAACCATAAAACAACATTGTGATGCCCCCATTTGGGAACGCTCCCTTCTTTAGGTGGCCACAGACAGCCACAAGTTTGGCCAGGAGTTCCCTGTTTGACAGAAATCATATTTCTCTTTCAGAGGCTTCTGGCTGGACAAATTTTGGAGCCTCTTTGAGTCTGTTCATTTTCTAGTGCTGATTTGTGGGTTCATTTGTCTGTTTTACAGCACTGTTGCTGATATTTCACAGTGCTCCTAATTGTGTTTTGTGATTTGCAACAATGTGCTTTGTTTATTTCTGTTAAAGTAAGCTGCTTTGAGCTTTCAATAAACAAAAAAATGGCATGTACGCACATTCAATAATTTACACAGAGAGAGGACTTGGTAGGGACCTCGAGGGTCATCTTTTAAAATATTTTACTGCAAGCCGCCCAGAGTGGCTGGGGCAACCATGTCAGATGGGAGGCACATAAGTAATAAAATTGTTATTATCTTGTCCAGCCCCCTAGATAAACTTCAGGGTCCCTTCCGACCCTACATTTCTACGCTCCTCTGCTGCTGCTGCTGCTGCTGCCTGGCCTCAGGTGAAGCTCCACGATCTCTCCAGCCACTGAAGCAGGAAGGGGCAGGAGCAGAACCAGCCAGACTGAGTCCAGAATAGAATAAGGGGAGGGGTCTTCTTTTGCTGTTTACTTATTTACTTGTTTTCATCTTGCATATTATTATGTGAAACACCCTGAGATCTTAATGTATTTATTTTAATTCAGGAGTGTACGCACGACAATGGAGGCGTTCCACAACCGAGGTTCCACTGTAATAATATTAATAATAAAAGGACCTTGCCCATCAGAGACGGAGGCGCCTTTGGGACTGTTGTCTCTGTTCGCGGAGTCTTTGCTTCTCTCTTCTCGCCCCACATTTCAAGGGGAATCTCTGCGACTTAATGTGCCTATATGCTGCCCCCCTTCTTTCTTTGCATTTCCACTATTTACTGTTACCGTGAAATTGGGCAGCGCATAGACCTTCAGCCAGCAGGCGACTTGGGAGCCAATTATGCGAGTTCATATCTGCGCAGGTGGGGGACAGTCTCCCCCCCCACATAGTCCTCCTTCCAGTCCGGAGGGGGCCATTCTCTTTATTGATTGGCTGCGCCCTCCGGAGCGCCCTCGGCTCAGCGGCTGGCACTCTGCGCGTGCTCAGGGGCGCCCTCGCTCCTGCCCCTCCCCCTGGGAGGATGACGCGGCGCGCCAAGGGGCGGGGCCAGAGGCTCCCGGGGTCCTCCCCCCCTCCGCCTCCCCGCCGCCGCCTCACCTCGCCCGCCGCCGCCTCTTCCCTTCCTTCCGCCTTCCTTCCTTCCTTCCGCCCGACGGAAGCGGCTGAGCCGGAGAGAGAGGCGCTCCGCCCTCGGGCCTCCTCCGCGCCCAATCGGAAGCTGCGAGGCCGCTGGCTCGGATTGGCGCCCGGCTCGGACGCCCCGCCCCCTCCGGGCAGTTTAGCCAACCGGGGAGGTGGTCGAGTCCCGCCCCTTGTACTGTCGGCCCGCCTCTCCCGTCAGCCGGAAGAACAGGACCCGGATGCGGATCTGAACTCTGATTGGCTGCGCTCTTCGACTTAGGCGGGAGCTGCTTTGATGAGTTTGTCCTTCAATTAGGCAAACAAGCAGCGCAGAGGCGGGACCGGGAGAAGCGCTGCGCCTTCCCATTGGACGCGGCGGCCCTTCCTGGTCGCCTGCGCAGCCTTCTAGTCCTCAGCGAGAGCGAAGGAGGTTGGCTGCGGAGAGAGGGGGGGCTCCCGGAGCGAGTCAAAGCACATCGAAAGGAGATTAGGACTCTTAGGACTATTTACTAGTAGTTGTGGTGTTTATTACATCTCTAGACCCCCCTCATCCAAACATCACAGGGGCGATTTGAAAGCAAAAGGAAAACACAAAAGCTTTGTAAAGGTAAAGGGACCCCTGACCATTTGGTCCAGTCGTGGCTGACTCTGGGGTGTTAACGGACAAATCCGAGGGCTCCCTTGGACAAAAACAAAGACACCAACCAGGATTACTTGGAGCAAATCAGCAGCCTGTAGGCTTGGCCTTTATTGATCTGTTGCAACAGGGTGTTCCCCTCACTTGCAGGGGAGAGGAGGGACCCAGAAAAATGGTGTGCAAGGCCTTATAAAAACTTTTGAAATTGCCACCCTGTTGATCAAGACCACCCCCCAGAAACATCATACATGCATCACAGAAGGGGTGTAACCCAAGACCACCCCTCAGATACATCACACCTACATCACAGAAAAGGCGGTCCAAAATAGAAATTTTAATACTGTTTTTCTCCTTTTTTTGTTTATCTCCTGGCTGGCAGGTTACTTGATTGGATTGCCTGGGTAGCCTGGTCAGTCTTTTGTAATGATAAATACTTAGTTCCTGGGCCAGGTCACAGGCTCACACCCTATTCAAACATGAGACATACCCTTAAGACAGGATTTGTGAAGGAAAAGACAATGGGGAGTCTTTTCCAGTTTGACCTTGCAGAGAAAACATTTGTTCAGTTTAGGAATCAAAAAGGTTGCAGGTTGGACTTCCTGTGCTGATCTATACATGTGCTTGGTTGGTACACTTATGAACATTATCATATATTTAAGAGCATAAAATTCCTATTACAGGGTTGCGGCAAATGTTATGTGCAAATGGCTTTAGATACCTCTTAGGTCCATATACCATATATTCAACCAAAAAACAGCAACAATTTGTTATTGACATAGGATGGACATATTGGCTGGACATATTGTTATAGAAATTATGGGGGGGGCACATCTTTAAAGTTGTTAAATGTTACAAATATTATGCCTGAATGTATTCTTTCAACTTGACAGCTTAGGTAAGTTACCTAGATTTAAAAAATCATAAAATCAACTCCTTTGCCATTTTCCTCTATTCCAATGCTATTTTGCCCTTGGAAAAGGGACTCCAGGAAGTGCCCAGAGGTGACAATTGCTGAGCTGATTGTTGACCAAGGAGAGCCTAAGCCCATCACCAAACTTGCCAAGGGGCCAGACATGCAAAGAAAGTTCTGTTGTACTTTGGGTGGTGGGACTTCAGAAGTGTTTGCCTATGCTAATCTAACACCTGGGTCTTGCCCTGCCATGTCTGCTTATGCTAATGTTGTACCAAGGACTTGTCTGGACATGTTTGCCAAGGTTAAACTAGTGTAACCCCTGTCTACCCCTCCCCTTTGGTGACATGTCAGGGATGTAGCAATGATGCTGTGTAAACTGTATTCTGGGATATGGTGGGAAATTTTTAAAAGTCCTTGTCACCCCATCCTTGGGGTTCAAAATTCCTCTTTGAGCCTATTGCGCAATAAACTTTGGTCTACAGCTATTTGCTCCAGTTGGGGGCTGGACTTCTTCCTTTATTCCGCAGGGACGCGCGGGCTCTGCCCGACCAGCTGGGTGACTGAGCAGCCTCGCACCTAGATTTTTCCGTAGCAGTATGTTGTTTGTTAAGGGACGCAGGTGGCGTTGTGGGTTAAAGCCTCAGCGCCTAGGACTTGCCGATCGAAAGGTCGGCGGTTCGAATCCCTGCGGTGGGGTGCGCTCCCGCTGCTCGGTCCCAGCGCCTGCCAACCTAGCAGTTCGAAAGCACCTCCGGGTGCAAGTAGATAAATAGGGACCGCTTACCAGCGGGAAGGTAAACGGCGTTTCCGTGTGCGGCTCTGGCTCGCCAGAGCAGCGATGTCACGCTGGCCACGTGACCCGGAAGTGTCTCCGGACAGCGTTGGCCCCTGGCCTCTTGAGTGAGATGGGCGCACAACCCCAGAGTCTGTCAAGACTGGCCCGTATGGGCAGGGGTACCTTTACCTTTACCTTTATGTTGTTTGTTACTGTTACGGCAAAATCTGGGTGCGAGGCTGCTCTGCCACCCAGCTCATCGGACTAAGTCCGTGGGTCCCTGCGGAGGAAAATGAGCTCAGCCGGAGACAGGAGCAAACAGCAGTAGATCCAAGTTTATTGCGCAACAGGTTCAAGGCGAGATTGAACAGTGAGAAAGGGGTGACATGAGTTTTTGAAACTCCCTCCATGTCCCAGAATACAGTGCAGAAAACGTCACGAATACATCACAAGAGGTGGGATTACACAGATCAGCACTTCAGGAAAGTGGGTGGGGGTTTACAAAGATCATTACTTCAGTAAGGTAGGGGTCGCGCAGATCAGCACTTCAGTAAGGTAGGGGTTGCATAGATCAGCACTTCAGTAAGGTAGGGGTTGCATAGATCAGCACTTCAGTAAGGTAGGGGTTGCATAGATCAGCACTTCAGTAAGGTAGGGGTTGCATAGAGTAAAGAGATATGCATAAACGTTTCCTGAGTACAGGTGATGGCAAGACAATGGCAGATATGCATCGCCCGTTACCTAGCATTGCCCGGAGGAAGGGCTTGACTGGACCATCTGACAGAATTAAGGTTTTCCTGTGTACGTGACCTGTCGGTTCGAGGATTATGGCGCTGAGGGTAGCATCATGGAGTCCGGAGGGAAGAATATAATTTTATAAAGTTAAGGGGTATAGTGTGGTGCTTGTGCAGCAGTGTGAGGTTTCAGGAGCTGGGCGCCGTCGAGGTCATCGCCTCGGGCCCCCTTTCAAAGAGGAGGAGGTGAGGAAAGGTGCCCCCCCCTTCCTTCCGTATCATTACTATGGTGTGTATTTTTGCTCGGATGAACCCCCCAACTCACAAAGAAGCCCTGACACAACCAGCATGTTTTTCTCCTCTGAAACACAGCTAAACTTTTATCTCTTCGTACATAAGAACATAATAGCCTGTTCAGGAGTCTTTGGCGAGGTGCTGTGACAGCTTTTTGCAGGAAGGAGTTCAACAGGAGTAGCCCAACTTTCCTGGCGGGTCATTTCTGCCATGTTTTGGCCTTGCTAGCAAAGCCACATCATGCAAGAGTTGGTTGCTGAGAGCCGTGGAAGACAAGGGTCTTACGGTTACCTACGAGGCTCCCAATGCTAGCTATCATGGCTGCAGCTTTCCTGCTGCAGCCACAGTTAAAGTCCTCCCGTTGCCACAGGATCCGTTCCAGAAGGGCCAAACTCAAGCTCAAGCCACCTATTTCCCTTACCCCTGAAGGAGGAGGAGGATTTTGGATTTGATATCCTGCTTTATCACTACCCGAAGGAGTCTCAAAGTGGCTAACAATCTCCTTTCCCTTCCTCCCCCACAACACTCTGTGAGGTGAGTGGGGCTGCAAGGTCACCCAGCAGCTGCATATGGAGGAGCGGAGATGCGAACCCGGTTCACCAGATTACAGCAGAAAAGCCAAATTCAGCAGTGGAAGAAGAAAATTTCAGAATATAAATTCAGAAATATAAACATTTATTACAAAAAAAGTATCAAGACTTTAAAAGACAAAAGAGTAAGAATGGGGGTCGCTATCCGAGAAGCAGAAAGTCCAGCCGCCTCTGCCGCCCTCACTTCCGATTTGACGCTGTGCCTATGACACATTCATTGACCTGCAAGGCAAGACCGGGCAGATTTTGGGGGCCAGAAAGTGGTCCCCACAGCTGCTGCTGCTGCTGTCGCCACCTCCTCCATCCAGCTACAGTCAGGATGCACCTTTCGCAGAGGAGATTCTGCAAGCAGCCCAGAGAAAGGGACCTCCCTGCCCCGCAGCCACTTACCTTTCTGGCAAAGCGAAGGGAATTGAGGGACTCTGCAAAGTTCTCCTCCGAGGGCGAGATGTTAACGAACATCAGCCTGGGGGGAAAGGCAGGAGGAGACAGTGAGGAGAAACAGAGGGTGCCTCAAGGGGGATGCATGGCACCCCTGTCAGAGACGTCTGGGTTGAAAGGGGTCATCTAGCCCAGTCCCCTGCGTTCCTGGCAGCACAGTGCAGACCAGGCATCAAAGGGGAGGGGGAGCCATAAACTCCCTCCTTGCCGACTCACATCTTGGAATTGCCGCCTAAGGAGTTCTGGAGGAGGTAGGTCAGCTTGCTGTTCCGGTAGGGCACATGGGCCTCCTGCAAGGGGGCAAAGGAAGCGGACAAGAATGGGTGCAGGAAGGGGAAATGTTTGGGGCCCCCTCCTCCCCACTTAGGGCAGGCCGGTTCCGCCAGCATCGTGAGGCTGTCCCATTCCTGATCGAATTGTAGAGTTGGAAGGAATCACAGCTGTAGAGCCCCTGACAGGTGGGCACCCCAGACGTGAGACAGCGGTGGACGCCACATCCTCACCCTGGCAGAAGACCAGTGCGCTGCGGGAGGCGGGCTGGCCGGGACTCTCCCACCCGGAGGCCCACGCGACCCCCCTCTCCCGCCTACCTTGTTGCTGAGGGCGGTGATGACCAGGCCCAGGTTGGAGAGGCTGCTGTTGATGGCCTGGGTCTCCTTGAGGCGGTCGCCTGTGGAGAGGGACTTATCCAGGCGCTCGCTGCCAGCCAGGTCCACCAAGCTCAGCACGGCTGCCAGGGGGACAAGGGAGGGGTGAGGGTGAGGGTGGAGGGTGGGTGCCCCCCGTCTCCCCCTGAGGGGTGCTGGGGACCAGGGACAGAGTGCCTGGCCTAGAAGAGGGAGCGCCTCTGGGCCAAGGGTTTCGGTAGGGGATCGTGGGGCCGGCTACACTCACAGGAGGTGTGCAGCTCCCGGTTGGCGTTGTGGCCCTCGATGCGCAGCTGGAAGAGGCTGTGGCTGCGGGAGGAGCGCTCGTTGAGATTGGTCTTGGCCACCGAGCGGTTGGCTTTGGCCCTCTGGAGCAGCTTCAGCACCTGAAGGGGCAAGCAGGGGGCAGGAAGCGGAGACCGGCAGTCGGAAGGGATCCCTGAGATCATCTGGCCCTAGCCAGCCCCCGGCAAACAGCGTGAAGAGGCTAGCCGGGCACCTTTTCCACCTGGCTATGGCGCTGGACATCACCACCTGGAGGGGCAAGCCTGGGAAACCTTGGAGCGAGACTGTTTCCACACACTCCTACCTCATCCTGTAGAATTCTATCCGTTACATTTTAGCTGCACAATCAGAATGAGTATCAGGAATCAAAATGGTTTCTCTCAGCAGCCTGAGCAGGAGCAGTGAACAATGTCAGTTCATTGTTCTCACTTGACTTCACTCCCCCGCCCCCACTGCCCCACTCTCAGTTGCGAAGAATTCTTATATTCTGAATGTACCGTTAAGAAAAAGAAGTTGGAATAGGCCAAGATATGTGGACTGCCCCAATCCCAGTTCAAGGTGGTCATCTGAACTAGCCAGACGTTTAACTGAGAATCAGTCAATCAGTCCATCATTTGAAAAATAAGACTTTAGAACCGCCTGGCCCCAAAATGGCAACTAGACATTCCATTTGGGTGAGTTTAACCTTGGTTTAAGGAGCTGCTTGGTGCCTAGCTTCTATATTGGAGTTTCTACCATTGCCTGCCTTCATACAACAGCAGGAGACAGAAGCCTCTCAGAGAACTGCAAAGTTGGAGGGGAGCCCCCAGGGTCATCTAGGCTGGAGGCCGGACACAGTGCAGAGAGCGGAAGAATAGTAGTGCTGGAAGGGGACCCCAGAGGTCATCTACCCAACCCCCTGCACCGCTGGAACCCCCCCTGGAAAATCCCAGACAGCTGCCCCCCCCCCGGTACCTCTTGCTCCGAAGCAACGGGGACGTAGCAGAGGTTGGGGACATGCAGTTCCTCCGTGCACTGGCTCACTCTCCGGATCTCCAGCTCGGAGCCCCGCTCAGGGCGCAACACCAGCAGGTCCCGCAGAGACTCATTGTAGATCTCCAGGAAGTTGGCAGTGAAATGGTACTGGGAGGAGACAGGCAGAGGGGCAGGATCATACCAGGGAAGGCGGCTGGGGTGGCGCGTGCCCAGCCGGCACATCGCTCCCGGCTCAGACTCAGGGACTAACTGGCATGGCTATTCCAAGATGGCCTGCAGAGGAGGCTTCCAAGGTGAGGCCTAGGAGTTCAGACAGGCCAGCCCTCGGGTGCTCAGGGGATCTTGTGAGGCTGAACGGAAGGCCCTGCGGAAAAACACTGGCGGTCTCACCATCCTGTGGGGCGGGTGAGGGTGAAAGAGGCAGCCCCTCCCCGAGTGCGCAGAGGGCTTTGGGAGAACCTCTCTCAGCAGCGCCCTCTCTGGGAGTTCCCATGCCCAGTGTGAAACCACCCTGGGAATTACAGCATGGCAAGTGAATGCAGCGGGTGTCTCCTGGGGCTTCCTCACCCCTCCACCCCCTTTGGACACCTGCAACCGCTTTCCCTCTCTGCCCCCCACCTTCCAGCCTTTGGCCTCCATCTCCCGGGCTTTCCTGAAGATCTGCTGCACTGCGCGGGGGATCATGCCGGCCGTGGAAGGGTCCTGGCAGTCGGGGCCCTCCATGGTGTACGTCTTGCCGCTCCCCGTCTGCCCGTAGGCAAAGATGCAGACGTGGTAGCCGTCCAAGGCCGACTGCGGGGAGGAAGGGAAGCCGTCAAGCTGGCGTCCACCAGACCCTACCTGCCCCCGGAGGGGGACAGCCACTCTATATGAAACTTCCAGACCATCCTCCAGCCAAGGCTCACAGGACAAACCAGCCAAATCAGCAGGGTCATCATCACCATCATCATCATCATACAGTGGCACCTTGGTTGTCAAACTGAGTCCGTTCAAAAACTAATTGGAACACTTACTTCCAGGTTTTCAGCGTTCAGGAGCCAAACTGTACGAGTACCAAGGCGTTTGAGGGCCAAGATACGACTGTACTATACTCAACATAATAACAAACTAGAAGAACTGGGCCGCTTCCCCCCTTTATGTATTGATTTTATATATTTATTTATTGATTGATTGATTGATTGAATTGATTTATGTGCTCTTCTTCATTAAAAGATCTCAGGGTGGTTCACAGAATAAAATGCTTTTCCTTACCTGCACAAGCAGAGAGATCTCCTCAAAGACCTCCTCCTGGGAGCTGGACGGAGGGAAGACCTGGTCAAAGTTGAATTCATAGACAATGTCCTCTTTTCGCTCCCGGCCAACGTGGGACTGGCAGAGAATCAAAGAATTGCAGAGTTGGAAGGACCCACGAGATTCATCTAGTCCACCCCCCCAAGCAAGACTTGAACCCACAACTCTAAGATTATGACCCTCATGCCCTACTGACTAAGCGGTGACAGGGGCCGTATTCCCCCTTGGCCAGCTCTCCCGGGGCCACAATGCTCTCTCTCTCTCTCTCTCTCACACACACACACACACACATCCTTCAGCTGGCATTGGGTCTGTTGGCCTTGGGCTGGCCATCAACATTTGGGTTTCTCCTGCTCCTGCACCACCCTGCTGTAAAAGGTCATTGCAGGAACAACACTGGCTTATTTGAAGAAGAAGAGGAGTTTGGATTTGATATCCCGCTTTATCGCTTTTTCCCTTCCTCCCCCACAACAAACACTCTGTGAGGTGAGTGGGGCTGAGAGACTTCAGAGAAGTGTGACTGACCCAAGGTCACCCAGCAGCTGCATGTGGAGGAGCAGAGACGCGAACCCGGTTCCCCAGATTACGAGTCCACCGTTCTGAACCACTACACCACACTGGCTCTCGGCAGGCTTTGCAGCAGGTTGAGACTTCCTGGCGTCCCCTGGCAACTGTGACAGCCCAAGACAACCACCTTGTCCCCCCAGCCCAGACTGACCTCCTCCGCCTTGGATAAGACAAGGCTCTTGCTGTCGTCTGGCGGGAAACGCAGGTGGCTCACCCCCTGTTTCTGTGCCTCTTTCTCGCTGCCCAGCAGGGGGCGCACGCGGCAGAAGACACGGATGTTGCCCTGGAGGGAGCGGGGACTCGTCAGCACCCAGCCCCACAAAGAGACCCCCAGCGCCAGCGCCACCACGACCACTGGCCTACCTTCAGTTCCTGGACGGCGTTGTGCAGGGAGCGCCGCTCCATCTCCGACTCGTGCAGCTTCTGCTCCAGCTGGGTCTTGCGTGCTGCCAGCGCCTCATTCTCCTGCGCCTGCCGGGCCAGGCTCTCCTGCGCCAGGCGCAGTTCCGCCTGCATCAGAGAAACCCCAGGGGCAGTGAGGGACGGGCCACCTCAAACCCAGAGCCGCCCACCTGCCCTCTCAGCCAGGCAGCAGATTAGGAGCGCCACAGGCTCATTCAGGGAGGAGGAGGCAAACACAGGCTTCCTCAGCTGGGAAAGGAAAAGCACCAGCAGGAACAGACACAGCAGACAAATATCCAGGTCCCTCTTCTGAGGCTGAGGACCCACCCCTTAACTTTGATATTGATTCTGGCATTGTGGAACCAGAAGGGTACCTAAGGGACACCTAGTCCAACCTGCTGCGATGCAGGAGTCACAAGCAGATGTTGGCTAGTCCCAAGGATTCCTCATGGAGGCCGACAGTCTCTCCCTTAAAGGGTGGGTAGAAGGGTCCCCAGCCCCCGCTCACCTCTCTGGCCTCCAGCTGGGCAGCCAAATCCTCCTTGGCCTCCCTGGCTTTGCGGCCAGCGCTTTCCAGCTCCCGGATCGTCTGGCTCTGGCTCTTGATGGTCTCCTGCAGCTGCTGCTCCTGCTCCACCAGCTGCTCCACCCTCTGCAGGCTCTCTGTGGCCTGCGCTTGGCAGGTCTGCAGCTCCAAGGCCAAGACACTGCAAAGAGAGGGCAGGGCAGAGGTCAGATCCTGCAGCAGGAGTAGCAGAAGGAGCCCGCCATGCCCTTCTCAGGCTGCTGCTCGCTCACCTGTTCTGCCCCTCCAGCTGCTGGTTGCGGGCCGTCGCCTGCTTCAGCTCCCCCTCCAGCTGGTTCAGCCGCTGCCTCAGGGCCTCATTCTCCCCGGCTAGCCCCTGGGCCTTCTCCTTGTAGGTCCCCACTTTGGCCCGCAAGTCGCTCACTTGCCCCTTCAAGTCCCAGGGGGCCCGCTTCTTCTCACCCCCGCCAGCAGCGGCAGGAGCAGCAGCTGCCAAGGGGAGAGGGATAGAGAGGACAGTGTGACGGTCCCGGTGGCGGCTCAAGGATGGCACAGGAGAGGGGCACCTCCCTCCCTTCTCTAGGCCTTACCTGGCTTAGGGGCTGCCGCAGCCACCGTCCGACGGGATCCTGCTGGGAAAGAAGGAATGAGACATGAAGCAGTGAAAGGATTCCCAAGGGGACCCTGTCTCCCCTCCATTGCTTCATGAAATATCTCCAAACAATAATACTACTTCAAAACATAAAATCAGCAAGGAACTCGACAGACTAAAGCAACATATGTGGGGGTTCCATTCCACGGATTGCGCCTAAAGTCAAAATCACGTATAGCTGAAATATGCTGGATTTAATGGTGGGCAGGATTGCCAGAGCATTTTCCACAGCCCCTCTCCTTTTTATATTGTTTCCTACACTGAATGCACACAAGTTAAAGGGGCACCAGATGCAGGATTACGGAGCACCCACATTCTACACGTCTGAATCAGCTTGCCAAAACCAAAATGGCTTCAGCAGGTGCCAAAAAGAGTCCAGCAAAGAACATAACTGCATCAGGCCCAAGGGGCCTGTCTAGTCCAGCATCCTGTTCTCAGTGGCCAAAGTTTCCTGTGGGAAACCAGAGAGCAGGATTCAAGCCCAAGAGCCCCCTCCCCCTTTGTGGCTTCGAGCAACAGGTATCCAGAAGCATTTCTGCCTCCAACCACAGAAGCAGAGCAGACATCACAGCAAGCAGCCATTGACTGCCCTCTCGGACGTGCATCTGTTTAATCCTCTTGTAAAGCCATCCAAGTTAGTAGCTATCACTACCTGCTGTGGGAGGAAGTTCCATAGGCTAGCTATGCAATGCCATTGTTTTTTATACAGTGGTGGCTCCAAGACTCCAGAAACCATTCGCAAACCAAGGGACGGCTTCCGATTGGCTGCAGGAGCATCCTGCACTCATTCGGAAGCTGTGTCGGATGCTCAGCTTCTAAAAAACATTCGCAAACTGGAACGCTTACTTCCAGGTTTCCGGCGTTCAGGAGCCAATTTGTTCAACAACTAAGCCGTTTGAGAAGCAAGGTACCACTGTAATGGAAATCAATACAGCAATATTTATAATGTTTTTGAAAAATAACACGATGGGTGCTGCTCCTCTAAACGATCAATTCCTTACAGGTATCATATGGCACCCTTAACAGGGACACTTCTGCAGCCCGCTGCCTACCTGTGATGGACGGCCCTGCCACACCCGCAGTCCCCCGTGTCCGAGTGCTCGAGCGGCGGCGCCCCCCTGCCAAGAAAGCTGTGTTACAGCAAAGTCCAGAAGGGCTCCCCAGGTTCTGCCCCGCCCCCCGATCAGAGCTTACCTGCCTGGCGGTGGCTTCGGAGCCCAGGGGCCGCTGGCGGAGGCTTCGGAAAGGAGGGGGCTGCTGTCACAGGTCCTCCCCGCTTGGTAGGGTCCAGGGGACCCCGAGCCCGTTTCTGGGAGGAAGGAAAGGGCAGAACTGTTTGTTATTCTCCAGGGCCAGGCTGGATGACCTGCAGGGGTCCCTGACCACCTCACTGATTCTATTCAATGTCCCTCTCTGCTGGAAATGGCAATGCTCCATTCAGACACCCCATGCAGCAGGAGGGAGGGGCTTGAGAACTCACCCGGTCCACCTTGGGGGGCTCATTCTCATCGCTGGCCGGGCGCTTGAGGCGCAGCCCAGACACAGGGAGCCGGGAGGGACCTTTCGGCAGCAGGAAACTTTTTTCCTCAGAGTTCATCTTCTGCTCCCTGAGTGGTAACTGAGGTGGGGAGAGAGAGAGAGAAACGAGGGTCGTTGAGTTGGAAGGGGCCCCCACTCCCTGCAATGCAAGAATCACAAAAGCAGGGTGAGGGGGGTGTCGAAGCCCGAGGCAGGCGAGACAGAGAAGCCCCCAGACCCCCGGAAGTGACTCACGGGAGGTGGACCATCCATCAGCTCCAGGCCAGGCCTTCTGGGAGAAGCAAGACACCTTCAGCCGCCAGGACGCCAGTGGGAGGCCAAAGAAATGGAGCCGAGCCTGCAAGGTCAAAGGGGCCCAGCTAGTCCAGCATCCTGCTGCCAGTGGCCCAATGCCCCCGCACCAAGGCATCGAGATGGGCCGCCTCTGGGCCTGGAGGCTCTACAGGGGTCAGCAAACCTTTTCAGCAGGGGGCCGGTCCACTGTCCCGCAGACCTGGGGGGGGGGGCCGGACTAGAAGAGGAGGGGGGAGAACCAATTCCTCTGCCCCACGAAGAACCCAGAGATGCATTTGAAAGGAAATGACCCATTCTACGCATGTCAAAGCACGCCGATTGCCGGCCCCTCCGCGGGCCGCGTTGAGAAGGCGACTGGGCCGGATCCGGCCCCCGCTTGCCTCAGGTTGCCTCCCCCTGATCTCCAGGAAGAGCGCCGCTGCGGGGGCTGGGCAGAGACGGAAGCGCCCCGTGCGCTTGGCCGGTCCCTCCCGCCCGCGCCCAGAGGCCTCACCGGCGCCGCGCTCGACGCCCCGGCTGCGGCTGCTGCGGCTGCTGCGGCTGCTGCTCCTCCTCGCCGTCCTTTTCCCTCTCCGACCCAACCGCCGTCGGATTCAAACGGGCAGCTCCCGTCCTCCCCCGCGGCGCCGCCCCGGCAGCCAATGGCGAGGCGGCGAAAGGAGGAGACCAATCCGCGGTCGCCCCTCACGCGGGCCGGACCCGCCCTCTTCGTATTACGCCAACGACCAGGCCGCGTCGCCGCATAACCTCGCGCCGGCTCCGCCCCTAAGTCGCGCCTTGGCGCGCGGCCCGAGCGGACGACGCACTGCGCACGCGCGCCGCCAAAGAAGGAGCCCGAGACCGCCACCGCCGGAAGGAGCGTCGGCGGGAGGGCGAGCGTGGGTGTGCGCGCGCGTGCGCGTGCCGCAGGCGGCCACGCCCCTCCATGGCAACGGCCGAGGCGCGCAGGAAGCGGGCTGGCGGGGGCGGGGCCTGTGGAGGGGCGGGGCCAGGGAGATCTATGGGGAGAGAGAGCTCAATGTAGAGAGAGAGAGAGGGAGAGACACACACACACAAACAAACAAACCAACCGGAGGGGCCCCCCCAGGGGAGGCCGCGGAGCGCGCCTTAGCAACAGGCGGCAGCTATTCCACAGGTGCAGCCGCCTGCGCGAGGGGGAGCAGCTTCCCCGCTTGAACGCCCGCCTGCCCCTCTGCGCAGGTGGGGCGGGGGGGGGGTATCCGAGGGGGCGGGGCCTGGAGAGGAGGGACCCCCAATCTCAAGAATACCCCTAGGGACCCTGGCCCCCTTTTCTCTCCCCCGCCATGCAGCTGGGGGGGTCAGCCCCCCACGAAGGGGGTTCGGAGCCTGAAGCAGGTGGGGGCACACAGGGCCCCAGGCCAGCTCCCCCTCCCATTCCAGGGAGGGGGGCCCCGCTGCAGCAGGGCGATCCCCTTGGAGGGGGGCGGGGGTCCTGGCATTGGGGGGACCCCCAGGCGCTGCTGGGGGCGGGGAGAGGCGGGCCGCCCCCTCCCCGCGTCCTTTCCCCTCCCTCGCCCCCCCTGCCGGCGGGGGCGTGCGGGTCCGGGTGGGGGCGCTGGGGGCGCTCGGCCGCCCGGCCCTCGGCATCCCCCCTCGCGGCCCCCCGCTCCGGCTGCTGCGTCACTGGCGCTCGGCGGGAGGATGGAGCCGCAGAGGGTCCCGCTCCGCCGCCCCTGAGACCCCCGGCCCACCGGGGAGGGACCCCCACCCCCCGCGGGTAAGGGGCGCGGGCGAGAGGGACCCCGAGAGCGGAGCCGGCAAGGGGCGCCCCCGCCCCTCCCCCGCAGGAGACCCCCGCACGCCCAGGTGGGGGGCAGGACTCCGGGGTGTCTCTGCGGGCGGAGCCTGACCCCCGTCTCTCCCCCCCCCCGATGCAGGTGGGGCGCAATGTGATGGCGAGTGAGCCTCTCGCCACCCCCGCCTCGGCCCGGCTGACCCGGACGAGCGCCCGCCTGACCTCGGGGCCCTGGAAGCGGCCGGCGGCCGGCAGCGGAGGGGCGCCCCCCTCGCCCTGCTCCCCGCCGGCGCCCGGGGGGCCCAGCGCAGCCCCTCCCGGCTGGCCCCGCTTCTGGGAGGGCCAGGATGTCCTGGCGCGCTGGACCGACGGCCTCCTCTACCTGGGCACCATCAAGAAGGTCAGTGGCTGCCCCTCCCCTCGGGGATCAGGGGGTCCCGTCCCCCCCGCTGGGAGTCTCTGCTCACCCCCTCCCCCCCTGCAGGTGGACCCCCTCCGGCAGGTGTGCCTGGTGCAGTTTGAGGACGACTCCCAGTTCCTTGTGCTCTGGAAGGACATCAGCCCAGGTCAGTGGGAGATGCCCCCCACCCCCTGGCTAACACCCCCCCCCCGCCACCCTGGGCCTCCTCTTTGGGGTCCCCCACAGTCTCCACTCCCTGCAGGCCTGGCTCCCCACCCCTCTTGTTCTGTAGGGATGACCCCAGTGCACAGTTCACCTGTGGAACTCCTTCCCACTGCCCAGATATCAGTGGCTCCTACCAGGATGGTTCTGAATGCCGCTTCCTGGAAGCCGCTTGGGGGAGGGCGTTCCCTGGCTGCCCACGGTGAGAAGGGGAGGCTGGATCAGAGGAGAACCCCCTTTGGCCCCATCCAGCAGACACTTATTATTTCCCAATGGAGCCTCCAACTCCAGAGGCAGTCTATCTTGCTTCCGAGGCTCTTGGGGCAGGAACCCAGCTGCCCTTGGGGGGGGGACTGGCCCCTCACGCCCCCCCCCCCGCCTTTTCTCCTAGCGGCAGTGCCTGGGGAGGAGCAGTCCTGCTGCGTGTGCCACTCGGAGGCCGTGAGCCCAGACAACCGGCTGGTGCGGTGCGAGAAATGCAGCCACGGTAAGTCCGCCAAAGGAGCCCCACAAGCTGCCCCTGGTGCCCTGTCCCCCTCCCCCGTTGCCCCACTGATGACCCTCCTTCCTCTCCCCCCCCCCCCCGCAGCCTACCACCAGGAATGCCACCTGCCCCGGGTGCTGAGCGATGGGGCCTGGACGTGCCGGCAGTGTGTCTTTGCTGTGGCCACCAAGGTAAGAGTGGCCTTCTCTGCCCCACAGAGGTCCTCTGCCCCAGCCCCACGGCTCTCCCTCTGCTGTAGACCAGCCTGCTCTGGTGAGAAACTGCATGGGGTGGGGCCCTCTTCTGTGCCCCGCGCACTGACTCTGCCCCACGGCTTTCCTCCTTCCGCAGCGGGGCGGCGCCCTCAAGAAGGGGCCCTACGCCAAGGCCATGCTGGGCATGAAGCTCGTGCTGCCCTACCAGCTGAAGGCCCTGGAGTGGGACGCTGAGCACCTCGCCAACCGCCAGCAGTGCTACTGCTACTGCGGGGGCCCCGGAGAGTGAGTCTGCCCCCCCCCCGGCAGGGGGTGGCGGAAGAGGAGGGCTTGCGGGGAGGAGGGAGGGCGCCTCTGGAACCGGGGGCTGTGTGCTGGGGGGCGCTCAGCTGACCGGCCCCCTCTCTTCCTCTGCCTCAGGTGGAACCTGAAGATGCTGCAGTGCCGCTGCTGCGCCCAGTGGTTCCACGAGGCCTGTACCCAGTGCCTGAGCAAGCCGCTGCTCTACGGGGACAGGTGAGGGGCAGCCCTGGGCAGGGGGAGGGTGGGGGTCAGAGGGCAAGGGCATCTTGTGACTGACCCCCCCCGGCTCCACCCGGCAGGTTCTACGTCTTTGAGTGCTGCGTCTGCACGGGAGGCCCAGAGAGCGTCCGGCGTCTCCCCCTGAGATGGTGAGGGGGCGCTTTGGGGCGGCAGTGGGGCATAAGCACAAGAAAGCAATGCAGCGGCCTGGCGTCAGGGAGGCCTGCCTGGCCCCAGCCCAGACTCGGTCACGGGATCGAGCCCCCATTGGGCAGGATGTCCCTGCATCTTGGGGGTTTGGACTGGATGACCCTCGGGGTCCCTGCCAACAGTGATTCCATATAAAAGCAGTTTAAAGAGAGCCAAAGGAAGGTGGGTCCTTAAAAAAACCACATCTGGAGTGTATCCTGATCCACTTGGGCCCTTTAATTAACAGCTTCCTGCTCATCTCTTGATTTCCAAATACGCCGCTTGGGATAATTGGGACACGCTTGGTAACTTAGAATAAGTCCATCCGAATTAAGCAGCTGATCTAGAAATCAAAGAGAGAGCAGAACGGGGAAGGAGGTTTTGGCGCCAGAGCGAAGGAAGCTGCCACCTCAAGGGCCAGGAGGCACCGGGAGTGAGTGGGGGGCCGGGAGGGAGGGGGGCTGCGCTGGCTGCGCTGAGGGATTCCCGCCTGCCCCCCCCCCCGCAGGGTGGACGTGGCCCACCTCATCCTCTACCACCTCAGCATCTGCTGCAAGAAGAAGTACTTTGACTTTGAGCGCGAGATCCTGCCCTTCGCCAGCGAGAACTGGGACAGCCTCCTGCTGGGCGAGGTGAGAGGCCGGTGGGGGAAGGGATCCTGGGGGCGGGAGGAGAAGAGCGGGGGGGCACCAAACTCTGAATCTCAGGGTTGCGGGTTCGAGTCCCATGCGGGGCAAAACATTCTTGAACTGCAGGGGATGGGACCTGGTAAAAGTCTATGATCCCTTTAATGTTGGGGATTGGCAGTGTGGGCCAGAAGGCAGGATCCGCCCCCCCATGAAGGAGGAGCCTCAGGGTGGGGCACCCTGGTCTGCGCCTCCCCCGAGAGAGAGGCGGGTGGTGGGGGTCTGACGCTGCCCCTTTCCCCACAGCTCTCGGACACCCCGAAGGGAGAGCGCTACAGCCAGCTGCTGAACGCCCTGACGGGACACAAGGACAGGTGAGGGGGTGGCAGGCCTGGTGTGGGCCGTGGGACCCCGGGGGGGGGGGCTGCTGGTGCCGGGTTCAAGAGCCGCCCCATCACAGCTGCCTCCTCTGCAGGTTCATCTCTGGGAAGGAGATCAAGAAGCGCAAGGGCCTCTTTGGGCTGCACTGCCGCGTCCCCCCACCCGTCCCCCAGGGGGCCGACGGCTCCGGGGACGCGCCCAGGACCCCCTTCATCGCAGGAAGCAGGTGAGCCGGGGGTCTCCCCCACCCCGAGGGGGTGGGAAAGGGGGCAGCGGCCTCCCCCCGCCTTTGCTCCTCCGGCACCCCCCTCCGTGCCGTGCAGATAAGGAGGGTCTCTTACAGCTTCCTTTCAGGGCAGGGCAGGCGTGGGAAGGGGCTGGAGCGCCCGAGGGCCGGGCGGCGGGGGCAGCCGCGGCAGCAGCCACAGCGCCGGCGCAGGGGGCAGCCGCCAGCCCCGAGTGGCAGCGGGGGGCAGTGGGCGCAGCAGCAGGAGCAGGAGGAGCAGCAGGAGGAGGAGCAGCAGCAGCGGAGCACCCGGGAGAGGGAGCGTCTGGAGAGGGCCCTCACTCAGGTAGGCTGGGGGCCAGGAAGGGCGGGGGGCAGGCCGGCGGGGGGCCCTGCTGCGTCCCGCTCAAGAGCCCCCCTCCCCTCTCTCCGCCCCCAGGAGGTGGTGCAGCACCCAGTCAGCGCTAACCAGAGCTACAGCGGCTACGGCGGCACTTCCAGCTCCTACAACTTCCGCCGCACCGACGCCCGCTGCCAGGAGAGGTGAGGGGGCAAGCAAGGCAGCCCCACAGCGGGGGGGGGGGGAGGCGTTTCCCGCCCCACACTGACGGCCTGCCTCTCTCTCCCCCATCCTGCAGCGCCCCGATCCGGATGTTCGCCTCCTTCCATCCCTCGGCCAACACTGCAGGGACCTTGAGGTGAGCAGGACGGAGGGAGGGGTGCGCCCCACCTTCCCCGGGGGGCTTGGATGGAAGTGGGGGGCTTCACTGGCCCCACCACCACCACTCTAGGGGAAGCCCAGTCCAGCACAGCCCCCTGCCCCCCGCCAGCCCAAAACCCCCAAGAGGCAGCTCTCCATCCTGTGGGGTGAGCGGCCTCATGAATGGCTATTTGACCCTGATAGGGAGGGAACGCCAAGGATCATCCGGTCCACCCCCTTGGCGTCAGACAAGGTGCCCCTTCTGAGACACCGACCTCTGCCAGGTCAGGGCAGCCCCTGTGAGCCCCACCCTCTTCCAGTTAGAGCATCGGATTAGGACCTGGGAGAGCCCAGGGTTCAAATCCCTACTCAACTGTGAAGCGGACCAGGCAGCCTTGAAGTCAGCTATCATTCCTCTAGCCTACCTCACTGGGTTGTTGTGGGGAGGCAAGGGGAGACAGGAGGAGAGGGGGGGTGCCTCTCCTTCCCCAGAGATTGGACGGCCGTCTATCAGGGACCCTCGAGTTCCTGCTTCCCGCACTGCAGGCGCTGCTGGGAGTTGCAGCGCTGGTCGTCCAGGGCAAGCGGGGGGCAAACGGAGGTTCGGGGTGACTTTGGCTGCAGCAAGTGACCCCCCTTTCCTTCTGCAGCACCAGCAGCAGAGCCCCCCTTGACCCCGGTGACGCCGCCCCTGCGGAGCGGGGCAGCCCAGAGCGATCTCCGGCGGATGACGGTCCTGCCCCCCGGACACTCCTGCGCCACCACTCCGCGCCGCCGGCCCCCAAGCGGCCCCCGCAGGCTGCCCCGGCCCCCTCGGCCCTCTGCGTGGCCCCCGGCGGCCCTGCCAGCTCGGGCTATTTTGGACCCATGGGCCGGCTGGCGCGGGGGGAGGCGGTGCGCATCCTGGCTCGCCGCGTCACCACCGAGGGCACCGTGCAGTACCTGGTGGAGTGGGAGGGGGGCAGCATGTTTTAGGGGCCCCAAAGCGGGACCCAGAGGGGCCCCCAATGTGCCTGGCCAAGGAGAGAGCAACAAGTGCAATTCTGGGGGGCAGGCCGTGGGGCGGCTCCCCCTACCCGCTTGAGGAATGTGGACTGTGCCGTTTCTTGCTTTTGGGGGGGCAGGAGACCCCCAAGTTTCTTCTATTTGCTGCTGCCGCTGCTCCCCACCCCCCATATCGTCGTCTTGGACCCCAAAAAGAGTTTGAGTCCTGCTTATTTTTTTACTGTTTGTTGGTTAAAGGTATTATTTAAAGAGGCCTGAGTGGGAGAGAGAGAGAGCGCCCCCCTCTCGGCTGCCCCCCAAACACACACAGCCCCCCTTGCGCCTGTAGTCCTGCCTCTGCTGCTGCTAGACTGACTGTTGTACAAAGCACTTCCAAATAAAAGAGCTTATGGGCAAGACTTTGCCGCCTGCAGCTGCTTCCTGGGGCCCAAGACCCCCCCCAAAAAAACCACCTAAAAGCATCAGAAGCACCTGCCGGATCAGGCCCATCCAGCCCATCCTCCTGGGCAAAAACCCCAAGGACTCGAGATAGACTGCTGCTGGGCCTGGAGGCTCCATTGGCAGGCCAAAGGCAGCCCACAGGCACGACTGCTGGGGTGGCTGGGTCAGGAGAGGACGAGGCTCTGAATCTCAGGGTTGCGGGTTTGAGCCCCGCGCTGGGGCATTGCAGGGGGTTGGGTTAGATGACCCCCAGGGGCTCTGCCAGCTCTGCCAGCCCACGCTTCTATGATCCGGGCACAAGAAGAACTTGCTCCTCCTGTGTTTTCCAGCAACTGGCGATCGGAAGAATTGGCTGCCGACGACTGAGGAGGCGGAGCGTGCCCGCCATCACTGGCTCCAGTGGGAGGGAGTTCCGCAGGTTAACTCTGCTGCTTGAGGAAGGGCTGCCTTTCGGAGGCAGAGCCCAGGGGGCCAGGATCCCGCCTGGCTGGCTGTGGGGTGGGGAGCCCTGCCTAGGGCTGGACAAGAGCCCATTTAGGAGGGCCAGCGGAGGAGGGACGTCGCATCATTCCCGAAACCTGATCTTGGCGCAGCTGCTTCGCGGGTCCAGTTTCGAGAGATCAGGGCAGTTTGCAGGCCGAAGCCTGCCTGGCAGAGACCCCTCCCCAGACCCCCACCTCCTGCCCCCCCGGGACAGATTCAGACCACACCACCTTGGCTTTCTCCCCACCAGGCAGGGGCGGAGAGGTGTTTATTTCTGCTCTCCTCCTAAAACCTCCTTCTTGGCCGTGGGGCGCCCCCCAGCCCCTCCGCTTCACTCTGGGACAGTCTCCTCGACCCACTGGAGGTAGGGAGGGTTCCCCTGTTGGATGGGGACAGCGATCACCTCCGCCACTTCGTAAGGGTGCACCGACCTGCAGGGGCAGAAAAGGGGGCGTCACCTCAGCGGGGCTGGAGTGGGGGTCCTTCAATGTGTGTCCCCCCCGGCCATCCTCACCCCCAGGCAACTCACCGCACAAACTCTGCGAGGGCCGAGGCACGAGAGCTGCGCGTCTTGATCATCTGTTGGGGGGAGAGGCAGGATCTGAATGCAAAGCGTTCATCGACTGGAAGTGTCACCCAATGGTTAGAGGGGATGCTCTGAGCAGCCTCCCAATGTATTCTGGGCTGCTTCTGCCCCCTCCTGGCCTGGGGGGCACCAGGCCAGAAATCCCTCCCAGGTGCCCAACACAGCACTTCCTTAATGGGGGGCTTCCCTGCCCCCCAGCACAGTGGAGCAGTCCAAGGACCAGGCGGTGCAGCTGGGCGTTTGGAGGCCGCTTTCCCCCTCGCCTCTGTGGACCTATAGGGGCAGCCGGGGGCCGAGGGACTCACCAGCAGCACCTCCGAGTCCTCCTCAATCTTGCCCTTCCACTCGTAGCTGCAAGAGAGAGATGGGGAGGCAGCGGTGGGGCAGTGGTTAGAGCAGCTGGCGAGGGAGCCTGGGAGCCCCTTCTTGGCCATGGCCTGCCTCACAGGGCCGTTGTGAGGGGCAGCAGAACCACATATGGCACCCAGGAAGGATGTGATGATATAAAAGGGGGTGTGGCTTGTGATGCCCCCCAGGAAGGGGGGAGCCCTTTTGCAGAGGGTGCAAAGGGACCCGGGTCCAGCCCCCCCCCTTGCAGAGCTCCTGGTGGGAAGAATTGAAATGTATATAATAATAAAAATGTATGTAAATATAATAACGAAATGAAATTGCACAGGAAGGAAACCCCCAAAATCCTGGAAGGGGCCATCTAGTCCAACCCCAGCCCTCAGCCTGGGTTTGGGGAGGTGGGTGGGTGGTGTCCCCCCGCCCCCCTTCTCTGGGGTGCCCTGCCACCTCGCAGCCCCAGCTTGGCCCAGGCCTCCTCACTCACTCACATGGAGGTGATCTGGGGGACGATGTTGACGCAGGCTGCCAGCTTCTTCTCCACGATGGCCCTGCGGGGTGGGCAGACGGAGGGAGAGAGAGACCCTCAGGGCCGGCCAGAGCAGCAGCCGATGGGAGAGGGACCCCCGGGGGTCATCCATCCCAACCCCCCAGGCGGGGCTCACCTGGCAATCTCCCTGGCGACGGTCTGGTTGGGGCAGGTGACGAAGGCGGCCGAGAGGGTCCCGGGGACGTAGGGGGCCCCGGCGGAGGCGGCCATGGAGGAGAAGAGCTGGCAGGCCGGGCGCAGCAGAGGGAGCATCAGCAGCGCCAGGAGAAGGACCTGGGGGGCGTGGCAGGGAGCCCATTACCCCCCCAGCCAGGCGGCGGTGATGGGGGCAGGGGGGTGTCTGGGGGGCCCCACTCCAGCTACTTACACCGCAGGCGCCTCGGGCCATCTGCGCTCGGCTGCCCCGGCCTGGCATGGGGGCGGGTGGGGGGCGCAAGGGGGTCTCCCCGAGCCCTCCCCTCGAGGGACGTGCGTGGACCCCGCCCCCCGCCCCTTTCCCGGGGGCGCAGGCAGCCACCCAACCGGGGCCGCGTCCCGCCGCAGAGAAGGGGGCGCGGATCAGGGTTTGGGGGGCTCTTTGCAAGGGTCCCCGCTTCTGCTTTTCGGGGGGCCCCCTACCTGCTCTCCGTCGCGTCCGCCCCACGTAGGCACGAGCCCCGCCCTCCGCACGGCCCTCTGACGTCATCGCCCCGCCCACGAACGTCATTTTCGACGCATCCGCCAGGTGGGAATGCGGCCGGTGAAGCGCGCGCATGCCCAGTCCGGTCCTCCCTTTGCCCTGTCTCTTGCGCGGCCGGCCTGGGAGGTCTTCCAGCGGCCCCCAAATGCGGCTGCCCCCCCACAAAAAAAACATTATGATGGTTCTGCTCTGACCTTCCAAGGCCGCAGAAGCTGCTGGAAAGGAATGGGGGGGGGCAGAGGGGCCTCACTTTTCATAATTCGAGGTTAAGGAGATAAATATAGCTTAGGGCCCCACTCTCATGGGCCCCCTAAAGACCAAAGGGGGGAAAACGAGGCACATTTCCAAAATATAAGATAAATAACAAATAAAATAAAACTACATACAGCAACAGTGTTTTGTGCTGGGTCAGCTCCTATTTTGTTATGTGCAAATGGCTTTAAGATACCTCTTAGGTCCATAAATTAGCATATAGCATATATTCAACACAAAACAGTGACAATTTGTTGTTGACAAAGGACAGCTGGACATATCAAGGGCCTTCAGGAGCTTAGGTAAAGGTAAAGAGACCCCTGACCGTTAGGTCCAGTCGTGGCCGACTCTGGCCAAGGGAGCTGGCGTACAGCTTCCGGGTCATGTGGCCAGCATGACTGAGCTGCTTCTGGCGAACCAGAGCAGCGCACGGAAACGCCGTTTACCTTCCCGCCAGAGCAGTACCTAATTATCTACTTGCACTTTGATGTGCTTTCAAACTGCTAGGTTGGCAGGAGTAGGGACTGAGCAACGGGAACTCACCCCGTTGCAGGGATTTGAACCACCGACCTTCTGATCGGCAAGTCCTAGGCTCTGTGGTTTAACCCACAGCGCCACCTGCATCCCATCGACAAATAAATAAATAAATATGTCCAGGACAGCTGGACACATAAAGGGCCCTACGACCTTCGGGAGCGTAGGGCCTCATCAAACCTAAATCCGGCTCTGGTTTGATGTTATGTTATTTCATATATTGGAATAGGGTGTTATAGGAATTTTAAGGTCTTATATATAAGTAATAAATGTTCATAAATTTACTAGGCAAACACATAAGTATATTGTTACGGTAAAATCTGGGTGCGAGGCTGCTCTGCCACCCCGCTCGTCGGACTAAGTCCGCGGGTCCCTGTGGACGAAAATGAGCTCAGCCGGAGACAGGAGCAAGCGGCAGAAGATCCAAGTTTATTGCGCAACAGGTTCAAGGCGAGATTGAACAGCGAGAAAGGGGTGACATGAACTTTTGAAACTTCCCTCCATGTCCCAGAATACAGTGCAAAATACATCCCAGTTACATCATGAATACTTTAAGAAGAGGTTGGGTTACACAGGATTAACATATGGAGGAGGGAGGGGGGAATATGCAGAGCTGGAGATATGCGCAGATAAGCACATCCTGAGTACCGGTGATGAGAAGACAATGGTCCATGTACACGTAGTCTGTCACCTGGCATCGCCCGGAGGAAAGGCTTGGCAGAGTGATTTGACAGGATTAGGGCCTTGACACCTTGCTTGAGGGATTATGGAGGACAGGGGAGGTGTCATGGAGTCCTAGAGAAATTGAGCAAATTGGCACGTTGATTTTCTATGAATTTTATAGATTTTAGTCCCTTTTGACATTGACAATTGGAAATAAATGGATATATTGTAGCGAAGAAGAAGGTGAAGAAGACATGTCCCCCCCCTTCCGTATCAGTCCCCCATTCGGAGATAGATTTGCATTAAAGTACTGTAAGAACTTGCAAATCTTTTCTCCGCACCCTAAATCTCGGTGAAGGTAGGGGTGCCCTGAGAGTGGGAATAGGCTCTAATGGAAAAGGAGGTGGGTTGAGCAGGGCAGCAAAGGAGGGAGCAACACGGACCAATACAATGTACGTGTATGTTATATAGATATGCACTAAATAATAACTTGGTATCCACCGTACCAGATGTGTGGGTTTGTGCAAACCTGAAAGGGACTTGCAAGCCATGCCTCTTAAGGTCATTTGCAAGTATAGTAGTGCAGATAGCTGGATATAGGATATCACATAAAAGAACACCTGTTGTATTTTGTTTAATAGTGGTCTATGCTTTACATTTAGCAGGAAGGTCCACTACTGACTGGAAAGAAATGCAGTTTGGTTTTTTTTAGCTCCACCGTTTTTGTGTTCTCAGGTGCGAAGCTAGCTCTTCTGTGGTCTCACACCGACATAGTGATACAGCAACACATCCTGTTGAATCCCCTCAGGGCTTTCATTTAACCATGTCGCCTGGCACTCACCATAGCTGGCACAGGTTTGGACATATCAGGAGAGAGATGTCTTTGCCTTGGCCTTTCTATGGGGGTTTTATTATTGTAGGCTCTGGTCTTGCACTCATGGGAAGTTGCTCACTTGCCATTAAAGGACCAAAAGCTAATTGCAGCCTGGATACACTTGCCCAATTCAATTTGAATTTATCTTGCCCCGTGGTTCTCAACTTTTCAAAACCAATCTGTTAAAACAAAACCATACTTTAAAAGGGCACTTGTCCAAATGAGTCAATTTAACTCTATAAGGGACCATTCCTGCTAAATCAAGGCATATAAACGTTTCTTGTTATCAATAATAATAATAATATGTTGGAGATGTAAGGAAAGTGAAGGAACCTTATTCCACATATGGTAGTTGTGTCCTCAAATAAATAAATAAAATTTGGGACATGATCTACACCCATTTTCATTTGGCATTCTAATCAAAACATCTCAAATAATAATAATATGTGTTGCTTCAAAACTACCTGATAAAATATGGTTCCAAGAATAATACTTGGTTGTGGTTAGATTAATTTCGCAGCTATACGGGAAAACCAAGATTAATAAATAAATACAGAACAATTGTTACTTAAAGACAGTACTGAATCTGCAAGAGATACAGAGAAGTCATAGAAGAGATTTGAAATAGTTTTCTGGAACAGAAAGAAAGAAATAGTAAGAAGTAATTTCTTTCTGGGAACTTCGTGTATAGAAAACATTAAACAAACAAACAAACAAACAAACAAACAAACGGGTAGGGAAGGTTGGCACTCTGCAGAGTGCCAGGTGGAACAAGGAAATATGATAATCAGTTGACTTAATCTAAATATAGCCTGCTCTCATAGAATCATAGAATCATAGAGTTGGAAGAGACCACAAGGGCCATCGAGTCCAACCCCCTGCCAAGCAGGAAACACCATCAGAGCACTCCTGACATATGGTTGTCAAGCCTCTGCTTAAAGACCTCCAAAGAAGGAGACTCCACCACACTCCTTGGCAGCAAATTCCACTGTCAAACAGCTCTTACTGTCAGGAAGTTCTTCCTAATGTTTAGGTGGAATCTTCTTTCTTGTAGTTTGGATCCATTGCTCCGTGTCCGCTTCTCTGGAGCAGCAGAAAACAACCTTTCTCCCTCCTCTATGTGACATCCTTTTATATATTTGAACATGGCTATCATATCACCCCTTAACCTCCTCTTCTCCAGGCTAAACATGCCCAGCTCCCTTAGCCGTTCCTCATAAGGCATCGTTTCCAGGCCTTTGACCATTTTGGTTGCCCTCCTCTGGACATGTTCCAGTTTGTCAGTGTCCTTCTTGAACTGTGGTGCCCAGAACTGGACACAGTACTCCAGGTGAGGTCTGACCAGAGCAGAATACAGTGGCACTATTACTTCCCTTGATCTAGATGCTATACTCCTATTGATGCAGCCCAGAATTGCATTGGCTTTTTTAGCTGCCGCGTCACACTGTTGGCTCATGTCAAGTTTGTGGTCAACCAAGACTCCTAGATCCTTTTCACATGTACTGCTCTCAAGCCAGGTGTCCCCCATCTTGTATTTGTGCCTCTCATTTTTTTTGCCCAAGTGCAATACTTTACATTTCTCCCTGTTAAAATTCATCTTGTTTGTTTTGGCCCAGTTCTCTAATCTGTCAAGGTCGTTTTGAAGTGTGATCCTGTCGTCTGGGGTGTTAGCCACCCCTCCCAGTTTGGTGTCATCTGCAAATTTGATCAGGATGCCCTTGAGTCCATCATCCAAGTCGTTGATAAAGATGTTGAATAAGACCGGGCCCAAGACAGAACCCTGTGGCACCCCACTAGTCACTCTTCTCCAGGATGAAGAGGAACCATTGATGAGCACCCTTTGGGTTCGGTCAGTCAGCCAGTTACAAATCCACTGAGTGGTAGCATAGTCAAGTCCACATTTTACCAGCTTCTTTACAAGAATATCATGGGGCACCTTGTCAAATGCCTTGCTGAAATTAAGGTAGGCTACATCCACTGCATTCCCTTCATCTACCAGGCTTGTAATTCTGTCAAAAAACGAGATCAGGTTAGTCTGACACGACTTATTTTTCAGAAATCCATGCTGACTATTGGTGATCACAGTATTCCTTTCTAGGTGCTCACAAACTGTTTGCTTAATGATCTGCTCCAGAATCTTCCCTGGTATTGATGTCAGACTGACTGGGCGGTAATTATTTGGGTCCTCTCTTTTCCCCTTTTTGAAAATAGGGACAACATTTGCCCTCCTCCAGTCTGCCGGGACTTCGCCTGTTCTCCAGGAATTCTCAAAGATGACTGCCAGTGGTTCTGAGATCACATCTGCCAGTTCTTTTAATACTCTTGGATGCAGTTCATCTGGCCCTGGAGACTTGAATACATCTAAACTAGCCAAGTATTCTTGTACTATCTCCTTAGTTACTCTGGGCTGTGTTTCCTCTGCTGAATCATTTGCTCCAAATTCTTCAGGTCGGGCATTGTTTTCTTTATTGGAGAAGACTGAGGCAAAGAAGGCATTGAGGAGTTCAGCCCTTTCTGTGTCCCCTGTTTGCATTTCACCATCTTCTCCTCTGAGTGACCCCACTGTTTCTTTGTTCTTCCTTTTGCTACGAACATACCCATAAAAGCCTTTTTTGTTGCTTTTAACCTCTCTAGCAAGCCTGAGTTCATTCAGTGCTTTAGCTTTTCTGATTTTGTGTCTACACGTGCTGGCTATTTGTTTGAATTCCTCTTTGGTGGTTTCCCCCCAGGAAAGGGCTATCATTATTGGTCATATTATTGGTCATTTTATCTGGTCATTTGCGGAACAATGCCATGCCCTTATATATGGCAAAAAATGGCCAGAGAGTCAGAATTCATAGGATTTTTAACATTCTCAGTCATTTCAGCCTTACCATTTGCAGACAAAAAATTTTCTGGCCTTTATTTACAGGATTGGTCAAGGCTCATATGTATTTGTATGTGCTTAAACTTTGAATTGACTTTGAAGTCTGATTTTTAAATGGTAGACAAAATGATAAACACTGTAATCACTCAAATGCTTGATATTACCAGTTGTGCTTCAAAAACATCACGGCTTTACCTCTCACCTTTTAAAACTAAAGAGCAAAGCTAGGCTGAATTTCAACTCCATCACCACACCAGAATTTAAGAATTACCCTCCAATGCTTGCAGACACATGGCCCTCCACACAGCCACAAATTGGGAGAGTTGAAAGGGACCCTGGGTCATCTAGTCCAACCCTCCAAAATATAGGGTTCACAGCAAGATTTCACAGCAAGATTTCTACTACTAAAGAGACATATACATTTAAGTACAGATTTACAACTGGGAAAGGAAACATCTATGCTCCTATCATGTACTAAGGAAGAGGAAAATAAAAGTACCCAACTTTACACAGAACCCTTTTAGCAGATCTTGAAGCTAGTTTGAGTGAGAGTTTACTTCCTTAGACTAAAGAGTGCAAGTTCCTAGAGAAATGATCTTAAAGGAAGAACAGTTTACCTAAGATAAGATAGGAAGAGAATCTGGGAGAGAATATTTTATAAGCATAGGGTTATTTCAGTTGATATAACCACTCACAAATAATAAAAACAGTCCTGGATTTGATTTAAAAGGGATACAAAAGTTAATAATGTTTCTGAACTTGCATAGGAATAGTACGCCTAATTAAGATTTTTTAAATAACGATACATAGGAAAGTGAGATGTCAGGTACTTTTAGCAAAGAATGTGCCTCCCTCCCTTGTTGAAGGAAGCTTACTCGGGAGTAAATTCACTTGGCACGGAAGTAAGAGGGGGGGGGACCTGAAAGAGTCTGAAACAAGTGGGGAAGGCATTTTCCAATAAGAAGCCGGGAAACCCTGGCTGATCTTAGAGACTGATATCAGGACTGGACTCTATAGATAGACAGTTGTTGTCTATCGAAGCTTCTACCTTTTATTAACAATTTTCTTAGAAGGAACGCCTATTTTCATAGGCATGTGCTTAATGAAATACAGACACTGCATTTTAGCTTGAGAGAGCAGTTGTGCTCAACTACGCTTTTGCAGCAGAAACATTAGGTTATCAGCACATTCCAAAATAAGACTGTAGACTCACAAACTCAAAAGTTGTGGCAAAGCAAGAGGTGGGGTAAACATTTGCACACTTAAGAAAGCCAGTCTGTCAGAGACAGAAGGAACAGACAACACACATAACAGACAACATGTAAACATACATATTCTCACATATGTATTAACAGACAACACACATAACAGACAACATGTAAACATATATATTCTCATCCTTTAGTTGGTTATTGCAAGGAGTTGGGCCGCTTCCTTTGGCTTCATTAAGTGAAATTAGTAGGAAGGTCCCACATGGTTTTATGAGCCTCCTTGCCTCTTCAAACACACCACCAGTTAATCAAACTGGCAGGGCTCACAACGCTTGGTTGACTGCGTTGCTATTGTTGCTTTTTTGTTGTTTTTTCTTTTTTGGGGTGTCTGGGATAGAGAAGGGAGAAAGAGAGGGGTTGATTAGGATTTGGGTAACTTGTACAGGGGGCTATTTGTTTGAATTCCTCTTTGGTGGTTTCCCCCCTTTTCCATTTTTTGTACACATCCTTTTTTAATCTTAACTCACTTAAAAGTTCTTTAGATAGCCACCCTGGCTTCTTTAGGCACCTTCCATGTTTCCGTCTCATTGGTATTGCCTGAAGTTGTGCTTTTACTATCTCCCTCTTAACAAACTCCCAGCCATCATGAACTCCCTTTCCTTTTAGTATTACTGTCCATGGGATCTCACCCAGCACTTCCCTAAGTTTTATGAAGTCGGCTTTCTTAAAGTCAAGAAATTGAGTCCTAGTATGCTTGGCTGCTCCTTTCCGCTGTATAGTAAACTTCAAAAGAGCATGATCACTCACGCCTAATGATCCTTCCACTTCTACCCCACTAACCAGGTCATCAACATTGGTTAGGACCAGATCTAAAATGGCTGTTCCTCTTGTTGCTTCTCCCACTTTCTGGACAATGAAGTTGTCTGCAAGGCCAGTGAGGAATCTGTTTGACCTTATGCTCTTGGCTGAGTTTGACATCCAACAAATATCCGGGTAATTGAAGTCCCCCATTACTACTATCTCCCTTCCTTTTGCATGCTTGGCCATCTGTTCCAGGAAGGCATCATCTATGTCCTCCGTTTGGCTTGGGGATCTATAGTAAACTCCCACAATGAGGTCACTGTTATTCTTCTCTCCCTTAATTTTAACCCAAATGCTCTCACTTTGGCTTTGAGGTTCTAAATCTTGGATCTCTTCACAGGTATACACATCCCTGACATATAACGCCACTCCTCCTCCTTTCTTGTCTGGTCTGTTTCTCTGAAATAGATTGTATCCCTCCATTATTACATTCCAATTGTGGGACTTATCCCACCAGGTTTCAGTGATGCCTATTATGTCATATTTAGTTTGCTGTACCAAGAGCTCAAGCTCATCTTGTTTATTTCCCATGCTTTGCGCATTAGTGTACAGACATTGAAGTCCATTAATCATTCCCCCGTGTCTCTTATTTAAGGATTTTTTCCTCACACCACTAGGTCTGCGTGCTTCCTTGGATGTTTGTGAGCACCTGGGAGATGTGAGCAGGCAGCTGGACGTTCTGAGCCCAGGTTGCTCACTCCAACTCCAGAGGTGAAATGCCTTTGGGCTGCCTTTCTCAACCTCCGTCCCTTGGTGGCTTTCTCAGGGCCTGTGTATTTCTCCATTTCCTCACCTTTCTATCCCACCATCTCATTTTGGTTGGTTGGAATATTTGGTTAAAAGGAAAAGTTGAGGTATGTATTAAAAAAGTATTCCTGGATGGCTAGATTCAGGGTTGGGGCAGAGACACTCTTTGGTGAGAGAGCTCCAGCAGATATTATTGTTGTTGTTGTTGTTGTTGTTGTTGTTGTTGTTGTTATTTTATTATTATTTTATTATTATTATTATTAAAAATAAAAAATTCACTAGCACCTTAGAGACCAACTAAGTTTTTTCTTGATATGAGCTTTCATGTGCATGTCCACTTCTTCAGATACCTTAGGGTTAATAATAATAATTTATTATTTAACATAAATAATTCCACATTACAAGTGTCCTCACATGCCTGTCAAAGATTTTAACCGTTTACAGTGATCTTTTAAATAAATTACAAATTCACTCTCCAGTCTTTAGAAAATACTTGATCTGCCTGGTTTCAGATCTTCCCCGTCAGTCTCGCCATCTCCGCGCAATCCATCAGTTTCACCTGCCATTCTTCTTTTTTTTTTGGTACTTCTCCTTCCTTCCATCTCTGGGCTAGAAGCATTCTTGCTGCCATTGTTGCAGACATAAAAAGGCTTTTATATTCTCTTGGTAGCTATTCATCTATTATTCCTAATAGAAAGGCTTCTGTTTTTTAACAAATGTATTTCTAAACATTTTCTTTAGTTCATTGTATATCATTTCCCAGAAAGCCTTTACCAATATACATGCCCACCACATATGGTAAAAAGGACCCTCCTTCTCTTTACATTTCCAAGACAGTTTTGAAATTGTTTTGTACATTTTAGCAATTTTACTTGTGTTAGATAATAATATGTCATTTTCATATAATTTTCTTTCAATGGACAGCATGCAGTAAACTTTATTTCCGTTCCACCTTAAAAGGGAGCAGGCTTTTGTGCGTCACAGAGTCTGCGTATTTCCTGTTCACAGGATGTTTATGTTTTGCTATTGCTTTCGTTTCTCTCTCGGTGCCTGAACACGCTAGCAGGCGATCATGTTTTTCTTTGTTCTGACCAACGCTGAATAAACTTGTAAATATGCTCTCCTGTTGTGCAACTTTTGCTGTGTGAATTCTGCTGATAGAGTGTGCACCAGCCTAAGAATGTGGCAATCTATTTCTGAGGCTTCGTGTCGCTAATTGCTGATACTGCACGTCTACGGGAGATCGATGGACGTCCGGAGTCCGGCTGGAGGCAGTGATGGCCTTTGTCTCCCTGGCAGTATCCCAACAATTTTCATATAATTTTCTTTCAATGGACAGCATGCAGTAAACTTTATTTCTTCTTTCCAAAATTTTCCCCAAGATGAAAGTTGAATATAATACCCAAAATCTCTAGTCCAATGTATCACCATTGCCTTAACTTCTTCATTTTTTGTGTACCAGTCTAAAAGTAGTTTGTACATTGTATCGAAACCTTTTTTAAAATTAACCTTAAAAACATCATTTAATTGGTGATACTGTAACCAATCCAGTAACAATTCTCTAATATCTTCAAAATTTCTCAATTTTTGTTAGTCTCCTGCCTCTTTTAACAAATCATTATAGGTGGCCCAATCACCTCTCATGTACAATTTTTTAAACCAAAAATACTTCCAATGGAGAGAGCCACCATGGTGTTCTCCGTTCTAATAAGTTTTCATACCTGTCCTATACCTTGTAGATTGATTTTCTTATCAAGTGGTTCAGGAATCCTTTATGTACTTTAATTTTATCATACCATAAATATGTGTGCCACCCAAACCTATTATCATGACATTCTAGATCTAATAAATCTGTATTTTTTAGCAAAATCCATTCCCGCAGCCAGCAAAGGCAGGACGCCTCATAATATAACTTCAAATCTGGCAAGGAGAAGCCCCCTTACCCATAACATCTACATTTTTCTGTACTCCATTTGTCCCCTGGCAGCTCATTCCCGAGGGGGTCATATTTTCTGCGGTTCGAGTGGCTCTTAGAAAGTTCTTCCTAATGTTTAGTCGCAATCTGCTTTTCTGGCCCCCTTCTTCTCCAGCTTCCAGCCTCTGCCCCTTCCTGCTCACCAAACCTTGATGCCTCTTCAGCTTCCGACGCCTCCTCTTCCCAGTCTGCTCCCAGGGTCCCACCACAACCCCCGGCTCTGAGCCTTCTTCCCTTGGGGGTTCCCATGGTGCCAGTCCATAACACCCACACATCAGCAAGTCTCCAGCCTCAGCCTTTCTGTGTTAAAATACCACCATCCCTTTGCAGAGTAAAAATGGAAGCTTGAGATTAGGCTGCTTGGCCTTAGATATACTTCTCCAGAGTGTCCCAGCACTCTTGGAGTCACCCTCTTTCCCTCCTACAAAAATAGCAGGTGATAGACTGAGTAGTAAGCAAAAGGAAATATGATTCCTCACATTCAAGTCTTGCCAGGCTTCAGCAAAGAACAGTGAAGAGGACAAGGCAGGCAGTGATACTTTCAGGGCTGTCTTAAGCATATCCGTGGTGCCGGTGCCGGGGGGCGCTGCGTCCAGCCTCCGCCTCTTCCCTGGCGCTTTCCAGAACGTGGCGCCCTGGCGCCCCGCGCCACTAGCCTCTATGGGTAAGACGCCCCTGGTTACTTTCCACTCACTGAAAGTAGTAATATGGCGCTTGACAGAGAGAGAGAGGGAACTTACAGTAAGGCTCTGTCTCTATCAGCTTGCAAATGAAAAATGAGAATGATCTGAAGCCAGGAGGATTTTAATCCTTAGTCTAAGTTTCCTGCCACAGTCGAAACAAAACAAAAAATTCCTTCCAGTAGCTCCTTAGAGACCAACTAAGTTTATTATTGGTATGAGCTTTCGTGTGCATACACACTTCTTCAGATGCACACGAAAGCTCATACCAGTAACAAACTTAGTTGGTCTCTAAGGTGCTACTGGAAGGAATTTTGTTTGTTTGTTTGTTTGTTTCAACCACGGCAGACCAACATGGCTACCTAGCTGTAACTTTCCTGCCACAGACGTTCAAGGGAAATAACATCACAGAGAGTAAAATTCCCTCGCTGGGGGAACTTTTGCATGACACCAATGTCTCCTGACAAAACAAACATCAGAAGGAATATTTAGTAGAATCAATGCATTGATTCAAAAGGAAGCTTATGGTTTGAATGCCATAATCGCTGCACTGGCTGGGTTAGTGGAGACAGGAATTCTAACCGTAGCCCTGCAGACAGGGGCAGCCTGGGACAAAACTGACGTGGCTGGTGGTTTGGAGGCACAGCAAGATGGCAATGGGTCTGAGCTCACTAGGTCCAGGGCTTTTTTTGCAGCCAGAACTCACCAAAACTAAGTTCCGGCATCTCTCAAGGGTGTGGTCTGGCACCTCTTTTTCTATAAAAATAGCACCAACTAGGTCCCTATCAGGGTGAGTAGCTAAACCATGGGTAGGCAAACTAAAGCCCAGGGGCTGGATCCGGCCCAATCACCTTCTAAATCCAGCCTGCAGACAGTCCGGGGATCAGCGTGTTTTTACATGAGTAGAATGTGTCCTTTTATTTAAAATGCATCTCAGAGGCAAGGGAAAGTTGAGGGTAATCGACAGGGAATCTGGACTTTAAGAAGGCCAATTCCAGGAAGCTGAAGGAGCTACTGGGTGAGATCCCATGGTCAGAAATACTCAAAGAGAAGGGAGTCCAAGATGGATGGGAGTTTCTTAAAGGTGAAATCCTGAAGGGCCAAATGCAGACAATTCCATCAAGAAAGAAAATTGGGAGGCAGCTAAGGAAACTGGTGAGCTGAGAGTTAAGAAGGGAATGTGTAAGAAATGGAAGAAAGGAGAAATGATAAAGGAGGAGTAGACACAACTAGCCAACAGTTGCAGGGTAAACATCAGGCGGGCTAAAACTCAGAATGAGCTCAAGCTTGCAAGAGAGGTTATAAATAACAAGAAGGGCAGAAATAGTAATTCCCTGAGGATATGCTTCTGGAGGCAAAGGCTACAGAATCTTGGACCTCAAAACAGGAGAGATCAGCACCATCTATGTAGTCAGTGGCATAGCTAGGGGTGCAGGAGGAAAAAGCAGTGTGGGGCCAGGACAAAAGTTTTGTTGAACCAAATGAAGCCCATTTAGTCCACAATCTTCAGAAGGGCCTCTGTGGTCTAAGACAGGCTGCTGGGCATGGAATGAGACATTGTTCAGCATGTTCACACAGCCAGGGCACACACAAGCCACACAGACATGTGTTTGCACGGCAAATGCAAAAATGGGCCCTTTCCCTATGTACTGGCATTCATAGATGACTTGCTTATTGCAAGAAAGAGTGGCCAAGATTACACAAGCGGAGGCCAAGCCATCATGGCAGGAAGGCGGCTGACGAGGACTTCCGGGTTGGCGCCTCCAGCAATGGCTGAATTCCTCTGATCGGGAGGAATTTGCTTCATGGAAATTAGGGTTTGGCTGCCACGGCGAAGGCGGGAGAAGCCTGTGAACATGGGATTTGGCTGGCACCTTTTGCGCCTCCCCTACTCGCGGGGAAACCCGGTTTCGGGATCCGGAGCGACGTGGGGTGAGTGGCATGGTGCTTCGAACTGACTGCTTCTTTAACGGAGTGAAGCCGCATAGTTGTTGCCGGAGAGCGCTGACTTTTTCCTGTGGACAATTTGATCTTAAAACAACTACCCGTGAGTAGAACGGAAAATTGGATTTTTAAACGTCTTAATTTGGCACCGAAATGGGGATGTTTAAAACAGGAAGTCCGCCTTCCCCTTTTGTAAATAGACTGAAGCAAAGAGGCTGCAAGCTAAAGTCTTGGAAAGTCTTCTGTAAAGGATTAAACTGCCATCGGTTAAAATCATTAACCCCCCCCCCCTTGGAAGCAGGAGAAGAGGGGGGAAATTTTGGATGGCGTAAGCCTGCAGGAGAGAAAGCGAAGAAAGATAAATTTCTACCGCTTTGAACCTGGAAACGGGCTGCTACTAAGACTGACGTTTTGGGAAAGTTCATTGACTGTGAATAAAACGTATGTGGACAGATAGTTAAATAAGAGAAATATATTGTTTCCATTATTTCCTTCTGCGTTTAAAAAGGAGTAAAAGTAACTGAAAATTGAAACTAATTTTGTTGCTTGAACTGTGTTAAAAGGATTGATACAAATAGAAATTGTTTCCCTCTAGAGGGAGCCTTTGAAACTGTTACAGGAGTGGAGCTGGGGGAATTACCAGCTGCAGAGATAAAAAACTGTGAGAACCAGGGATTGACCTTGGTAAGAATGTCGACAGAAGAAGCCTTAGTGGATGCATTATGCAAGATAAGTGCCTCATTGGAACAGCTTCATAAGAAGACGGATGTGATGACTATCAAAATTGACAATTTGGGACAAAAAGTGACTGATTTGGGACAAAAAGTGAACATCTATACAGAAACTATTCAGGAATCGTTTCAGGAATCTACTTTGACGTGGCAAATTGTTGAGAAGGCAAGGGAGAAAGTTGTTGTTGAACCTAGAGTAATACAAGTGGAGAGAGTCCCAGTCTTACAGAGGCAATTTGATGAATATAAGTTGTTGCCTTCTATGACTGAATTTAGAGAAAGTCAGATTTTGAGGATTGGAGCCCTGCTTGGATTTGAGAAGGAAAGTTGGATAGATTCCCTCATGCAGGGATGTACTGACCTTTGGGATTTGGACTTGGGCCAGGAGGAGATTGGAGTTGTGGGGACTTTCAGTTTTGGAGGGATTTTGAAACACGTCCTGAAACATCTTTTGGACTTTAGTGCTAACTACGGAGATTTGGCTGACCTGTCGAGAAGGAATAAAAACATTGCTAGGTTGGAGCCTCCCCGAGATCTACTCCTCGGCATCAAAGGAAGGAAATTAAGAACAAGATCAGCAGAAGTCAAAGTAAAGTGCATGTATAAATATGAAGAAGATCTGCAGAAGGGACTTGGAAAAGAGTTAAGAGCCTCGGACAGAAGATCACCAGGTTGATGGACCATATGGAATAGAGGGAAAGGACTGGCAGAATCCGAGACCAGGGAGAAGAGACGATGGAAGAAGATTGGAAAAAGTTTAAAGTTTATTTATAGAAATACTGTAAAATTAATGAGTGTTAGAAAAATGTTGGAATGAAATTATATGGCTTTAGTAGAAATGTTATAAGGAGTTAAGTATAAATAAGTATTATGGTATTAATGGAAGATAAGGTTAAAATAAGTTAAGATAATTATATGACAGAAAATAGAAAAAGAGGGAAAGGAATTGCTGAAATAATTAATAGAAGTGGAATACAAAAAGGGAGGTGAGAGGAGGTCGATGAAACGAGGGAATGAAAGATAGGGCATTGACAGGAAAATTGGCTTCCAGGTGGAAAAATCAAAATTGGAAACAGAGTTGTTAGAATCCAAGACTAAGAATTTGTCAAAAATGTATAACTTGCTGCTGAAATGGAATACGCAGGATGAAACGGTTAAATCAGTCATGATTAAGTGGGCGCAAGATATTGGACATAACATTATGTTTGCTGACTGGGAAAGGTTGTGGACCACCGGTATGAAATTCACGGCATGTAATGCCTTGAGAGAGAATATTATGAAAATGATTTATAGGTGGTACATGACCCCAGTCAAGCTTGCAAAAATTTACCACTTATCAGACAATAAATGTTGGAAATGTAAAGAAAATGAAGGTACATTCTTTCACCTTTGGTGGACATGCCCGAGGATTAAGGCTTTCTGGGAAATGATATATAATGAAATGAAAAAGGTATTTAAATATACCTTCTTGAAGAAACCAGAGGCCTTTCTCCTGGGTATGGTTAGCCATGTGGTGTTAAAGAAGGACAGAATTTTTTTTATGTATGCTACAACAGCAGCAAGGATACTCATTGCAAAGTATTGGAAGACACAAGATCTACCCACCCTGGAAGAATGGCAGATGAAGATGGTATACTACATGGGACTGGCAGAGATGACTGGCAGAATCCGGGACCAGGAGAAAGAGACAGTGGAAGAAGATTGGGAGAAATTTAAAGACTATCTTAACAAATATTGTAAAATTAATGAAGGCTAGAATGACATGGGTTTAAAAATTAATGGTTTTCAGTGGCGTTTATTAAGGAAAAGAAAATGAAAGATCAAAAACTATGGGAAATAAGGGAGAGGATTTGCTGATTGGATAATGAAATTATAATACAGAAGGGGGAGGTATGAGGAGGTCGGCGAAATAAGGCTTAAGAAAAAAAAGGATTGAAATTATACTTGTTTTGTGTATGTTTATATGTTTGTGATGTTGTTTGCTTCTACGTGCATTACTGGAAACTTTAATAAATATCATTAAAAAAAATGAAAGATAGGGCATTGAAACGGTATGATGTATGTTTTTTAAAAAAAATTTAAATTGTTTTTGTTTTTTTATGTTTAGTTTAATGTGTTAATGTTGTGTTGTGCATTGTTTATATATTGTATTGTATTGTATTTCTTTTGCCTTTTTTCTTTTTTATTTTCTTCTTCTTTTCATCTTTGTTCTTGTAAGGTTTAAAAGTAATAAATATTATTTAAAAATAATAATACACACATAATTCTCCAGTATTTAAGCAAGGGTGTGGAGGTCAAGGAATTAGGAAAATCCTCCTACAACCCAGAGAGCAGAAAATGTATTGTTTCTTCTAAGTCAAAAGCCAAAGGTCACTGAGCTGCTTGACAGCCTCGGTTCTTTGAGTCTGTAGGGTCACTTACAAGCATCACTGTCTGCCTGGTACCATGTTGTTTGCTGAATCCTGGCAAGACCTACATGTGAGTAAACGTGTTTTCTTGTACTTACCACACAGACTGATTACTTTTGCAGGTGGCAAAGGGCATGACTCCAAGTACATTTAAAGCTAGGCAACCTGCTCTCAAGTTTCTGTTTCTACTCTGCAAAGGGATGGGAATAGTTTAACTCAGAAAGGCCAAGGCTCTAAACCTCTCATGTGAGAGATAAATTAACTTTAATATATCCTCTCTTGCTTATCCACAGTGGCGTAGCGTGGGTTGTCAGCACCCGGGGCAAGGCAAGTAATTTGCGCCCCCTAACCTGTGGATTTGTGCCCCCTAACCCTAACCCCCAGATGTTGTGCCCGGTGCGGCCGGCGCCCCCTGCACCCCCCACGCTACGCCACTGCTTATCCATCAAATAGTTTCGGCCCAGAACCCTCCCGTTCCACCTAATAGAAGGCGAAATAAGATGAGCCACCCACTACTCACTTGCATGGCTCCCATAGGGTGATTTTCTGGGGAACTGAGGAAATCAGTAGCCCCCCCCCCCATCACAAACATGGCTCTTGCAAAGAGGTCCTGCTTCGCCTGCAGCGTTGGCCTACACCACAGGGTTGTCTGTAGGCTAAGGCTGGCCCAGCTGGCAAGAGAGCGCACATGACCACAGAGGCCCCAGAAGCCTCAGTCCTCCCTATCTGTAAAAATGGGCCCATGAGGGACCTGCTTTTCCAGCTTGCTGTGGGGATGGAGGGGCCAGTGGAACAGGCCTCTGCTCTGTGTGGCTGGGCCAGGAGGTGGAGGAAGGAGTGAGCAGGGCCTATCAAAGCCACCCCCTCCAGATGTGCCTTGGGATGGGGGGCAGCTGTGCTGAGCCTTTGCACCCTGGGTGATAAGAATGGGGGTGTCGCCACGTGGGGAAGGTTGAAAGTAGTAACCCCCGCATCAGACACTGCCTTCTTCTCCCACCACACCTAACAATTGCAAGCTGGGGGTGCCCTGTGATGGAGGGGGAGTCATGCCGGAGAGTGGTGGATCCAGCGTGGTGGGGGGCACCTTGAGACACCCCCCTCTCCCCTCCACCTCGCCTTTCCTGCCCTCCGCAGCGGCTCCGGTGCCCCCCCTCCAAATGCAGCAGCAGCAGCAGCGCCTTTAAGAGTGGGCAGCGCTCCTGCGGCGACGCGGCGGAGATGCGCTGCTGCTGCTGCTGCTGCTGCTGCTCCTCTGCGCGGCCGGCCGGGCTGTGATGCTGAGGCGGCTGCCGGAGGAGGAGGAGGAAGAGGAAGGAGGAGGAGGAGGCGGCAAGGCGAGGAGCGAGGAGGAGCGAAGAGCAGCGGCGGCGGCGGCGGCGGCGGCGAGAGGGAGCCTGTGCGCGCCGCAGCCTCCGCGCCAGCATCCTCCTCCGCGGCCGCCGCCTGCATCCTCGCCCGCATCCTCTCTCGCATCAGGACCAGCGGCGACATCCTCTCGCATCAGGACCAGCCGGGGAGGCGCCGCCAACAGGCGGGCGGGCGGGGGCGCAGTGCGGGGGAGGCAGGCAGGCAGGCAGGCAGGCAGGCAGGCAGGCAGGCCCGGCGCCCCCCCCGCCCGCCTCCTCCTCCTCCTCCTCCTGCCGGGCCGAGCCCCCTCCCCGCGGCTCCCGCTCTCTTTCCCCTGCCGGGCCGGCCGACCCCCTCCCCGGCTGGTCCATGAGCCGCGAGCGCGCAGGCAGAGGCTGAAGGCACCATGTCCTATGCCCCCTTCCGAGGTACGGGCGCGCGCGTGGATGTGTGTGTGTCGGGGGGGGGTGAGGGGGGGGAAGCTCGCCGCCCCCGGCCAGGTCCACCCAGCCCGCGCCCCATTTTCGGGGGATGCAGCGGTGAATCCGGAGCGAGGCTGGCGTGGGCTAGGACTGACGGGGCGCGCGGAGTGGGGGTGGGGGCTGCAGGCTGGAGATTATTTTGTGTATCTTGGGGGTCGTCCTGGGGCCTGGCGGGTGGGGGGCAGCTGGAACTTGGGGGGCAGGTGCCCCCCACTCCACCCCCGTCTGGCCCGCGGCCCGCTTGGGTCTCCACGTGGGGCGGAGGGGGCAGGGAGGCGCCATCCTAGCGCTGGATCCCAGACCTTCCCGGGAAGGCCTTCGTGGCTTGGGGGGCAGGTAGTGCAGCTCCTCCCGCCCCCAGCACCTCTCTGTGGGGAGAGGAGGCCGAGCGAGGCCCCCGCCATCACCACCAGAGGCCCGGGATCCCCTCTGCTCCTCGCAGATGCTGAGCTGGGCGGGGGGTTCTGCCTGAGACGGAGGCCTGTAAGGGGGGTGTCTTATAGCTCTTCTTGCCCCCCCCGCCTCCCTTGACAGAGTGGGCCCCTTCCTCCTGCCTGCATCCTTGAAGGCCCCTGCTTGACCCATAGCTCGGTCTTTCCTTCTCCTTCTCCTTCCACCTCAACCCTCAAATTCGCCCCCCCCCCCAAAACTAGCCCTCTCTGGCGATCCCACTTCCTGCCGTGCAAAGGGTCAGGGTTGGCACTGCCATGTGGTCCCATCCGCCAAATGCGCCCCCCCCTCCAATTGCTGAGCACACCATAATGGCTAGCTCGGGGGTGGGGGTCCGAATAGGGTCCTGGGGGTTTCCTGAGTGCCCCCTCCCACTGCCAGCTGTGCCACCCCCTCCTGTGGCAGCCTGTCTCCTGTCGCAGCTGGACCCTCAGCAGCCAGCAGGACCAGTGGTCAGGGAACAGGGGCTCCTGCCCCACCTGGAGGCTGCTCCGCGCACCTGCAGGTTCCTAACTCCGACTCTGCCCATGCTCAGAGGCCTAGAAGCCTCAATCTGTGCCTGCCTCTCCTGTGGGGCAGACCCCCTCTCAGCCATGGGGGGGGGGGAGTTAGTGCAGCACCAGCACAGGCAGGAGGGCAAAGTGGGTGAGGGGCAGCATTTTGTGGGGAGGGGGCCGCAGTACGCCTGGCAAACACTTTCATGCATGTATTTTGTGGTTGTGCCATTGAAAGCATGGCGGGGGGAGCAGTGTATCAGGATCCCACACCAAGTGATATGTGGGGGACGGGGAGAGAGCCCAATAATCCCCACTTGAGGGGAGAGAGTGACCAGGGTGTGTGTGTGTCTATTGCTCTCTGTTCCCAGTCCTTGTGTCTTAAGAGGAAGGGGCTTCTTGGGGGGGGGGCTCTGGGACCCCTTGCTTGGCACCCGGAGGCCTCCCTTCTCTTCCTGTGGCAGGAGAGGGGGCGTGATGTTGCTAGGCAACCCTGTCAGAGGGATGCTGGGGTGGTGGTGGTGGGGCTGTTTCAGCAAGAAGCACATTCCCAGAGTGTGATGCTGCACTGCAGGGAGCTGCTGTCCCCCCCCCAGCCACACACCCCCGCCAAGACCTCCTTCTCCCCCCCAAGACAGGAAGGTCCGGCTTCTCCACACCCCCACCTTCCCATCGGGTGGCCTGAGGAGGAAAGGGGCACCCCAAGCCCCCTCCCCTGCTGGCGTGTCCTGGGCTGCCCGAGTGGCTCTGCTGCCACTTCCAGGAACTGGGGCTGCCCCCCCCCGGTCCTGTCACTCTGTGGTTGACCCATAGCACTGTTGTTTGGGGGTGCAGGTCCCAATCCCCCAGGAATGACTTGGCGAGAGGAGGGTGGCCACTTCTCTTCCGCCCCCAGTTTTCTCCTTGGGAGACCACCCAGGGCCTTTCTTTCCGGTGGGGGGGGGCGGCGTTCTGGTTGTGTCTACAGTGGTGCAACTCCTTCCTGCGTCCCCCCAACAAGATGCTGCTGCCCAGTGGCTTCTGCCGCTGTCCGTTTGCATATCATTTGCATAGCAACAGAAAGAGGATGGAAAGGGGGAGTGGGGGTCTCCAGGAGGGAGATGAGGTCTGGGACACCTCTGTGGTGGCTGGCAGGTAGCTGAAGGGTTAACAGTGTGCTTTGGCAGGATCCGCACCCCTGTCCTGGGGGGGGGGTCCAGGTGACCTTGTGGGGGCTCTGCCTCATGTGACCAGCAGAAGTGGGGGGCTTTCTTTTGCCTGCTGGGGAAACAGCCTTCCTTGGAGAGGTCCCAAAAAAACTTGGCTTTTCCTGGGCAGAAGCCACATGTTCCCCTCTTGATGTGTGTCTGGGGGGGGGGGGGAGATTTTTTGGCAAGCATCCCTGAAGATGATTTAATGAGCTTGTGGAGAAGGGATCTGCATGCCTCCAGATCTGATTGGCACCTTGAGCTGGGAGCAGATTCGCATTTGCATGTCATTTGCATATCGCCAGCCGGTCCTTTTCACAAAAGCAATGTGTGTGGGAGCTTGGCATTTTTACGTTGCGGGGGGGGGGCTGTTCCCCTCTCTGCCACCATTTCCTGGCCTGTGGCTCTTCCTTGTTGGACTTGGGGGGCAAGGGGGGGCAGGCAGCGCCACTCGCACCCAGGTCCCTAGCCCCCTCCCTCCTTCTATGTGTCCCCCACCCACCCACCCACCCACCCAAAAGCTGGTGGCCCCTTACAGGCTTCTCCATCCTGAATTGGCCTTCTAGCAGGTGGAGAAAGAATGGCAAAGAAAGAGAGAGCGCAAGAGAGATTTTCCCTTTGGCCACGTGGGGGGGGGGCTCGGGGGGGCAGCCACAAGCACCAGCCGGGCACCTCTTCAGGCCAATTCATGGAGGGGGGTTAGAATCTCAGATATATATAATCTCATTGCCAAATGGACTATGGTTGCCACAATTGAACGTCTAGGCGCCTTTTTTCGTTGTGGTTGTTAGCAATGATATCATAATTACGAATAACATCATTTCTATACTGCTTTATATTTTAACAAACAAATCTCAAAGCGGCTGACACACCTCTAAACATCAGAAATAATAATTCAGATTAATTTAAGCTTCGAGAAAAACATTTCAGCTCCTTCTCTAAGAGACATTCTGTTTTTCCCTGTCGCCACCTGGCATCCTGAGATCGCTACATGGCCAGAATTGGACCCGTGCCAGTTGCCAAATGCGCCTGGCTAATTTCTAACGCTGCTTGGGAGGTTGTGGACCCTCCTCCTGCCCCCTTCCGTGGGGCAATTCTGGTTTTTTTTTTTTAAAGTAATATTTATTAAAATTTTAAAGGTTACAGAAAGAAAAAGTAAAAATACCACATTAAACAAAAACAAAACAACACATCACAATATAAGAAAACAGAAAAATAAAATCCATTAAACAAAAACACAAACACAAAGAAAAATATATCAAATCTCCTCATTACTTATCTTTCATTAGCTTATTTCCTTGACCTCCTCACACCTCCCTTTTTTGTATTCTAGGTCAATTATCCATTTCAGCAAATCCTTTCCCTCTTTTAAAATTTTAATCCTGTAAATTATCTTAATATAATGTAACTTTACTTTCCTCCTTTCACCAATTAACAGTCAATTATTCCCAAATCCTTTATATCATTTCTGCTAAAATCATATAATATTATTCCAACATCCTTCTAACAGTTGTTAATTTTACAATGTTTCTGTAAATAGTCTTTAAATTTCTTCCAACCTTCCTCCACCGACTCTTCTCCCTGGTCTCGGATTCTGCCAGTCATTTCCGCCAGTTCCATGTAGTCCATCACCTTCATCTGCCATTCTTCCCGGGTGGGTAATTCTTGTGTCTTCCAATACTTTGCAATAAGTATTCTTGTTGCTGTTGTAGCGTACATAAAGAAAGTTCTGTCCTTCTTTGGCACCAATTGGCCGACCATGCCCAGGAGAAAGGCCTCTGGTTTCTTCAGAAAGGTATATTTAAATACCTTTTTCATTTCATTATAGATCATCTCCCAGAAAGTCTTAATCCTTGGGCACGTCCACCAGAGGTGAAAGAATGTACCTTCAGTCTCATTACATTTCCAACATTTATTATCGGACAAATGATAGATTTTTGCAAGCTTGACTGGTGTCATGTACCACCTGTATATCATTTTCATTAAATTCTCTCTTAAGGCATTACATGCCGTGAACTTCATACCTGTGGTCTGTCAGAGTCTGTACTGTTCCCAGTCAGCCATCATAATATTATGTCCAACGTCTTGTGCCCATTTAATCATAACAGATTTCACCGTTTCATCCTGAGTATTCCATTTCAACAGCAAGTTATACATTCTTGACAAGTTCTTAATTTTAGGATCTAGCAATTCTGTTTCCAGTTTTGATTTTTCCACCTGGAAGCCAATTTTTTTGTCCAAATTATATGCCTCCATTATCTGGTAATAATGAAGCCAGTCTCGCACTCTATTTTTTAATTTTTCAAAACTCTGCAATTTTAGTCTGTCTCCTTCTTGTTCCAAAATTTCCCAATATTTCGGCCATTTGGCCTCCATATTGAGCTTTTTCTGAGCCTTCGCTTCCATTGGTGACAGCCACCTTGGGGTTTTATTTTCAAGCAAGTCCTTATATCTTATCCAAACATTAAACAGTGCTTTTCTGACAATATGGTTTTTAAACGCTTTATGTGCTTTGACCTTATCATACCACAAATATGCATGCCACCCAAAAACATTGTTAAAACCTTCTAAATCCAACACGTCAGTGTTCTCAAGAAGCATCCATTCTCTCAGCCAGCAAAATGCGGCTGATTCATAATAAAGTTTTAAGTCCGGCAGGGCAAATCCACCTCTTTCTTTAGCATCAGTTAATATCTTAAATTTTATTCGAGGCTTCTTGCCCTGCCAGACAAATCTAGAAATATCTCTCTGCCACTTCTTGAAACATTCCATTTTATCCAAAATTTGCAATGTTTGAAACAAAAAGAACATCCTTGGCAATACATTCATCTTTATCGCAGCAATTCGGCCTAGCAATGATAGCTTCAGGTTTGACCATATTTCTAAATCCTTTTTCACTTCCATCCAACATTTTTCATAATTATCCTTAAATAAGTTCACATTCTTAGCAGTCCTGTTAACCCCTAGGTATTTCACTTTCTTAACCAGTGTTAATCCTGTCTCCTTCTGAAACTTCTCTCTCTCAGTCGCTGCCATGGGGCAATTCTGAAACCCACTTGCTGCACTTCGGAATGCAATCACACAGGGTCAGCCGAGGAGGGCGCCTGAGTTTCTGGCTAGGGGGTGTGGAGGACTGGACTGGGCTGTGCTGGGGCGGGTGACGCTGGGTGATTTTTACTTGCCTGTGGACATGGGATGAAGGCAAGGATATAAATTTAATAAATAAGAATGGTGGTGGTGGTTGCTTGGGCCATCTCTGGCATTGCTTTGCCCGCTGGGGGCAAGATTGTGTTGCCAACCTGCTGCCCCCCCCCCAGGTGTTTGTCTCAGGAGGGCCTGGCTCTTTCTGCCTGCTGCTCGAAGCTGCAGGGAAACGCCTTTCTCTGTCATGGCCGCCTTTGGGCAGGTGGGTCAAGGCTGCGCCTGAAAGCGAAGGGATGGAAATTACGAGCGGGGAGCATGCGGAGGCGAGTGCGAGGGCAGCTGCCCCCAAAAAGCCGCTGGGGGTGAAGTTCAGAGGGAGAAAAGGCAGCATTTCTCCCAGTTCACTGGTGGAACTCCTTGCCACATGAGGAGAAGGTGCCCACTGGCTTAGGCAGCTTGGAAAAGGCTGGTGGCTCTCAGGGCCAGGAAGCAAAGAAGAGCCTTTCGGGGACTCTTTCCAGCGCCTGCTGCCAACATTTTCATTCAGGCAAGCCCACCCAGACATCCAATATGCAGACACGTCTTTTCATATTTCCGCTCGCTGTCGATTTTAAGCATTTCCCCGACTGTTTTCAACTGCCTGTTTTACGTTTCAACGTTCCGGTAAAACTCTTGTTAGGAGGCTTATTAGAACCAAGCCGTATGCAAAAATTGTAGAATTATAGAATCATCGCATTGTCAAGTTGGAAGGGAACTGTCTAAGATGCCTCCCCCCTCAAAAAAAGAGCTGATTTTCATTTTTCAGCAAAATCTGACAAGCTGTCAGCGTGTAAAATTCACTTTGCTTAGTGTGTTTTTTAAAAAGGGCTCTCTGTTAGGCAAAAGGGGCATTGCTGGTGGGGGAGAGATGGCAGAGTGGACCCTCCCCCATATTTATGGAGCTTGGTGGGGGTTCCTTGGAGACATTTGAAGCCCAACTCCTGATTATGATTATGATTATGATTATTATTATACCCTCCATCTGTAGATATCAGGGTGGTTCACAACATAAACATACAATATAAAAAACACAAAATTTAATGAAATTTACACACCACGTGATTGAAAAAAAACCTCAGCCATTTACAGAAAGAGAAAACAAGCAAAATTTGGGGGAAATCACAACCCTACAAAAGTTAGAATTTGTACTAAAACAGGTTAAAATAACCTCTACTTTCTGAGCACCTGTGCAGGCTTGTCTGAACAAAAATGTTTTCAGCAGGCTCTGCAGAGAGTCCCATGAAGGTGCCTGTTGGATTTCAAGAGGCAGGGAGTTCCAAAGGGCAGAGTTAGGGTTAGGCACCTTGCGTGTCTCAGGAATCTATGCATCTGGTCTGCCCCTGTTGGGTGATAGAATGGAGAGAGGGAGACGGGGTGCTGGGCGATGCCCCCCTGCCTGGCACCCTCCCGCCATTTTGGGGAGGGCAGCTTTCACCAGCCCCTGCCAGGCTGGCCACGTGGGTGATGATGGGAGTTGTAGTTCAAGAGAGGCCAATCTAGGGCCGCTCCATGAGAAAAAATAGTTTGGGGCAAGAAAGGATGCAAAACCAAGAAAAACTGCCCTTCCCAAAGGCCAAGCCATGCCTGGGTGGCCTGGTGGGTGTCTCTCTCGCACCCGAGTCCCGTGTGATGCCAGGGCTGGTTCTTGGAGTCCATTTTGAGCTTGTGGGGAGCGTCAGCCCCTCCTCGTCCCAGTTGTGGGGCTGCCCTACTCTCCCTTCCTGCTGTCTCAGGACCCCTTTGGATGGAGAGGCCAAGCGGGGCCCATATTTTTCTGCAGCCCCTGCCAAGATGGAGGCTGGCGCTGCTGGCTCCCTTCCGGGCCAGGGAAGACGGCCTTTTGTGCCCCCCACCCCTCCCAGGTGGCCCCAGGGCCCCTCCTCAAGTGGGCCCCGGAGAGACCTGTCCCCCCCTTCCCTGGCAGGGAACCAATGAGGCTGAGATTTTTTGGGGGGAGGGGGATGCTTTCGCCATTGACACACCTCATTTGGATCCCCCCCCATGCCTAATAGCGTCAAATACTTTGGGGAAGTAGGTAAAGGGCAAAAGCTGCTAAGTTCAGCTGGTTACCCTTTCATGCGTTGGCATCCGGCTCCCCAGTTCAAGGTTCAGAAAGCGGAGGGCCAGCCCCCAAATGGGCAAATTTCGCAGCCATGCAGGAGCACAAGGGGGGCGGGACCCGGACAGGGGGACTCCTGCCTCCCATGCGCCATGATTATGACTAAGATTACTCTGATTAGTTGTAATAGTAGGAATGCCACCCGTCTAAGTGCCTCACAGCGATTTCGCAAGACAGATGCCTTAAGCTTTGGGCAAATTCAGAGGGTGGGCCAGGGCAGAGGATGGTGGATTTCATTGGGAGCACAGCCCGGACTCCCTAGTACCCAACCTCTAGGGGCTGAACGCCCCCCATCAAATATTTGAGGGGGCCACCCCAAAAAAACTGATGGGCATTGCCATTTTTGTGATCAATTATGTGGGGCAGGCTTACCTGCCCCCACTATCGTATGCATGTTATTATTATTATTGCTATTATTAATAATCAAACTTGTATACCCCCCCTATAGCCATAGGTCTCGGGGCGCTTCACCCTGTAGCGCGGCGGGGCTCCGTCATGTGGCGAGGAGTCCCGCCGTCCCGCCTGCGGCCGCTGCGTCTGCGCGCACGGGGCGAGGACGTGGGCGTGGCTTCCCCTGCTGCTGGGCTGACGTAGAGGGGCGGGGTTTTCGCCGGCCGGAGGGGCGCGCGAGGCGGCGGAGGCTCCTCCCCTCGGCCCCTCCACTGCGCAGCCGCAGTGCCTCTCCTCGCCGCCGCCGCCGCCGCCGCCTCAGTTTACCTCAGGCGGAGCGCGAGGTCGGTCGCCGGGCCGCCGCTTCGCCTTCGCCTTCGCTTCCCACCGGGGCGGCCGGGAGCCGGGAACGGGGGACGCCCACCCGCCCGGGCGCTTCCGCGAGGGAGAGAAGGAGGCCGCGGGGTCGGCGGGGGATGGGCGAGGAAGAGGCCTCGGAAGAAGGGGCGGGAAGCTCGCGAGGAGGGGGCGGAGCCTCTGACGCCGGAGGGGGGAGGAGCCTGAGGCGCCCCCGAGGCCCAGGGGCTCATCAGCCCCACAGCTCCCCGTCACTGGTGGGTCCCAGGAGGAGGTTCGCTTTGACGGCGGAATAATGCCTAAGCCCCGGGATATCTCGCTGAGCTGAGAAGGGGCTCCCCGGGGTCATCTAGTCCAGCCCCCTGCAGTGCACGATTCTTCCCATCCCTGACAGAAGCTCCAAGGAGGGAGACCCGCCCCTCCTGAGGGAGACGCATCCACTGTCAAGTAGCTCTTGCTGTCAGAAGCGCCTTTCTGCCAAAACCAGGGTCAGCTGAAGGAAAACCTTTTACTTTATATTGATTCACAAATGTGTGAGGAAAGTCCAAGTGGATGTCCGGCCGGCTGCCCAACCTCTGCTAAGAAGCCTCTGTTCCACTAGCTGTCAGAAAGTTCTTCCTGGTGTTTATTCGGAATCTCCTTCCTTGTCACTTGAAGCTCCTGGTTCGAGTCCTACCCTCCAGAGCGGGAGACAGCAGGCTTTCTCCATCTTCCATGCGGCAGCCCTTGAGATATTTGAAGATGGCCATCATATCTCCTCTCCGTCTCCTCCAGGCTAAGCACATCCAGTCCCCTCCAGCGTTCTGTGTAAGGCTTGGTTTCCAGACCCTTTATCATATTCCTCTGCACACCTTCCAGCTTGAACAGGGAGATGCTAGAAGAGTTGGCTTCACTCTTTCTGGGAACAGACTGAGAAATGGGTAACAGCAGAAGAAAGAACTGGCACACTGTTGGCTAGCACAAATATGCTGCATAAAGTACACAGAAGAGGCAGCAAACACTGTCGTTGGTTGTGAGGAAGCTTATACTTCTGAAAATTTTGCAGATGGAGAAAAAACAGAAGAGTCACTAGTGACAGAAGAGCCGGTTGTAGTAAGTTCATACACACTGGGCCATTGTAGGTGATCAGAAAAAGATAAAATTGTTGACAAACCATTTCCAAGCGTTATGCATTTGAAGATCCATTGCTGCAAGAAATACCTCCACTTCCTTGGATGACACATAATATACTTTTTCCCCAAGCTAAAAAGTCCCCAATGCTGCCGCCTTTCCTCATAGCGGAGCTGCTTCTCCCCCCCCCCATAATTTCTTTTGCCCCCTTTTACAGACCTTTTCCAGCTCTGCAATATCCAGGGCAGATGTGGCCACCTCTCTGCTCACCAAGCAGAGGCCCTGTTCTGGATCCTTGGAGAACCCCACTTTCTACATCCCATCCTCTTTTTCCTACACTCTGCTTGCAACTAACTTGGCCAGTCCTTGACCCGCTGATTCCAGGACTCCTAGGCTTACTGGGTGTGTGGGGGTCTTTGGTCTTTGGTCAGATACTTTGTTGAAAGCTGCACCCCACCCCCCCAGTCCTCAGTCTCAACATGCCTTCTGCTCCTTAGCTTGCATTCTCCTTGGAGATGCCAGACGGAGGCAGAGGACTCGGGTGGTTGGTCCTTAAGGGCCATCCCTGTGCAGGGAGAGGCAATGCTCATCTCCTAGCAGGCAAAGGGCGGGGTGTTGTGGACGGAAGTGGGTAGTTGGGCACTGGCTCAGTCCAGGGGCACCTGCTTCTCTTACTTCATTGGAATCCATGTGGGGGGGGCAGCTTGTGGGCCTTATCACCACTGGGACACTCAGATCCCAGAGGCAAGCCAAGGGGAGGATGAAGAGAAGCTTTTGGGGGGGGACCAGGGACGCAGGTGGCGCTGTGGTCTAAACCACTGAACCTCTTGGTCTTGCTGATCAGAAGGTCAGCGGTTCAAATCCCCATGATGGGGTGAGCTCCCGTTGCTCGGTCCCTGCTCCTGTCAACCTAGCAGTTCGAAAGCACGCCCAAAAGTGCAAGCAGATACAGTGGTGCCTCGCAAGACGAAATTAATCCGTTCTGTGAGGCTCTTCGTATAGCGTTTTTTTTGTCTTGTGAAGCAAGCCCATTGACAGCTTAGCGGATTAGCGCTATTAGCGGTTTAGCGGCTTTTAGCAGATCAGCTGATAAGCGGCTTATCAGCGGATCAGCTGATAAGTGGCTTAGGGTTTAGGAAAAGGGGGAAAAAAAGGAAAAAACCCCGCAGGAACTCGCAAGACATTTTCGTCTTGCAAAGCAAGCCCATAGGGAAATTCGTTTTGCGAAGCGCCTCCAAAACGGAAAACCCTTTCGTCTAGCGGGTTTTCCGTCTTGCGAGGCATTCGTTTTGCGGGGCACCACTGTAAATAGGTACTGTTCCAGTGGAAAGGTAAACGGCGTTTCCATGTGCTGCTCTGGTTTCGCCAGAAGCGGCTTAGTCATGCTGGCCACATGACCTGGAAAAACTGCGGCCAACCTGGCTCCCTCAGCCTGTAAAGCGAGATGAGCACCGCAACCCCGAGTCGCCTTTGACTGGACTTAACTGTCAGGGGTCCTTTACCTTTAAGGTTTGAACTGGAAAAAGATGGGATCGCCTGCCCTGCCCTTCCAGACTGTTCTGCACCCAATTCGAAGGGCTGCAGGCCTTAGGTTCTTGACCTTTAAAGTCCAAACTTCCCCTTGCGGCCAGGACACAGGCTGAGGGCTGCCCCCTGCCAAGGTTGGCTGCCCTGTAGTTCCTGGGCTTGAGTCAAGATGCTCCCAGAGGACTCTGAGAGACCACCCCTTCCCCCAGACCTGCTGGGCATTAAAATGAGGAGGGCTCTCAACAGTTGTTCTGGTATGTGTGGGGTGAGTAGGTGACTCGTGGGAGAGCCTTCTCCACTGTGACCCCTTAGCTGTGGGCTCCCCTCCCCCCGTGCTCCTGGCATCTTCGTGGGTCAGCTTTTGATGCATGCGCCTGCCCTTGCTCTGTGACGGTGGCTTGTTCTAACCTCTTTTAAATCTGCCATGGCTCCCTCCCCTCGGAGGGAATATGAAGGGCCTTTCCAGGGGTGGCACCCTGGTGACTGGGTGCCCGCAGCAGAGAGGCCCACTTTGGCTTTCTCTGGCTTTTCAGACTCAATGCCTTTCTGTGAGGTGTATAGTTGCAGATCTTCAGCTGTGGGAATTTTGGTGCTGCTGTGCGTTTTTGTAACATACTTTTAATTATCTGCTGCCTCCCCTGACCAGGCACCTGCCCCCCCCCCTTGGTGGTATGGGAAACATCTCCCAACCGGATGAGGCTGGCAGGAGCAGCCTCCAAAACAACATCCTGGGGGGCACCTGGGGGGGGGAGGCTGTTATATGCCTTCCTTAGGGGTTATGGTTTTAATGTTTGGTTTCTGGCTTTGGTTTTGATGTGTGCAATTGCAAGGCATCCAGAACACTGCTACCAGCAACAGTGGAAAGAAGGAAGGAAGGGGCATGGAAAGGGTGTCGGGGGCCTTGGCAGCTGACCTTCAACTGTGGGCATGCGGGGGGCCCTCCTTTCCAGAGGCTGGTGGGGCTGGCAGTGAGGGCACCCCCTGGGCTGGGACTCTGGCCTGTGCTGAAGCCTCAGAGCGGCTTCTCAAGATCCTGGCCATCTTGTTGAGCTTGGCTTCTTCTTCACCCACATTCCCACCCATCTCTTTTAAGGATCTAAAAATATCCTGCGCATTCAGAGAACCGGTCCTCTGGTCCTTTGGCACCTGGAGGCTGAGGCTGCCGCCCTTTTCTCGGTGGGCCTGGCAAGCCATGCGCAGGTTGCAAGTTGCACCTTTTGGGGTGACCTGCTTGTCAGCTGAAGCGCCCCTGAGCACACACATAAATGGACTAGCTTCGAGGACCTGGCTGGGTTTTTCTCGCCACTGGGGGGCAGCACCACATTGCCAGGCGAGGCCCTTATACAACTCCCCATCCCCTGCTCCCCACCCCCACATGGAGATCCCATCCACGCTCTCCAAATGGAGGCTCAGCTGCAGCAGGAAGGAAGGAAGGAAGGAGAGGAGGCTCCTTTTCCTCCTCCTTCCAGGTCCCACTGGTCGTCCTTCCACCTGAGCCCTCCCCGACCACAGAGCCGCCTGCCAGGAGGGGGTGGGGGGGTCGTTGCAGCAGCAGCCCTGCCTCTGCCAGGGACCTCCTGTAGTCGCCCACCCCACCCTGCCATAGACCATCTGGTGGTTGTGGGGAAAGGGGGCTGAAGAGGCTGTCCCAGCCCCCTAGCCAGTTGGCATCCAGCTTCCAGGGGTGACAGGTGTCCCTCTGGCCAGCAGAAGGAGGAGTCTCCAGCCAAGTTCAAGAAGCAAGACAGCGGCCAGCAGACCTGGTCTTTATTTGTTGCAACAAGGCGCAAACACACAAAGATCAAGAACCCTGAGCCTGGGGCTGCGTGGACTTTTAAGACCCTCCCCATTTCCCATAATACATTTTTTCAAGAGCATCATCAATACATCGCAAATGTCACAAAGTTAGGAGTGTTTGGCGTGTAGAAACATGAGCCCATCACCCAACCCTCTGTTCACCATCCTTGTTCCAGTCGCCTTTTAAGTACCTGGACTTAAGTTCCCAAGAACAATAAAAGTATTTACACATCCCCCTAGCTGCAAGGCTTTCCTGTGCTGCTCCTTTGAAAGTATCAGGATTCAATCCACCATCCCTGGATTTCTGCCTGGGGTATGTGCTGTCGTCCTTGATCGCCTCCTGCCTCCTATTCACACCTTATGGAGGGGCAAGGAGTGTGACCTTTATGTTTAAGGGATTATGGAGGCCGGGTGGGCCCCCATTCCCCTCTTCCAGGGGAGATATTAACCATTGGAACCAAGGAAATCGGTCAAACCATTGAATTTTGATGATAGTTTCTACAGTTTTCTATATTGGATAGTTAGAGGAAACAGTAAGATGCATGGTATCTGCTTATTGCTACAATCCTATAGCCTCTGCATGTGTGGTGCTTGTGTAAACGGTGAAGAGAAACGGTCAGGTTCATTCTCCTGGCCTTGGGGGGGGGGGACTTGGGATATTTGGGGAGTCGGCTAACTGCCCTGCCCCATCCCTGTTTTTAACACCTTGCACAGACCACTTGCTCTGCTACAGGAAGAGCCTTGGCTCATGGGGGGGGGGGGGAGAGGACACCTTATTTGCATACAAAAGGTCCCAGGGAGGGAGAGAGTCCTTTCAAGGGTTAGGTTTAAAAAGTCACCCTCCTGTTATTTGACGGCACACACTGTTGTGAAAATGGGGCTTCCCTGACCACAGCTGTGTTGTTGGCATCACCTGGTGGGCCCAGGTGAGACCCACCTGCCAGCCAGGCGGAGCAGTGTGGCCTGAGGTGGTCCAAGGCAGCAGCAGCTGCTCCTCTTGCGGGCCCTTGATGTCCCCTAGCCACGACTGCCATGCTGTGCTTCCGCAGTGGGAGATGGCGATGCTTCCAAAGGCTAGTTGCTGGAAACTGCTCTTGTGCTTGGTTCCTGCTTGCCTGTTTCCACAACGGGCACCTGCTTGGCTACTGTGAGGGCAGGATCCTGGGCTAGGTGGGCCCCTTTGGGTCTGATCCTGCAGGCTTTCCCTCTGTTCTTACGTTCTTATGCTTCCTCTGTCCCTTTGCTTGCTGTTTGGCCCTTGGGGTAGCAGCAGTGGCGGCTGTTCTCTTGGGGGTGGTGTTGTGGTAAGGGGGGGTCGCCTTGGATTTGGGGGGCTGCCTGATCCTAATCTGTGAACTGGGCCACAGCATGTATATGTGTGTGCGCGCATGGTGCCGATCGGGTATCTGCAAGAGGAGGGAGAGGGGCTGGCCAGAGGTGGGGGTGGGAGTGAAGGGGGTGCCCAGGGGGCAGGTGGGGGCCTTTGCTTAATGCTTCCCTTTCCACTTTGCGCAGATGTGCGAGGAGCCCCTATGCACCGCGCCCAGTACATGCACTCCCCTTACGACCGGCCCTGGAACCCCCGATTCTGCATCATCTCCGGAAACCAGCTGCTGATGCTGGATGAGGAAGAGGTGAGAGGCCAGCGGGTCGTGGGAGAAGGGGGCGCTGGGGGGCGCTGGGAACAGGGAGGGTGGGGTGGGCATTTTGCTCCCAGGGGAGCACCAGGGGGAGCCCATTAGAGGCCTTTAAGGCAGCGCCTCACCACCATCACCCAGCCACCCTGAGACATACAGCTCCTACAACTCTGTATGCAATTAAATAGAACTTCCCAAAGACCAAATATAAAAATAAGACCTTTATATTCCACCAAGTGTCCGTTTCTTTAAATATAGCTTTTACATAATGTATGCAGTACCAAAATCATATTCAGGTGCAATCCAAAGCTCCATCCAAATATTCCTTCATTCAGTAAAGAGAAAATAATCACTACAAGTGTAATAAGAAGAAGTTGGTGGAGGATAACCCACACACCAGAAAAAGCTGTCCACATCCCCGAGAGTGTTGTAGCTATCCTCTCAGTCACTCAAACTGCGTGAAATCCTGTGTGAAATCCTGAGATCACTGGATGCCAATCTCTGTGTCCAATGTCTTCCTCCGGTCGGCCCTCAATGGAACAATAAGACGGCAAAGCACATACTCAAATAGAAAAGTCAGTTCCTTAAAACGGAGAAGGCACTCTGCTCATTGTGTAAGGGTTGTCGCTGCTATATGTAAAGAAACAGACACTTGGTGGAATATAAAGGTCTTATTTTTATATTTGGTCTTTGGGAAGTTCTACAGAACTTGCATACAGAATTGTGTGACTGTGTCTTTATTTCTCTGCATTCCTTAGCATTGTATTTTGCTTGCCCTGAGATGTATGGCAAATTCGTGGAGGAAAGGGCTATGGAGGGCTACCAGCTGCCATGGCTGTGCCCTCCATCCACGGCTGGAGGCAGCAGGAAAGCCGAGTTCCTCTTGGGTTCATAGAGTCATAGAATCACAATACTGCAGAGATGGAAGGAACCCCGAGGGTCATATGGCTGTCCGACCTTTGCTTAAAAACCTTCTGGCAGTTCCCTCCCTGCGAGAAGTGAGGTTACAGGGAGAGGGCCTTCTTGGTGGTGGCACCTGCCCCCGCAAACATCCTCCCATCAGATTCAAGGAAATAAACAACTGATTTTTAGAAGACATCCGAAGGCAGCCCTGCTCAGGGAAGTTTTGAATGCTTGGTGGAAGGCATATAAATAATAAGTTATTGTTATTATTATTACCAAGGGAGAGTCCACCACCTCCTGAGGGAGACCATTCTGCTGTCAAGCTCCTCTTATCCTCAGAAAGTCATCTACCACAAGGTGTTGGGGAGAGGAGAGAGTGTCAAAAGAAGTAGGCAATGGGGCAGAAAAGGCTCCTCTTCCCAGGAGGGGGGGTGTATGTGTGTGCGCGCACTCCTGAGCAGCCAGAGGACGTGTCAGCAGCAGATATTCAAAGCACACAGCTTCCCTTAAAGAACTGTAGTTCACCTTGCACAGAGCTGCAATTTCCAGCAAACTACAGTTCCCAGGATTCTTCACGGGGAGCTGTGTACTTTGAATGCCTGGTGTGGATGTGGCCAGGGTCGGTGCCTTGGCACCCATCGCGGACTCACTGGTTTGGTCAGAGTCCCGTCCCCCCCCTTGTTGAGTTGGGGCCTCGTCTTCTGGTTCTGCTTCTCCCCTGGGAGCACCACGTTGGCCCCCGAAGCTGCTTGGGTGTGGGGTGGACTGTGGGGTGGAGCGGGTGGGTCTCGGGGCTCCTTTCCCCTCTGCTATCTCTTGTGCCCTTGTGTCTGCCTCTCTCCTGGGCCAGATCCACCCCCTGCTCCTTCGAGAACGCCAGCGGGATCCCGCTCGGAACAAGCTCCTGCGCCGGACCGTCAGCGTCCCTGTGGAAGGGAGACCCCACCCAGAGCACGGTAGGGGACCCCCAGGGGGTGGGCCGTACACTCTGAGATCACCTTTTTGCCCCTGCTTTTCCTCTCAGCTGCAAGGAGGGGGTTCTGGGTTCCACGCAGAGGAGCACAGCCTCTGGGGCAGAGGAGACTGGCAGGAAAAGAGCAAGGCCACCGAGAGCACCTTGAGGGCAGGATCCACCCCATGTCTAGCAGGGTGGCACTTGTGTGTGGGGCTGCCCTCCCCCCGGAGGAGGAATATGGTACCAAAGCTGTTGGTCTGTCTCTGAGATCCACAGGTGACGCTGCCACCCTCCCCTCAGCCAAAATCTCCTTCCTCCAGGGACATTAGAGCACACGGAGCATGTCAAAAGTGCTGTGGGGGTCGTGATTACAAACCCATAGATGCCCCTCCAGCACCACCAGGGCCCTCACCAAAGCAGCGTGCTGTGCTCAGGCCACTGGGACCCCCCCATCTCAATCCATGCAGGTCCCCCCCCCCAGGGAAATTCAACCTCCGCACCTAGCTATGTTGGAAACCCAAAGTCAGGACAAACTCCCTGTGTGGGGGGGGGGGAGCAGGCCCCCCCACGGTGGTGCATCCCAGGGGATTTGGTGGTGAAAGTGCTCCCAGCACAGGGGGTTGATCCAAGTGATCCACTATGTGCAGTGGCTTTGATAAAGGCAAATTCCATGCTAGCGATCATTAGGAAAGGAGCTGAAAATAAAACGACAGATGCCGTAATACAAATCTGTGGTGTGACTGCATGCGGAGCCCTGTGTCCTGTTCTGGTCACCTCGCCTCACAAAGGATGGAAGAGGTTGAGGAAAGGGCCACTAAGTGATCCAGGCGAGGGAGCGGAGAAAGGTTGCAGCAGCTGGGACGTTTCAGCTTTGAGAACAGGCGAGGAAGAGGCAGGATAGAAGTTGATAGGATGGGACAACTGGTCGGCCACTGTGAGAAGAGGGTGCTGAACTAGGTGGCCTGATCCAGCGGGCTTTTCCTACGTTTTCACGCCAGGCAGTGCCCCAGGCCTCTCTGCAGGGCTGTTGAGAATGGGGGGGATCTTCAATCAGTTCTGTCCCTCAAATCCTCCTCCAAAAGCCCCCCTGGGTAGAAAAGGGAGGAGCAGAAATTCCCATATAGTGAATGAAATGCTGTGGCCTGAATGGGGCCTGAGCTGGCAGAGGCTGGCTGGCCAGGGGGCTCAGGGCCAAGAGGATGTGTCCCTTTCGTCTGCTTGTGTGAAATCACACGGGAGCCCCCCTCCCATGACTCTTGGGGGGGTCATTGGGGAAAGGGAGGGAGCTTCTCTTTCCCCCACTAATCCAGACCAATTTGGGGTGGGGGTGTTCACAGGCGCCTGCCTCATTTTCCCTTCTGCGTAGAGTTGCCATATGTCCTGAAAATCCCAGACACGTCCTCTTTTGGGGGATCAACATGCCTGACTGGGGAGAATTTTACATTTTAAAGGAAATGTCTGGGGGTTTTTTGGGGGGGAGGGTTATTTATTTATTTATTAGGCTCAGGCTGGCAGCGGTTTGGACTGTCCTCTTTTTTGCTCTTCAGGATATGACAGCCTACTTCTGCGGTGATGTCTGCCCAGTCACTGTTCCTTAGGGGACTCTCCTTTCCTTCCCCATGTCCACCCCCTGCATGGGTCACCATGGGGTGAAAGTCCCCCTCAGCTACCCCATGGAGATTCCACTTGGGCTCCCCACACAAGTGCCACCATGGGGTGAGAGGGGGCAGTAGATAAGGGAGTTGGGGTGCCCCAGATTAGCTGAGGACACCCAGTTGTTCAGGGTGTGGGAGACAAAGAAGGGATTTTGAGGCGCCCCAACATGATCTCTCCAACGTGGATGGGTGGGGGGCACTGGCATTGTGGTGGGGTGCAGGGAGAGGGGTCGCATGGGGGTCCGGAGGTGGTGGAAGGACATCTTTGGGCATATAGGCAGCACAAGGAAGACAAAGGTGCTCCTGAACAAAGCACTGGTCCCTGAGCAGCCACAACCAGGGCTTCTGGTCAAAGGGCAGGCATGATAGGACCTGTGGGCAGAGTGTCTGTTCTGCATGCAGAAAGTCCCGGGTTCAGTGCCACGTGGCATTTATAGGGGCAGACAAACCCATGGCCTGGCTTGGTGGGGAGACAGCTGCTCTGCAGTGCCGATTGTGCCCCCTCCCTGGAATCCTAGAGAAAGCCAGCAGGCAGGGCAGGCTGGAGTGAGCGAGGTGGACTGACTCAGGATATGTTCCTCGTCTCGCCCTTCAAGACCCCATCCCAAAGGGACCCCAAGTATTCCCTGAGGACCCTGCCCTGGCCCCACGGCAGGGGCTCAGGGTGAGTTGCAATGTGTCCTCGTCCCATGGCCGCTTGGTGGTTTGTGGGGATGGACTGGGGTTTGGATCTGGTCTCTGGAGAGGCAAAATAACCACGACCATGGGGGAGGAGGAGGAGGAGGAGGAGGAGGAGGAGAGGAAGAAGCAGCAGCCCTGCTGAAGCAGCACCAGCATGGCTTCTGCAAGGGCCAGTCCCATCTCACAAACCTATTAGAGATATTTGAGGGTGTCAATAGCTCAGTAATAATAATAATAATAATATATTTATAACCCACCCTCCCCAACCAAAGCCGGGCTCAGAGTGGCTAACAACAATAAAAGTAACACAGCATTCTAAAATCAATTTTTTAAAAAACCAATTCTATAGACAGAGGGGATTTGGATAATGGGGACCTTGGACTTCCAAACAGCTTTGGACGGAGTGATGTATGGGGGGGGCGGGTCTTAACTTCACATACACACTCCTGGGGTCTGAACGGGAGGTGACAGCCCAGGAGCGAGACCTTGGGGTCATAGCAGGGACCTCTATGATCATTAGAATAGGGCCACTCTTGCCATTCCATTATACAAATTGATGGTGCAGCTGCATGCAGAGCCCTGTGTCCTGTTCTGGTTGCCTCAGCTCAGAAAGGATATTGCAGAGTTGGAAAAGGTTCAGGAAAGTGACCCAGGGATGGAGCAGTCCCCTGTGAAGAGAGGGACTCTTGGTGTAGAAAACAGGCAAGTGAGAAGTGAGATGGTTGGGTGTTTGTGAAGTTACTGGGTCCTGCTTCTTCTGTCTGGGACACCTGGTCGCCCACCGTGAGGAGAGCAGGGGGCTGGGCCAGGTGGGTCCTCTTGGTTTGAGGACTGGGACATTTACAGGGAAACCAAAAGGCTTGCCAACAAAGTACTGCCAACCATACTGTACGCTTGTGAAACACAGACCACTTATAAACGCCACCTCCAGCTCCTTGAAAGATTCCATCAATGGTGTCTCCGGAAAATTTTACACATCACTTGGGAAGACAGGCGAACTAATGCCAGAGTACTGGAAGAAGCAAATATCACCAGTGTGGAAGCAATAATTCTTCAGCATCAACTTAATTGGACTGGTCATGTTGTGCGGATGCCTGATTATTGTCTTCCAAAGCAACTACTCTATTCCGAACTTTAAAATGGAAAGCGTAACGCTGGTGGTCAACAAAAGAGGTTTAAAGACTGTCTCAAGGCAAATCTTTAAAAATGTAGTATAAACACCAACAATTGGGAAACACTAGCCTAAGACGAAAGGGAGAGACGTGCTCAGAGGAAGGCACGCTTGGCAAAGCCTCACCGGGTTCAACTCCTTCCCGGAAACCAATGTCGGCACTGTGGAAGGACGTGGGGATCCAGAATTGGCCTCCACGTCACTTACGGACTCACTGCTAAGACCCTGTTCACAGAAGACCATCTTCCTCGGCTACGAGGGATCGCCAAAGCAGCAGTAGCAGCATTTGGTTTGTTCAGAAAAGGGAAGGTGAAGCGGCAGAAGCCTTTTTCTGGGTGAATCCCCACCCAAAGGAGCCGCCTCATATCGCTGGGGCCACCCATGGGTGCTCTTTCTTCCTGGGGAAGCTGACGGAGGCTCCACGCCGAGGAAGAGTGGGAGAGTGTGTTGGGGGACCCTGGCTGGGCTTCAGCTGCAGCCCCCGCCCTCGTGACCCACTGCCAGCAGCTTCTCAGCTATTCACTCCAGAGCCCCCCACCGCGTCCCATCCCATAATAGTGAGTTCCATTGAAAGGTAACGGCTCCCGGGCGCTTGACAACTGTTGCTATAGGAACCCTCTCTCCCTCTGGCTGCCTTCCCAGGCAGTCCTATTCAGAGCTGGGCCTCCGTGGGTGTTGCTGCTCCGTGGGGCTGCGAGGGACCCAGGAGTCCTGGCTCCAACAGGGAGGGCGGGAGCATTGAGCCCGCAGCCTGCAGTGGAGGGCTCTGTTCCAGGCCCCCCAGCAGAGGATGGGGAGTCCTGCTTCTTCCCCCAGGTCCCCTGTCCTGGCTCCCCATGGGCCCCCTCTCTGGGGGGTGGGGGTCTTTGGGCTCTGGCCTGGGCCCTCCTTGCCTACGGGGCTTGTGGGGAGGGGGCAGTGTGTGTGCCCTTCGCTCCGCTCCCTCTTCATCCTCCCTTCCCCCCTTTCCTGCTCGAGGTTTAAAAAAAGATTTTTGTCTCCCTGAGAAGTTGGCTTAAAAGGTTTCCATGGAAACTCCAAGAAGAGATGAAGGGGAGAGGCAGCCGGAGACAGGCGGAATCCGGGGACATGCCCCCCCCCAACACACAGGCGCACACGCGACGCCCCCTCTTTGCCGCGGGCCTCCAGCGCCCCCTGCTGGCCCGCTGCCAAACTCCAGCGGCGGCGCCCCCTCGCCCGCGCGCTGACCCCGAGTGACCCCGAGTGACCCTGCTCGGGCCGAGGGGCCCCAGGCGCAGCGGGGAGGGGACCCCCCCCCGGACCCAGAGATGGGGGGGGAGACGCGCAGAGTCCAGGCTTGGGGCTTTCTGCTCCGGGGCGCCCCGCTTTCCTGGCCCCAAGGAAGGGAGCGAGGGGGGGGGAGGGTCTGCAGACGGGGCCTTTTCCACGGGGGGGGGGGCGCCGCGCAGGGAGGGCCGGCCTCGTGCTCGGGAGGGCCGGCCGGGGTCCCGGGCCCCTCCGCCGCCGCCCGCCCTGCCCGTGCCCGTGCCCGTCCCTTCCCGGCTCTCCCGCGAGCGGCTGCTGACAGGCGAGCCCGTCTCCTAGCAACGGCTCGGCATGCTGCGGGGAGCGAGCGGGCGAGCGAGCGAGGAGCGGGCGAGGCGGCGGCGGCGGCGGGCACCGGGCGGGCGGGCGGGCGAGGAGCAGGCAGGCAGGCAGGCAGGCAGGCGCAGGAGCGGGCCAGCTGCGCCGCCGCCGCCGCCGGGCCGGCGGGTGCCAGGGGGAGCTCGGCCCGGCGGGCGGGCGGGCGGGCGGGCTGGGGGCGCCGGTCCGGCCGCATGGCCAGCTAGGCTGGGGCCCGGCGGCCCCCCGATGGGCCGCGCCCGCGGGCAGGAGGAGGAGGAGGAGGCGGAGCCCTAGCGGCCCGGAGGCCCCTCTGGCGCGCAGGTAAGGGCCGGAGGCTCCGCCGCGGGGGGGGAGGGCGCTGCGCGGGCGGGCGGGCAAGCGCGCCCCCGGCGAGGGCAGGCGAGGTTGCGCCGGGGCGCTTGGCCGACGGAGGCCGATCCCACGGAACGTGGCGCCGGGGAGAGGAGCTGGGGCTCCGCCTGGCCGCTTCCCGGGAAGGGGGTCGCTGCTTGCGTGACGGGGGAGGGGGGCGGACAGGGAGCCACCGGCTCGGGAAGCGGAGGAGATGCCACCGCTGATGCCTCCCGGACCCTTCTGGAGGACCTCGGGGGAGCCCAGCGGCAGAGGTGGCAGCTCCTCCCAGCCCAGCGCAGCCAGGTGAACCCCCAAAGGGAAGCTGGCAAGGCCTGGGAGCCCCCCTTCCTCTCCCCGCCACAGTCCAGGCAGAAGCTGCATGGCTCCTGGGGAGCCTCAGGGTGGGCCAGAACTGAGCATGCCTTCCCAGCCCCATGGCAGCCTGCACAAGACCTGGGCGCAGGTGTGCTGAGGGGCCTTGAGGGGGCAGCAGCTGAGCATCTCTCCCCCCCCCATGGGCAGGTGCCACAAACCTGTCCATCTGGCTCTGCAGAGGCTCACCTGGAAGCTGCTGGCTGGCTTTGCCTCCCCCCCCCCCAGCCCCTGAAGGCAGGCCAGCAAGCCAAGGGGGGGGGGAGCCCCAGCAGACCAAAGACCCCCCTTGCGGGCAGGGTTCCCGTGGCTTCCCCTCCTTTCCCTCATCCTGCCTTTTAGCCACTACAAGAGCCACATGGTGGGGGGGGGGCTGGCACCCCATGGCAGAAATGGGCACCCATAGGAGACCTGCAGGTGGGGCCTGGGGGTGGGCTTTGCTTAGAGGGAACCCATCGATGGCTTTTGAAATGTGTGTGTTGGGGTAGAGGAGGAGATGTTGCCTCAAAAGACCCCCCCCCCCGCCATTGGTGAGGCCCATGTGGTTCCTCCTCGGGGCTGCACACGAGGGGGGGGCAGCAGGCAGGAGAGCTGCTCTGTGGTTCCCTCTCTGGACAGTGGGAAGGGCTCTGACCCTCCGGCCACAGACACCCCTCCCTCCCCCAGAAGCTGCTCTCCCTGGTCTGGCCTGGGAAGCTGAGCAGGGGGAGGCCTGCTCCATCCTTCAATGGGGGGCCTTTTGGGAAGACAGGGGGCCACTGGCAGCTGGGAGAGGCCTCCTGAGCTGGAGGGACCAGTGGCCTCACTCTGCAGGAGGCAGCTGCTCCCCCCCCCCCCGCCCAGTTCTTTCTCAAGGTGCCTCGACCCAGATGTGGGGTGGGTGGAGGGGGGCCTGTGCCCCAGAGCCTGGAGAGGGGGCCTGGGAGCACCGGCCAAGTTGGACTAGTGGCTGGCTGGGGGTGGCAGCAAAGAAAGATGGCTCACCCACGGAGGAGAAGGAGGCGCAGATCCCTCGCTCTGTGTGCTTGGGGGAGGGCAATGGGCACAGCCCCTCCCTTCTTGGGGGTCAGGCAGCAGCCGCCTTCTGCTACTGGGGCATCAATGGGCAGGGGGGGAGAGGGAAGTGTTGATGCTGGGAGGAAGGGGCCAGGGATGGCTCCCCACACTGGGCCTGGTTTGGCAGCTCTTCATCAGCCACAGCCCCCCCCCTTCTCCCACCCCCACCCCCTCTCAACTGCCCCCAGAACAGGAGACATTCCTCTGGGAAGGCTGGCTTGGTTTGGAAATTCCTCCTTGGGGGTGGGGGGCTTTCTGCCCCATGGACGCTGCCCTTTCCTCTCCCCACCCCAGTCACAAGCTTGGCCTTGGCTGAGCCGTGGGGCAGAGGGAAGGTGGGGGTGGGGGGCAGGTGAGCTGCCCCCTGGACTCTTCCTGCCCTGTGAACCCCCTGCAGACAGGGAGAAGCAGCCAGGCATCCCCTTCTCTGGCCCAAGAGTCAGCTTAGGAGGGACCCCAGGGGCCACCCCAAAAAGCCCCGGCCTCTGCATCTGACCACCCGGATCAGCCCAGCCACCTGCCCACCAGGCAATGCAGAGACAGAGGCACTGGTCTCCTGGGAGGCTGGTAGCTCCAGGTGGCCTGATGGGGCTGCGTTCGGGTCCCACTTGCTCCTGGAGGCGGGTCCAGGTCCAGCTGCTGTGGGGCTCTTCCTAGCTGATTGGCGCCTGCTCTCGCTCACTGCGCCCCCCCCATTACTCCCGGCCTGCCTGTCAAGCGCCCATCACCCCACCCCGTCCTGTCAGCATGGCAAGCTGCTTCCGAGCAGATGTGCCTCAATTGGGGGGGGGGGAGGCTGCAAGATCTGGCTGCTCAGCAGATGTGCCAAAGAGCACCCCCACTTGACGGACGGCTCACGTTCCAGCAGCCCTTCTGGGCTGGGGGCTCCTTGCCCTGGCCCCCTCTCTGGGCTCCTGTGCCCTGACCCGGTTGGTCGGAGGTTTCAAGGCAGGCCTTGCGCTGAGTGACAGCTCCGTGTGAGTGACGGAGGGAGGAGCACCCCTGAGATGCGCTGCCCAGGTCCAGCTGCTGCAGCCCGAAACTGCGGAGGTTGCAGAGCTGGGAAGTTCAGGAAACGAGCAGCCCAAACAATGGAGGGGATGGAGGGGCTGCTCTGCGAAGGGAGGGAGGGAGGGAGGGAGGGAGGGAGGGAGGGAGTTCCAGAGGTCAAGTGTGGGCTGCATGAAGCTTCCTGGGATGCTCACAAGTTCTGATGCTATGAGAGAGGGAGGAAGACTTCTGCCTCTCCACTCTTTCTGCCATGGTGCCTCTGGAAAGTCCCTTTCTTCACTTTGGTGGTCCTTTCCTCAGCCGTTTCCAACTCCGCAATAGGCGGCCAGACAGGGACACAGGGCTTCAAATGTGGCCGCCCTGTAGACTTGTAGAATGGCATCAACATTTTAGGTTTTGAGGTGATTTATGTGGAAATTGCTTAGCTTGGTTTTCTATTTTGTATGTTTCATTTATTGTTTATGAGTACTTTTGTTACGTTGCAGTTATGTATTTTTTTACGTTATAAGCCACATGGTTTCAATTGTGGGAAAGTGACATACGTATACAATTATGTATATATGTAGGAATATTGTCAGTTTTGTTTTCAATCACTTTCCCAAAGACCCCTAGTATGGCATTTGCCTTTTTCATGGCTTCCACACAACCTCTTCACCAAGGTCCCTGCTGTGACCCCAAGGTCTCGCTCCCGGGGGGCCGTCACCTCCTGTTCAGACCCCAGGAGTGTCTATGTGAGGTTAATATTCCGCCCGCCCCCCCAACATACATCACTTTGCTCTGAATTTATCCTGAATTGTCTTTGCCATTGTACCACCCATTCCCTCAGTTTGGAGAGGTCCTTTTGGAGCTCTTTGCAATCTCTTTTTGCTTTAACAACAATTTAGCGTCATCCACAAATTTGGCCACCTCACTGCTGGCTCCTAACTCTTGGTCATTTATGAGCAAGTTCAAAAGCTCAGGTTCCGATCCTTGGGGGACCCCCGTTTCTTTCCATTTGGGAAACATCCTGCAAGAGGACCGACCCCTCCTCTTGTTCCTTGACTGCTCAGCTGACTCAGAAGTCTTTGGTGAGGAATTTGGTCCAGAGCTCTGTCTATATGGCTGATTTGTGAGATGGGACCTGCTCTTGCAGAAGCCACGCTGGTGCTGCTTCAGCAGGGCGGCTTCTTCGGTGCTCTTGGTTACCTTTAACGCTGCTTTTCACTCGTTTTTGGCTGAGTGGCCTGTCATATCCCGGCATGGGCCTTCCATTGACTCCTTTCCAGTCCTGCTGGCGTCTGGGCCCCTTCTCTTTGGGGTGCCTGCTTGCCCACAGAGAGAAGAAGGGGAGGCTGGGCTGGGCTAGGCTGGACCTCCCTGGAGTTGTGTTTGTGTCCGGGGCAGGGACTTGGAAGTTGAGGAGCAAGAGAGGATAGCAGTGTCACAGGCAGAAACCCAACCGGTGCAGCATCTCTAGGGCAGCCCCATTGTGAGGGGGTAATGTTGGCAGCCCCAGGATGGGAAGGGGGAGGGCACTGCCTTCCATCAAAAAATCCCAGGCCTCTTCTGAGATGGCAGAGTGCAGCATCAGCCCAGACCCCTGGGTCCTGGGGGGGGGGGTGTGTGTGTCTTGGGTGGGTGCTCTCTCAAATGCAGGTGGCAAGTGGCCTTGGTGTGTGTCTGTGGGGGGGGGGGTGCAAATAGCCAGGCAGGCCTCTGTGCAGATTTTGGTGCTATTTCCAGCTCTGACGCCAATTCTTTCTGCTATTTGAGGCTCCTGTGTGTCCCCCCAGCCCCTCCTGAGGTGGAGGAGGAGCTGCCTCCGGCGTGCTTCTTCCCTCCCCCCCCCCAGCTGCTCATTCACAACCACCCAGCGCCACACACGCCAGGCGGTCCCTGGAGGCAGCACACAGGAGCCTCTTTCCGCCCCCCCCCCCCATGATGCTGCCCCTGTCGCCTATGGGGAGAAGAGGAAGCCCCCTTCTTCCAGGGCCAGAGCCGGGCTGGGGGAAGGGGCGCCCCCGCTTCTCTGTCAACCACATGCGGAGGCTGGGACGGTGCCCCCCCTTTCGGCGGAGGGGGGCACTGTCTGTGTCGTTCTGCTGTCGCCCCCCATCCCTACAAGAAGACCCTACGGCCCCGCCGGGTCCCCCTCCCCCTGCGGCCTCCACTCTCCTCCACTGGCTCCCAGAGGGCACCCCCCACAGCGACAAGGGGGCACCCCACCTGACGGCCGCCTCTCCTTTTGCAGAGCACCAGGCAGCCCGCTCCCGTCGGAAGAGCGTCCCCGGAGGGAAGCAGTACAGCATCAACATGGACGCCCCACCTGCTCCGCCCTTCCGGCCCTCGGTGAGCAAAGGCCCCCCACCCTCTCTCTCACACACCCCCTGCCCCCCGTCACGCACCTCCGGGGGTCATGCAACTGGAGGAGGAATCCTGGAATGGGAGAGTCAGAAGGGGAAGCCAAGGGCCATCTAGACCAACCCCCCTGCAGGATCCCTGGGGGCCACCATCCTACTCCCTCCAGCAAAGGGGAAGCCACCCAGTCATAGAAACGGCAGAATTGCAAGGGGCCTCTGAGGGTCATCGAGTCTGACCCATTGCAATGTGGGAATCCCCATCAAAGAATCCCTGACAGATGGCCAGGGTGGGATGACTGGCCTGGGGGAGGGAGCCCCTCCCCGTGGGACCCTGCCCAGTTGTCCTGGGTGCTGCTCAGACCCCTGTCTGCAGAAGAGGCAAAGGGGGCAAGGCAGCAGCCAGAGCTAAGGCAGTGGGGGGAGAAAGGGGGGCCGGCACCCAAAGAAGCCACCTTGCAAGAGCCCTCCCCCAGCAAGATATGGGGTCCCAGTACAGGAAGGGGGGCAGCTGACCAGCTCACCCCATCCCTCCAAGTGGCTGCCATTGTACTCTAGGGCATGAGGGAGTGGGGGCCGGCTGCTCAGCCCTAATGGGCCAATGTGGGGACAGGCCCTTTCCTGCCACAGGAAAGCAAAGATGGAGGTGGGGGACATGCTGAGAGGCTTCTGGCTGTGGGGCACTTGTCAAAGGCAACTCCCTCTCTGACTCTGTCTCCCCCCCCCCGACCTTTGGGGCCCCCCAGCAGCAGGGATTCCTCAGCCGGCGCCTGAAGAGCTCCATCAAGCGTACCAAGAGCCAGCCCAAGCTGGACCGCACCAGCAGCTTCCGCCAGATGCTGCCCCGCTTCCGCAGCGCCGACCATGACAGGTGAGGGGATGACGACGGCAACGAAGAGGGCCAGGGCTCTCCCCCCCCCCCGAGAGGTAGAGGCTGGGCTGCCCCTCCCAGTGAGGGGCAGGTGGGGAGGCAGGTTGGGGTGCCCCGTCCCCTGCAGGTGGGCGCTAGGCCCGTATCCCTCCCCCCCAAATCCTTGCCACTGGGTTGCCCTCCTCTGCTGCACGGTCTCCACCCCGACCCCCAGATCCCCCTGCTGCCCCCCTCCCTCCCCATGGCGGTGGCTGCGCTTGGCTGCCTCCCTGGGAGGCTCATCCCTGGGTCCCCGCGTGTATTTTTAGCCTCCTCCCAGCCCCCCCCCACTCTGACGGCAGCCCCGACACGCTTGGGCTCTCTCTCGCTCTCCCTCCGCTTATGCCGCTCGGCTAAAAATATCCTCCTGGGGGCGGCAGCTCCGAGCAGAAATGCCACTGAGGAAGGGAGGGGGCCTCCCAGCAAGAGGAGCCAGCTCACAGGCCTCCTCTCGCACCCGCTGCCCACAAGGGGAGCCCCAGGGGGGTCCTCTGAGAGGGCGGGGGGCAGCTCTGTCCTCGGACTGGAGACACGGAGCTGGTGGGGGACCCCTTTGCCCCCCCACCTGCCTCTCTCCCTCCCAGAGGCTTCCCTGGATGAGAGAGAAGGAGCTGTGGGGTAGAGTGGGGGGCCGTCCCCCCACCCCGGGAACCTCCTCTTCCTCTCCCCCCCCCCCGTGTCCGGGGCTGATGCTGCCCGCCTCTCCGCTGACGCTGCTCTCCATCTCTCTCTCTCTCTCTCTTTCTCTCCTCCGCCTTGACCCCGTTCCAGGCTGGGAGCCCCCTGGCAGCTGCAGAAATGTCCCCCTGGGGGGCAGACGCCAGGTACCCCGCCTGAGGGTGGGCTTTGCCCCAGCCGCCACCGGCACCTCCCTCCTGCCCCCTCACTCCCCCTCCCCACCCCGTAGGAGCAGCCTCACGTGCGCCCCTCCTTCAGGCTCCCTGGCACCCCCTGGACCCGCCTCCCTCTGCTCCCCCCGCACTCCGGACGCAGCCTCCGCACCCCCGCCTGCCCCCCACCCACCCCCTTCCTGCCTGACCTGTCCCTTTGCCCCCTCGCAGGGCCCGCCTCATGCAGAGCTTCAAAGAGTCCCACTCCCACGAGTCCCTGCTCAGCCCCAGCAGCGCCGCTGAGGCCCTGGAGCTCAACCTGGACGAGGACTCCATCATCAAGCCCGTCCATAGCAGCATCCTGGGCCAGGAGTTCTGCTTTGAGGTACGTGGGGGGGGGGGAGGGGTGAGAGAGGGAGGGCGGGTGCCTGGGCACGTGCAGAGCGCAGATGACCCCCTTCTGCCACCCCCTCCAGGTCACCACGTCTTCGGGCACCAAGTGCTTTGCCTGCCGGTCGGCTGCTGAGCGGGACAAGTGGATTGAGAACCTGCAGAGGGCCGTCAAGCCCAACAAGGTAGGCCCCACAACCCACCCCCCGTTGGCCCTTGACTGCCCCCTGGCGCCTGCCAGCCCTCGCCATTGGCTTGAGAGCCTGCTCCTCTTCCCCGTCCCTGATCCCACCAAAAGCTCTCAGGTGGGCAGGGAGCCAGTCAGCCCCCACTTCCTCCCGTGAGGTCACTTCCTTTGCACCTGCTTTGCTCTGGGATGGGGGTCCTCCCCTTGCTTTGCCCCACGGTGCTACAAATGATAGGGGGACCCTCCCGCTATTCCCAGAAACTGATATTGAGAGGCAGGCGGGCTCCGGTGTGGCTGTCCGTCATCAGCAGCCTTTTTCTCCTCTCTGAATCTTTCTTCTCCTCTTTCAAAGCCATCCTGGCCTTCGCCGCCCTCTGTGGGAGGGAGTTCCACAGTTTTTTTTAGGTTTTTTTGTGTGTTTTTTAAATAATATTTATTGAAGTTTCCACAGAAAAAGAAAAAAAAGTTACAAAGATGGTAAAAAGAAAACACAAAAATTAAAAACACTAAAAAGAACGAAAACAATTTAAAAAAACATTTAAAAATTTAAAAAAAAAACAAATCCCTTTTTCTATATCTTGCAGTTCATTTGCTTGTTTTCCTGACTTCCTCACACCTCCCTTTTTTGTATTCCAATTCAAATATTTAATTCAGCAAATCCATACCCTCTCTTTTTCTCTTAATTCTTTATCATCACATATTATAGTTTCATGTTTTCATCTAATATAATCCCTTTTTACATAATCCTTTTAACATTATTGCTAAAACCACTTCATTTCATTCCAACATCATTTTAACATTCAATAATTTTACAATGTTTCAATAAATAGTCTTTATATTTCTTCCAATCTTCTTCCACCAACTCTTCTCCCTGGTCTTGGATTCTGCAGTCAGGGAGTCCCACAGTTTAACTAGGCGCTGCCTAAAGAAGCCCTTTGTTTTATGCGTCCTGAATCTCACTTCCTGTGGCTTCCTTGGATGTCCACAAGTTCGGCTGTCATGAGGGAGGGAGGAAAGCTTTCCCTCCCTCCGCTCTCTCCAGATCCCCAAAGCTGCAGCCTTTTCTCACGGGAGAATAAATCTGCCCCCTCCCCCAAACCGCAGAAACAATAATTCCACACAGAGCCTTGCAGGCAGGGCAGCAGAGCTTTCCCCTCCGCTTCTGGGGGCTGGCGTGAGGAAGGGCATCTTCAGCCACAGAGGCCGTACCAGAACCACATTCTTGGGGTCGCCACTGAGAATTCCCCCTCGTGAACCACACGCAGGCCCCAAACCTCCCAGGGGCGGCAGGCATCCTCCTTCTTGCTGATCCTGTTTGGGGCGTCCCTGTTTCACTCCCAGATGGAGAGGACCAGCTCAGCATCCCGAGCTGTGTGGTGTGTGTGTGTGTGTGTGTGTGTGTGTGTGTGCACGCGCGCACCAGCTCCCTAGCAGAGCGTGGCAAGGATTGGGTCCGGCGTATGAGAGCTGCATTTGTTCCCTGGGAGGCAACTTGCTTTTCTGCAGACCTTCCTCTTCATCTCTGAGTTGTGCAGCTCTTCTGCTGGGACCCGGGTTTCCTGGGGGCATCTGTTTCCACCCTGCTCCATTTGGGCCAGGGGCACAGAGGGCCAGTAGTGGTGAAGGAAGGGTCACCTCCTGCCCCAGAAGAGACCAGGCTCCACTAGCTGCCTCCAAACGGTGCTGTCTCAGCCTTGAAATTTAAAAGAGATTGACTGTGGTTCGGAAACAGCCATTCGCAGCAGAGAGCTAAAAGCCCAAGATGAAATAACGGAAGCTGCAACTTGTTTTCTCCTGCTCTGGAGGGTTGGATTCGAACTCATGGCTTCAAGTTACAAGAAAGGAGATTCTGACCAAAACATCAGGAAGAACTTTCTGACAGCAAGAGCTATTTGATAGTGGAAGGGTGTCCCTCAGGAGGTGGCGGACTCTCCTTCCTTGGAGGTTTCAAAGCAGAGGTTGCATGGCCATCTGTCATGGATGCTGGAGCTGAGATTCCCGTATCTCACGGGTTGGGCTAGATGACCCCTGGGGTCCCTTCTGACTCCATGATTCTCTGGGAGCCAGAGTCAACTGGGCCGTCTTTCTCTTAAGTTTCATACATCTCTCTCTGGGCTCTTCCATAGCTCTGTTTTTCCAAGTGGTTTTGCCTTTGCTTTCCCCAGAAAACTTACTCTTTAGCGCTAAATCAGAATAGGCAACAAACCACAGAAAACGTGGTTACTGTTTGTTCCATTTTGTGGGGGAAAGCGGCTGGGCAAGCAGAGTTGTGGGTGAGGCATCCCTGTCTCGCTCTCGCTCTCGCTCTCTCCTGCCCTGAACTGTGCCACTTATAGCAGCAGCGCCTGTCACTTCTTGGTTAGCCTGGTAAGCTGAAGTGGCAGCTTTTTCCAGGTCAGGCCACTTTGCAACGAGGAGCCGCTCCTCCTCCTCCTCCTCCTCCTTTCCTGGGGTTGGAAAGGGGTCTCTCTTTTTTCTGGCTTTCCTCCCCATTTGCAGTTCTGTGTCCAGGCTTCAGGACAGGGATGATTTTGTTGTTTTGAACTGGGTTGCTCTGCCGGCCGCAGGTTCCTCTGGGACGCCAAAGCGAGCAAAGGACTCTCCTTCCATGGAGGTTTACAAGCAGAGGCCAAGCGATGCTTTAGTTGTGATTCCTGCATTGCAGGGGTTGGACTAGATGACCCTGGGGTCCCTTCCGACTCTACGATTCTGTGCTTCTGGGAAAGGGTTTTTTCACTTCCGGTGCCAATGTCGACTGTTGGCCTCTTCTCAGGAAGTGTCCCACGATGAAAGGTTCCCCTTCTTGTCTGTTCCTTATTTATATTCAGTAGATTGATATCCTGCCCCCATCACAAGATCTCAGGGCGGTGGGCCACGATGTGGCCATGAGGTCATCTCCAAGAACGGAGGCCAGCGCTCTGGCCGGCTCCCTCACGGCATTTGCTTAGGCCTTTGTGATTGAAGTCTGAGGATTTCTTTTGGTTGAGTCCCATCAGGGGAAAAGGCAGGGGACAGATAGATAACATGAATACATCCGCAGTTCTCCTTTTTACCCCAAGGCCTCTCAGTTCACCCAACTTGGAAGCATGGCAGAGCCAACTGGGCCATCAGAACCATGTGAGATTCTCTGGGTGCGATTCAGCTGCTCAGATCTCATGAAGCACCTGATCAGATATTGGAAGAAGACTGCAGAGCAGGAGCTCTTTATCTATCTATCTGTGGAACTCTCTCTCACAGTGATGGCCACCAAGTTGGATGGTTTTCAGAAATTGTTGGCGTCCATCTGTCTTGGGAGGCAATGGAGGAGTGCACCTTGGGGGAGTCAAACTTGAACTGTTGGAAGGTTACAGCACCTGCTGGGGCTGGAGCGGGTGACGGCATCACCCCGGCGTTTTCTCTCTCTGTGCTCCTCCTTCCTCTGGTCACCGCTGTCAATGCACCACCTGCCTGCCCGTCTCCAGGCACGGCGGGGTCGATGTTGCCAGCCTTCATGTCACATTTGCAGAGAACTTTGTAAAACAGCTCCCCACAGAGCCTGTCCTTGGGGATCCTGCTATCTTCCATTCTGTGGACGTGAGCAAGCCGGCTTGAAAGAGGATCAGACAAATTCACAGAGGAGAAGGCTATCAAATGGCTACTAGCCACAAGGCAGTGGTCTCTGCCTCGCCAGCCAGAGGCAGCCGTGCTTCCGAATACCAGTTGCTGGAAACTGCAGGAGAGGAAAAGCCTCTTGCTTTCGGATTCTGCTTGCTAACTTTGCACAGTTCATCCACACTTGGCCTGATCCAGAGGGAGTTATGCTTTTAAGGTCCCAAGGCAGATTACAGCAATCAAAACGCAATGTTAGGAGCAGTTTAAAGCAACTTACAATCACAGAAATAAGGTGCAGAACACCTCCAGCAACCTCTGGAAGCTGCGCAGCGAGGGGGGTGCCAGGTGCCCCTCGGGGGGGATGGACTTCCACAGCTGAGAGGTCCCCACCGAGAAGGCCCTCTCCTGGGCTGCCCTCCCCCAAGCCTCTGAGGGCGGAGGGACAACCAAGAGGGAGGCCCGCTTCTGCCAAAGGGGTCTCTGGGGAAGGAGGGAGTGGCCTTTCAGAGAGCTTTGAGTGCTAATGAATTGGGCTCACAAACCAGCCAGCCCCCAACCCGCCTGCTTCTGCTGTGGGGCCTTAGGCCAGGGCCAGGACTGGCTTGGATCTCATCCTGATCTTTGATCCAAATCTTTCCCTTCTATTTTGTCTGTGAGGCATCTGACAAAAAGTACATACATGGATGCGGGGTAAAAGGGTGAATGCAGCACAATGTAAGCAAGTGTAAAGTAAACTTTGGAGCAAAAATTAGTAATCTGAATTTCAAGCCCAAGCTCCTGGGATCTGAATGGGAGGTGATGGCCCAGGAGTGAACCCTTGGGGTCATGGAGACCTTGGTGAAGAGGTGGCGTGGGGACCGTGGCAAAGGCCAGCGCCATGTGAGAGATCCTTAGGAAAGGGGCTGAAAAGAAAACTGCCCAAATTCATGCATACTTAGATAATCCTCGCTGTATGCCACCTTTCCATAATTGAAACCATGCGCAAGGCAGCTTACAGCATAGAAAAAAACACATAATTGCAATAGAACAAAAATAGTCATAAACATCAAGAAATACACAACCAAAGGGAACAATTTCCACATAGATCATAATAACATCTAAACTAAAGATGCCAACCAGACCCCCCTAACTGATGCCTCAGCCCAAAAGCCTGTTCAGCAGCCTCTGCATTTCTAGCTAGAGTCATTCAGGGCCCTCCCAGGCCAGGGGGGTGAAGGCCTGCAAGGTCGTCCAGGACTCCCAGCCAAGAAAACGAACCTCATGGAGTCATAGAATTGTAGTGCTGGAAGAGTATCTGTGAAAGGGTTTGCATGCCCAAATACTGCCCCCGCCAGGCACTCCTTTCTTGGTGGGGGAGAGGGCTGGAGCAGAAGGCAACAGGCCCCCATCCTGAACCACGCGGGGCAGTCATGGTAGGATTCCACCCCCATCCAACTTCCGGAGAAATGGGGGCTTCTCTCTGCCTGAAGGTGACCTCCTGATCTGGTCCTCCCAACCAGAATGGGGTGGATTTTGGTAAGCGAAAAGCACCCCACTTCTGTCGTGTTGCTTGGTGCTTTCAGCTCTCTGACAGGGTTTCCCTTTCCTGAGCATAGCTTTTGTCCCACCTTGGGAGTTTTATTTGTCCCAAGAAATCTGTTCTGCACTCCTCAAAAGTGCCTTTCTCCTTGTTTCTCTTGAGCCCAGAGTCCCGGTGTTTTGTCAGGGTCTCCCATTCACGTACCGTAGATTAGGCTGTCATCCATGGAGACGGGGACTCCTTTCATGTCCCCAAGGAGTTCAGTCATCTTCCTTTGAAAAGCCTGGGGAGCACGTGTGATTCCAAACGGAAAGTGCAAACAGAACCTCCCGCCAGGCGTGACGAGAGCCGTCAGCGTAGGGCTCTGGCTTGTCTCGGGTGTCTGCCAGAAGCTGCTTGGGGAGCCACATGGAGGAAACGCTTTGGCTCCAGCCGCTGTCGGGAGCAGGTCCTCTGGCATTGGCAGGGCACATTCTTTCCTGACATCGGCGTCGCTAGACTTTTAAGGGTCTGACAGATGCACATCCCCCCCGTTGGTGTTGTTACATACCAGGCAAGAGGTTTGGCGGTCTCCTTTCTTGCCGCATTTCCACCTTGTGGAGCCAGGGATTCTGTGGGGTGCTGGTGCCCTCTGGAGTTTGGCACCTGGTCATAAAACAAGATCCCCAGCATCATCTGAGACCTGCTGGTATTTAAATTCAATCAATCATCGTCGTCGTCTATCATACCTGTGTCTTTCTGTTTCTGTCACAGAACGTAGGGTTGGAGAAAGCTGCCTTATTCCGAGTCTGAGCATTGGTCCTTTGATGCAGGAGGGACTCGGCCTTTCAGAGAGGAGCCTGTATCCTAGGTCCTCCAGGAAGGCAACCAGCTTGCACTTGCTGCAGGTGTAGTTTTGCACCTTCTCAGGCAGGAAGACCAACGTAGCACAGGTGTGGCAGGTCACTGCAGCAGGTCCCTCGCCCTCCCTGTCTCTTGGTTCTCTGCACACCGTGAGGCAGCACCCTCAGAAACGCCCCCCTTTACGAGTTTTGATCACAAGGTCTCAGAAGCGGCAATATCAGCTAAGCAGAATGGCTGCTGGCTGCTGGCTCCTTCCACAAGTCACCTCCAGCTCTTTATTCTCTTCATTTGGACAAGACAATCCTTCTCGCCTCCAACAGCTTCTTTGGCTCTGCTCTTTAATGGTTCTGGTTCCTCTTGGCCCTCAGATCAGGAACATGCACCTGATCTGCGGTACCTTAAGCAGCTCCCCAACATTCTGATCTGACCCTAGTAATAATAATAATAATAATAATAATAATAATAATAATAATAATAATTTCTTTTATTTATATCCTGCCCTCCCCAGCCGAAGACGGGCTCAGGGCAGCTAACAACAATAAAATAGTGCAACATTCTAAAAATATTTCATTATAAAAATTAATTAAAATCAAATTGATGGCAACCATTAAGCTAATGTTGCTTTTCAGCTTTCTTTTTTCTCAATCCCCTCTTTTTGGGGACTTTTTATATTTCAAAGTCAAATGTGGCGAGCATTGGATTTTCTTGTCCATTGTCCATTTAGAGCGCTGTGTTCACCATTCCCAGTGAGTTCAGGAGCTCTTACATACTGTACCAGGTCCTGGGCATCACTTGGGGGGATGTCCCAAGTCGCTTGCCCAGACCAAAAGGCCCCGTCCCTTGTGGCTGTTCCTCAGAAGGGAGTCAGTTCCAGCTGATTGGAGGTTTCTGGTTGCTCTTGTTTGATCCTTTTGGAGACGAGGCTACTAAAACCACACAGAGTGTTGCAAGTGCAGTTAGCCCATTAGACAGAGATCACCCCTCTCTTTGTTGGAGAAAGAGGCTTGGAAGAGACGCTTCCTCTCCCCTAGCAGACTTGGCACAATTATTCCAAGGACATTAAAACTTTGTTAGATTTGTATCTGCCACTATCCGCTTTTAAATAAGCATTCCCCACAAAACAAACTTAGGCTGGAATAAATCACGGGCAATTAGCTGTGCAAATAAATTAAGATTTTTAACCACCGAATTTCAGAAGTTGCAGCAAGCAAGTCTCCTACTATTGGCAGTACAATAAAGAAGAAAACCTTTCCAAATGACCTAAAAAAAACTTGGTTTCCTTAGAAATAGGATCATGCAATCTTTGGGTTAGCAAAGTTGGAGGCTGTGAAAATCTCATTTTAGAGAGATTTTCCATTCACATGGTTTTTCTTGCAACTGGGAGCAGTTCTGCATGGCTCCTATCTTCAAGGAAGGTGGAGGGTAAGGAAAGGAAAACCTGCTGGAAGCCTGCTGTCAGAGCTGCCCCTAGGTCCCAGCTCACAGAGGACCAACGCGAGGCTGTCGTTATGTACAAAAGTCTTTATTGAGGTTCAGTTTCCATTTCAAAGCCGCAGCGCGCAGCTCTACGTCTTAAACCCTAGACCGGCGAAGTCCCGTCTGAGTCTCCTCCCCTATGACACCAGTTTAAGATCCTAGCCCTGCTCCACCTTTTACGCTGCTCTCTCCTCCTCTGGGTCCTCCTGCCCGCTGGGGCATTGCCCTTTCTGGACTCTTCCGACGCTGAGTCGCTTAGCTCCTCCCCCTCCCTCCGGCGGGCTTTAGGACCCGGTTCCCAATCCTCATTCTCTGCTGTCCCGCGCTCCTGTACATTTGAACTTGCCTCTCGCACCAGCCCAGTGACCTTTCTCTTAACCGTTACAGTACTTCGGTCACTGCTTCCCTCTTCCTGGACACTGGCCGGATCTGACCTCTCCTCCGTTGTCCGACTTTCTGATGGAGGCGTGGTCAGCCCTGCCTTATCTTCTCTCCCTGGTGGGGAATGCACTGGCCCCGATCCTTGGGACTCTTCCCCCCCACTCTGCTCTGGTGGGGAAGCTGATCCTGATTTCCAGCTACTGCTCTGGGAATCCCTGCTGCCCCCTTGCTCTTGGGGCATTCCCCTTGGGAACCCCCTACCCCTGGCCACTGGCGCCCCCTTCTGTGAATCTTCCGATTCGCTGGAGAGGCTCATGGAATTCCTCGGTCCACTGTCCTCTTCTCCTACGCTCCCCTCGGATTCTTCCCCTTCGCTCTCCATCTCCTCTCTTCCCTGTGCCTCTGCTCCTGAGCCCCTGACACCTGCTAACTCCGTCCACACTGGCAACTGAGCTCAAGGCTTATCCCTTTAATGCATTCAGGTCTGAGTCAGGAACAGTGTATTACCACAAGCCTGATGGATCACTTAGTCCAGTGGCCACCCAGACACCCATGAGGGAATACCCAGGAGCAGGATTCGAGCACAAGCTTGTTAGTTTATCTCAGCGCTGCATAAAGAAGGACTTCCTGTTAACTGTCCTGAATCTTCCGACATTCAGCTTCCTTGGATGTCCAGGTTCAATCCCCGAGGGAGGCAGGGCTGGGAAAGGAGGACTCCTGCCAGTCACTCCCAGGGGCCAGAGACCAGCCGCCTCCCCTGTCTTTTGGTCTGAAACCCCAAGGGGGATTTCTTTCTTTTTTAAAAAAATATTTTTATTCAATTTTTCCAATACAAAATTTATACAAATCATACATCTTTTTTATATCCATTCTCTTTTTGACTTCCCTCAACTTGACTGATACTCCTTCCCTTCTTAATTTCTTACACATTTCTAAAACCTTACTTCCATTATTTTTATAGATTAAGTCTTATTTTACTCACATTCTAACATTTCTTCTTACAGAGCTTCATTGAAGCTTACAAGCGTTATTTGATTATCACTTAATTTATGCATATACTCTGTAAACTTTTCCCAATCTTCTATAAATCTCTGATCTCGTCGGTTTCGGATCCTTCCCGTCAGTCTATCAAGTTCTGCATAGTCCGTCATCTTCATTCTCCATTCGTCTAGTGTAGGTAGCTCCTCTTGCTTCCATTTCTGAGCCATCAATATTCTTGCTGCAGTCACTGCATATAAAAATAGCTTCCTTTCTTTCTTATTTATCTCATTCCCTGTAATACCAAGTAAGAACGCTTCTGGTTTCTTAACAAAAGTGTAATTAAACATTTTCTTCAATTCATTATATATCATTTCCCAAAAGCTTTTTACTTTCTTACACTCCCACCACATATGATAGAATGTACCCTCTTTTTCTTTACATTTCCAACATTTGTTACATCCTTTATACATCCTTGCTAACTTCACTGGTGTTACATACCATCAATACATCATTTTCATCACATTTTCTTTTATTGTTGTACATGCAGTGAATTTTAAACCTTTCCATAATTTCTCCCAATCCTCCATTTGTATATTATATCCAAAATCTTTGGCCCAGTCAATCATAACCGATTTTACCTCTTCATCCTTTGTATGCCATTCTAATAATACCTCTACATTTTAGCCAAAACTTTAAAATCACTATTTATTATTTATTTCTGAAATTTCGACTCTTTATCTTCAAAGCCTCTTAATCTTAGATCTTTTTTAAACATTTCATTGATTTGAAAATAATGCAGCCAATCATTAACATATTCCTTAACTACCTCAAACGACTTCAGCCTCCATTTACCTTCTGTTTTTGTTATTAGGTTCTGATATGTTGCCCATCCCCCTTTCATATTGATTTTTTTCACACTCAGCGCCTCTAGTGGTGACAACCAATACGGAGTATTTCTTCCAACAGATTTTTATACTTTCCCCAAACCTCTATCAAAGACCTTCTTATGATGTGGTTTTTGAAACCTTTATGTACTCGACCATAAATAAGCATGCCACCCAAATCTATTGTCAAAACCTTCTAAATCTAGCAAATCAGTGTTTTCTAATTTCATCCATTCCTTCAACCAGCAGAGGCAAGATGCTTCATAGTATAATTTCAGGTCTGGCAGGGCGAAGCCTCCTCTCTCTTTCGCATCAGTCAATAGCTTAAACTTTATTCTCGGCTTCTTACCCTGCCATATAAACCTTGAAATTTCTCTTTGCCAATTTTTAAAGATAGCTGCCCCCCTGATCACTGGAACGGTTTGAAACAGAAATAACATCTTTGGTAGCACGTTCATTTTTATTATTGCAATTCTTCCCGAAAATGAGAATTTCATTCTTCCCCACACCTCTAAGTCTTTTTTGATTTTACTCCAGGTTGGTATGTAGTTGTTCTGATACAGATCAATACTTCTGGGGGTTAACCAAACTCCTAAATATTTAACTTTCTTTACCACTTCTATTTCTAGTTGTTGCTGCACTTTGTCAATAGTTTCTCGATCCATATTTTTACTAATCATTTTTGTCTTTTTCTTATTCAAAATAAATCCTGCCAATTGGCCAAACTGCTCTATTTCATTCAAAACTTCTGTTACAGTATTTGTCAAATTTTCCAGAGTTAATACCAAGTCGTCAGCAAAGGCCTTAACCTTATATTGTATACTTCCTACCGTTATCCCTTTTATTTGTTCATTGCCTCTTATTGCTCTTAAAAAGACTTCCAGGACCGTGATAAATAACAGTGGTGAGAGCGGACACCCCTGTCTCATACCTTTGGTTATTTTTATATTTTCTGTTACCACATTGTTAACTATTAATTTTGCTCTTTGGTCTCTATATATTGCCCTAATACCATTCATAAATCCTTGTCCAATATCCATCATTTCAAAGTTTTTTAACATAAATTCCCAAGAAAAATTATCAAAGGCCTTTTCCGCATCCACAAATATCAACATAGCTTGCTTATCATTCCTGGCATTCAAATACTCCAGAATATTAATTACATTCCTAATATTGTCTCGTACACCCCAGGTAGTGGGGTTGCTGACCTTGAGCCAGACATCCTGGAGAGTGAAGTTAAATGGGCCTTAGAAAGCACTGCAAATAACAAGGCCAGTGGAAGTGATGGTATTCCAGCTGAACTATTTAAAATTTTAAAAGATGATGCTGTTAAGGTGCTACACTCAATATGCCAGCAAGTTTGGAAAACTCAGCAGTGGCCAGAGGATTGGAGAAGATCAGTCTACATCCCAATCCCAAAGAAGGGCAGTGCCAAAGAATGCTCCAACTACCGCACAATTTCACTCATTTCACACGCTAGCAAGGTTATGCTTAAAATTCTACAAGGAAGGCTCAAGCAGTATGTGGACCGAGAACTCCCAGAAGTGCAAGCTGGATTTAGAAGAGGCAGAGGAACCAGAGACCAAATTGCAAACATGCGCTGGATTATGGAGAAAGCTAGAGAGTTCCAGAAAGACATCTACTTCTGCTTCATTGACTATGCAAAAGCCTTTGACTGTCGACCACAGCAAACTATGGCAAGCTCTTAAAGAAATGGGAGTGCCTGATCACCTCATCTGTCTCCTGAGAAATCTCTATGTGGGACAAGAAGCTACAGTTAGAACTGGATATGGAACAACTGATTGGTTCAAAATTGGGAAAGGAGTACGACAAGGCTGTATATTGTCTCCCTGCTTATTTAACTTATATGCAGAATTCATCATGCGAAAGGCTGGGCTGGATGAATCCGAAGCCGGAATTAAGATTGCCGGAAGAAATATCAACAACCTCAGATATGCAGATGACACAACCTTGATGGCAGAAAGTGAGGAGGAATTAAAGAAGCTTTTATTGAGGGTGAAAGAGGAGAGCGCAAAATATGGTCTGAAGCTCAACATCAAAAAAACGAAGATCATGGCCACTGGGCCCATCACCTCCTGGCAAATAGAAGGAGAAGAAATGGAGGCAGTGAGAGATTTTACTTTCTTGGGCTCCATGATCACTGCAGATGGTGACAGCAGCCACGAAATTAAGAGACGCCTGCTTCTTGGGAGGAAAGCAATGACAAACTTAGACAGCAGCTTAAAAAGTAGAGATATCACCTTGCCAACAAAGGTCCGTATAGTAAAAGCTATGGTTTTCCCAGTAGTGATGTATGGAAGTGAGAGCTGGACCATAAAGAAGGCAGATTGCCGAAGAATTGATTCCTTTGAATTATGGTGCTGGAGGAGACTCTTGAGAGTCCCATGGACTGCAAGAAGATCAAACCGATCCATTCTTAAGGAAATCAGCCCTGAGTGCTCACTGGAAGGACAGATCGTGAAGCTGAGGCTCCAATACTTTGGCCACCTCATGAGAAGAGAAGACTCCCTGGAAAAGACCCTGATGTTGGGAAAGATGGAGGGCACAAGGAGAAGGGGACGACAGAGGACGAGATGGTTGGATAGTGTCTTCGAAGCTACAAACATGAGTCTGACCAAACTGCGGGAGGCAGTGGAAGACAGAAGTGCCTGGCGTGCTCTGGTCCATGGGGTCACGAAGAGTCGGACACGACTAAACGACTAAACAACAACAACAATATTATCTTTCATATATTATCTTTCATTTGTCTGCCAGGAAGAAAACCTGCTTGATCTTCATGTATCAAACCCTTCAACACTTTTTTCATCCTATTTGCTAATATATTGGCAAACAGTTTATAATCATTATTTAGAAGCGAGATCAGCCTATAATTCTTAACTTGAGATAAATCTGAGTCTTGCTTGGGTATTAAGGTAATATATGCTTCTTTCCAGGTTTCTGGTATTTCTCTTTTTGTTAATATATCATTCATTACTTCTCTCAGTGGTACAACTAGGATGTCCTTCATTTCTTTATAAAATCTTGCACTGAATCCATCTGGCCCTGGAGTCTTTCCACTTTTTAATTCTTTAATTGCATTTCTTATTTCTTCTATTTCTATCCTCTCATTTAATTTACTTTTCTCTTTCGTCGGAATCTTCTGCACCCCTTTCTCTTTTAAGTATTTTTCTATTTTCTTTAAATTATCTTTCTTCTTCTTCTTTTATAATTGTCTATAAAAGTCCACAAATCCTTTCCTTATTCCTTTCGGGTCTTCAATCTCTTTGTCTTCAACCACAATCTTATGTACCATATTTTGTTCTTTCCTTTTTTTATTCTGCCACGCTAGTAATTTCCCAGATTTATTTGCATATTCGAAATTCTTTTGTCTCATCCTTTTGATAGAATCATAGAATCATAGAGTTGGAAGAGACCACAAGGGCCATTGAGTCCAACCCCCTGCCAAGCAGGAAACACCATCAGAGCACTCCTGACATATGGTTGTCAAGCCTCTGCTTAAAGACCTCCAAAGAAGGAGACTCCACCACACTCCTTGGCAGCAAATTCCACTGTCAAACAGCTCTTCTTCCTAATGTTTAGGTGGAATCTTCTTTCTTGTAGTTTGGATCCATTGCTCCGTGTCCGCTTCTCTGGAGCAGCAGAAAACAACCTTTCTCCCTCCTCTGTGTGACATCCTTTTATATATTTGAACGTGGCTATCATATCACCCCTTAACCTCCTCTTCTCCAGGCTAAACATGCCCAGCTCCCTTAGCCGTTCCTCATAAGGCATCGTTTCCAGGCCTTTGACCATTTTGGTTGCCCTCCTCTGGACACGTTCCAGTTTGTCAGTGTCCTTCTTGAACTGTGGTGCCCAGAACTGGACACAGTACTCCAGGTGAGGTCTGACCAGAGCAGAATACAGTGGCACTATTACTTCCCTTGATCTAGATGCTATACTCCTATTGACAGCCCAGAATTGCATTGGCTTTTTTAGCTGCCGCGTCACACTGTTGACTCATGTCAAGTTTGTGGTCAACCAAGACTCCTAGATCCTTTTCACATGTACTGCTCTCAAGCCAGGTGTCCCCCATCTTGTATTTGTGCCTCTCATTTTTTTTGCCCAAGTGCAATACTTTACATTTCTCCCTGTTAAAATTCATCTTGTTTGTTTTGGCCCAGTTCTCTAATCTGTCAAGGTCATTTTGAAGTGTGATCCTGTCGTCTGGGGTGTTAGCCACCCCTCCCAGTTTGGTGTCATCTGCAAATTTGATCAGGATGCCCTTGAGTCCATCATCCAAGTCGTTGATAAAGATGTTGAATAAGACCGGGCCCAAGACAGAACCCTGTGGCACCCCACTAGTCACTCTTCTCCAGGATGAAGAGGAACCATTGATGAGCACCCTTTGGGTTCGGTCAGTCAGCCAGTTACAAATCCACTGAGTGGTAGCATAGTCAAGTCCACATTTTACCAGCTTCTTTACAAGAATATCATGGGGCACCTTGTCAAATGCCTTGCTGAAATCAAGGTAGGCTACATCCACTGCGTTCCCTTCATCTACCAGGCTTGTAATTCTGTCAAAAAACGAGATCAGGTTAGTCTGACATGACTTATTTTTCAGAAATCCATGCTGACTATTGGTGATCACAGTATTCCTTTCTAGGTGCTCACAGACTGTTTGCTTAATGATCTGTTCCAGAATCTTCCCTGGTATTGATGTCAGACTGACTGGGCGGTAATTATTTGGGTCCTCTCTTTTCCCCTTTTTGAAAATAGGGAGAACATTTGCCCTCCTCCAGTCTGCCGGGACTTCACCTGTTCTCCAGGAATTCTCAAAGATGACTGCCAGTGGTTCTGAGATCACATCTGCCAGTTCTTTTAATACTCTTGGATGCAGTTCATCTGGCCCTGGAGACTTGAATACATCTAGACTAGCCAAGTATTCTTGTACTATCTCCTTAGTTATTCTGGGCTGTGTTTCCTCTGCTGAATCATTTGCTCCAAATTCTTCAGGTCGGGCATTGTTTTCTTTATTGGAGAAGACTGAGGCAAAGAAGGCATTGAGGAGTTCAGCCCTTTCTGTGTCCCCTGTTTGCATTTCACCATCTTCTCCTCTGAGTGACCCCACTGTTTCTTTGTTCTTCCTTTTGCTACGAACATACCCATAAAAGCCTTTTTTGTTGCTTTTAACATCTCTAGCAAGCCTGAGTTCATTCTGTGCTTTAGCTTTTCTGACTTTGTGTCTACACGTGCTGGCTATTTGTTTGAATTCCTCTTTGGTGGTTTCCCCCCTTTTCCATTTTTTGTACACATCCTTTTTTAATCTTAACTCAGTTAAAAGTTCTTTAGATAACCACCCTGGCTTCTTTAGGCACCTTCCATGTTTCCGTCTCGTTGGTATTGCCTGAAGTTGTGCTTTTACTATCTCCCTTTTAACAAACTCCCAGCCATCATGAACTCCCTTTCCTTTTAGTATTACTGTCCATGGGATCTCACCCAGCACTTCCCTAAGTTTTATGAAGTCGGCTTTCTTAAAGTCAAGAAATTGAGTCCTAGTATGCTTGGCTGCTCCTTTCCGCTGTATAGTAAACTTCAGAAGAGCATGATCACTCGCGCCTAATGATCCTTCCACTTCTACCCCACTAACCAGGTCATCAAAGTGGATGTTCCATTCCACTTCCTTGTTTATTATCATAGAGAATTGCACTTGCAATGTTTTTATATTAAGTTTCAGTTTTTTATCATTAGGTCTGTCAATAAGTTTCTTCTCATTTTCCATAATTTGTTTTAAGATTTCTTTTTTCCCTTTCTCTCTGTAATTGTTCTTAATTGCGTTCTGTTGTATAAAAAAACCTCTCATAACTGCTTTGCCAGCGTCCCAAACTATACTTGTTTTTGTTCCTTGATTCATATTGTTTATAAAATACTCCCTCATATATTTTTGCGCATTCTCTACTATTTTTTGATCATCAAAAAGGTTTTCATTTATTCTCCACCGGAAAGATTTTTCTTCAAATCCTTTTAAGGTACATTTTATTGGATTATGGTCCGAAAGCACCTTAGGTTGTATTTCGATCTTTAAAATTCTTGTTGTAAGATCATTTGTTATCCATATTTGATCGATTCTTGACATTGATTGATTTGCTTCTGATTGATAGGTAAACTGTTTTTCCAATGCGTGTTTCAATCTCCAAATATCAATTAAATTGCAATTCTCTACCATCGAAAAGAAAGTCTTTGGTAATTTCCCTTCTTTTGATTTTCCTGTTGCTCTTAATCTGTCCATCTCTATTGAAACCACTGCATTCATATCACCCATTATTATAATCTTTTGATCGATGTATTCAAATAGTTTCTCTTCTAGGTCTCTAAAAAGGTCCATTTTGTTTTCATTAGGTGCATACACTCCGACAATTATTATTTTTTCACCTTGCCATTTGACTTGTACTGTCACAATTCTGCCTTCTTCATCTTTAAAAATCTGATGAGCTTCTATTTTATTTTTTATATATAAAACCACTCCTCTTTTTTTAGTTTTGTCCGATGAGATAAATTCATTCCCTAGTTTTTTATTTACCAAAATTTTTCTACGTCTCCTCATCACATGAGTCTCTTGTAAACAAATAATGTCCAAGTTTTGCTTTTTCAAATATTATTGAATTTTATTCCGTTTTTTTCCTCATTTTTTCCAATGATATTCCAGGTCCATAATTTCAGCGCCATGATGTCTTCTGATTAATTTTTAATAATAGTCTTTAATTTATTTTTCCCTCTTCTTCCTCTTCCTCCGCCTTCTCCTCCTCCGAATCTTGCGAGTCCTCTCCTTCAGCTCCTGCCCCCATTGGTGCAGTTTCCTCACTTCCCAATTCTTTGTACCTTCTCAAAAATTTGTCCAATTCATCCAGTCTTGTTATTCTATGTCTTTTCCCTTTGTAGGCAAACGATAGTCCTTCTGGGAACTCCCATCTAAATTCAATATTGTTTTTCCTGAGAGCTTGCACTAACTGTTGGTATTGATTGCATTTTTTCTTTCTTTTTTTAAATAATATTTATTCAGAATTTCAAAAATACATAGGTATATAAAAAAGATTGAAAAAAAACCAGGAAAATACAACAACAAAAGAGAAAAAAGAATAAAAAGCATAAATACAAAAGAAAAATACAAATCCAAATTACATCCTTTCGTTTGCTTGTTTCTTGGACCTCCTCACACCTCCCTTTTTGTATTCTAACTTAATTCATTATTTCAGCAAATTCTTCCCATATTTCTCAATTTTTATTTAAATAATTTATCTTAACAATCTGTCTTTTTTTTTTAACTCAGCATATCCTTTCCAGCTTTTACTATATTCTGTTATTCAATTTACCGTTAATTTCTTTAACCTTATCTTACCTTAAAAACCATAAAATTTCAAAATTTAAGCCATATTTATACATAACTCCTTCAAACCTTTCTACTAAAGCCAATTAGTTCCTTTCCAGCATATTCCCTGAAATTTCATTAGTATTACACTAATTTCAAAAATAGAAAGAAATTCTCCTTTTTATATACTTTTTTCCTCTAATTTTATCCAACGTCCCTTCTTCCTGGTCTCAGGTTATGTCAGTCCTTTCTAACCACTACATCCAGTCCATCAATCTGGTGTTCTAATGTCCGAGGCTCTTAGGTCTCTTCTATGCCCCCTCTGCGGATTTTCTTGTTCCTGTTTATACTTGCACCCTTCCCTGTCCCTTGTTGGTTTCTTTCGTAGTTTCTTCCCTTTCTCCTTGAGGAGTGGATCTCCAGGGAATTCCAACCGGTAGTAATCTCCATTTTCTCCTGCTGCCAAGGGGGTTTTATTGGTTATAAATGCAGGAAATTTCAATCTTTACATCAATTTTCCAGGCTATTTAGCTTGCGAAATCTTTGCTTCAGTCTATTTACAAAAAGTGGAAGGCAGGACTTCCTGTTTAGACCTTCCCGCTTCGTTGCCTAATTCATAACTTTCATAAATTTCTTGATCAAATCTTCTGTTTTTACTCACGGGTACTTGTTTAGAGTCCAATTGTCATCAGGAAAAAGTCAACGCTCTCCGGCGATGGCTGTGCAGCTTCCCTCCGTGAAAGTAGCAATCGGTTCGCAGCACCGCGCTGCTCACCCCACGCCGCTCTGGAGCCCCAAAGAGGGGTTTCCCTGCGGGTAGGGGAGGCGCTCCTGGTGCTCTGCCGAACCCCACGTTCCCAGGCTTCTCCGCCTGGGATTTCTAGCGGGTCCCCGCCTTCACCGCAGCAGGAAGACCCAATTTTCACGGAGCCCGTTCCTCCGGTCGGAGGAACTCCACCATTCGCCGATGGCGCTGACCCGGAAGTCTTGATTGCATTTTTTCAACAAGTGAAGTGGTACATCTTTAAAGATGATTATGTTATTCCCGCCAATATTCAATCTTCTCTCCCTATTTTTTTGCAAAATTAAGTTTCTCATTTCTCTATCTTTAAATATTACCAAACAATCTCCTGGGAATTTCTTCGCTTTATTTGTCCTTACTTTAATTCTAAAAGCATTATATACCGTCTTTGCCACATCTTCTTCTTTCATCTCTGTCCAAATAGCAATTTCCTTAATCAGTTTTTCCTTTATTTCTTCTCCTTGTGTTTCTGGGACCAATCTGAATCTCAGATTAGTCTCCCTCTGTCTCAGTTCATTCATTGCAATAGCATCCCACAGTTCTTGAGTTTTGTTAACTTCTAACAGCTCTGCTTTAATTTTTTCCTTCCCCTTCTTTAATCTCCGTTTTATTCTTTTTAGCCCCCTCTTCCAGATTTTGTGTCCTTTTTACCATATCTTTCATCTGGCCCTTAATTTCATTAATAGTTTCATCTATTTTTTTCACCGTCACATCTTTTTTTTTATCCACTTGTTCCAATTTTGTCTCAATATTCTTCTCACTTTTATGTATTTCTGATTTAAGCTCAGATTTAAGTTCAGTAAACATCTTTATTAAATCTCCTTTAAGATCAGATTCTTGCCTAGAACCTTTCCTTTCTGCTGGTGTGCCTTCTCCTTTCTTTTGTGTATGCGCCATTTCAAAGCTAAGAAAAAATTAAATTGTACCACTAGATTTATCCACCAGGGGGAGTTAATCAAATAGTCACTAATTATATGATTTGATGTCTATAACAATGAAAATCCACCAGGGGGCGCTCAAAACCTATCCAACCAAGTTAATTGACGCAGTGGTGTTTTTATAACACTTAAGAGAAACAAAACATAAAATTTGTATATTTAAGTTCTTCTTTTTCCCCCGCCCCTTGGATGGCCAAATCCAATATTTGGTATATTTGTAGTTATGTCCCGCTCCACCAATATATTTGTAATCCACTTCCGACTATGAAACAAAAACAAAAAATCCAAATTTCAAAATTGTAATCTTCAAGACCCTCAGATCTCCAACCCTCAGTTAGCCCCAAGTTCTCCTCTCAATAACAAAGGTTATAAGTTCCCAAAAAGAAGAATATAATCCCCACAGCTTGTTGCAGGAAAAGATGGTAATCACAAGGAAGAAAAGAGAAAAAGCAAAAGCAAAACAAATCCCGATGTTCAAAGGTCTCTTAAAATGGCGGTTCTTTGTTCCCTTTAGCAGAGGGAATAAAGAGGGGTGGTCTTTCTTTCTCCGTCCATCAAAGTTAAAATAGAAAGCGCTTTTACTGTTGTCAGAGCTCAAATCAACTGTAATCCACAGTCCGACCAAATCAAACACAAAAATAGCTCTTCTCTTCTTTGTCTATGTCCTTTCAAAGGTGAAGATGAAAATTATAAGTTAAAAATGGAGCTTCGAAACTCATTGCGCAGTTCTTTTTGAAATCGAAAGTGATGTAAAGTACTCCGTTCCCGGGATCCTTTTTTCAACGTTCTGATATATCTCTCAGATGAGAAAAAAGAATACAATCGAAGTAAGGGAAATAAAGGAATAACCCTTAGTTTCCAAATAGTTTTTTACATCAGCACAGGGGATAGATCTTTTTGGCGAAAACAATCCCCGTTTGTTTTGTACTCACGGTTCCGTTCGCTCTGTAAATAGTCTCTGTGTATTCTTCGGAGTTCAGACAAGATTGACCTCCTGTTTGTCCCTTGTCTGCGTCGAATTAGGTCCAAATCTGCTATTTTTTAATCCTTTTTTAAAGTTGCCAATTCGATTTCTTTGGTTTGGAAAGCCGATTGCTCCGGTGGGCAGGCTCGGGGCATCGCTCCTGGAGGCTGGCAATGGCGTCCCGCTGTCGGCCCTTCTGCCCCGCCGTTCTCGTCTCCTCTAAAAGGGGATACCTGATGGCCGGGAGAATTGCTCTTCTGACAGCGCTGGGATCCTGACCCACTGAATCTCCTTTCAGTGGGTTTGGGGGGCTACGGTGCCCTTGTAGCACCCCCCTTTGCCTCTTTGGAGCAGGTCACCCTCTCCCGAGGGAAAACTCGCCTGTTTCCACCTCGTGATCCGACCGGAAGTCCAAGGGGGATTTCTTGCAGGAGACGCGAGTCTGCGGTGCCCCTTTCACCGCTGGCCCCCGGGGTCTCTGCCTGCCCTCTAGGGGACGTGCCTCCTGCCTGCCCTCCCACTTGCCTGACCCCCGCCTTCTCTCCCCCTGCCCAGGACAACAGCCGCCGCGTGGACAACGTCCTGAAGCTGTGGATCATCGAGGCGCGGGACCTGCCCCCCAAGAAGCGCTACTACTGCGAGCTGTGCCTGGATGACATGCTGTATGCCCGGACCACCAGCAAGGTGCGGACAGACAATGTCTTCTGGGGGGAGCACTTTGAGTTCAACAACCTGCCGGCGGTGCGGACCATCCGGCTGCACCTCTACAAGGACACGGACAAGAAGCGGAAGAAGGACAAGAGCAACTACGTGGGCATGGTCAGCATCCCCATCGCCAGCGTGACGGGGAGACACTTTGCCGAGCAGTGGTACCCGCTCAGCCAGCCCAGCGCCAGCAAGAGCAAGTCGGGCTGCTGCCCGGCCATCCGCGTCAAGAGCCGCTTCCAGACCATGAGCATCCTCCCCATGGAGCTCTACAAGGAGTTCGCCGAGTACGTCACCAACAACTACCGCATGCTCTGCGCCGTCCTGGAGCCCGTCCTCAGCGTCAAGAGCAAGGAGGAGGTGGCCTGCGCCCTGGTCCACATTCTCCAGAGCACCGGGAAGGCCAAGGTACCCCCCGGGGAGGGGTGGGGGAGCGGGCCTCAGGCAGGGAGGGGGGGTTCCCTGGGCAGAGAGCCGCCTGCCTGGCCACTAGCGCCCCCCTCCCTCTGCCTCTCTCCCGGCAGGACTTCCTGTCCGACATGGCCATGACGGAGGTGGACCGCTTCATGGACCGGGAGCACCTCATCTTCCGGGAGAACACGCTGGCCACCAAAGCCATAGAGGAGTATCTCAAGCTGATTGGACAAAAATACCTCAAAGATGCGATTGGTGAGCAGGGGGCAGATGGGTTGGGGGAGGGGAGGAAGTGTCCTTCCATTCAGGCTCTAAGTCACCCTGGAGCAGGGTCTGAGTGTCGCGGGGGTTCTCCTGAGGAGGGCAGGCCTGAGCGGAGGAGGAGGAGGAGGTGGAGGAGGAGGGGGCCCCCAACTGGGGCATGTGTCCATGGAGGGCCTGCTGCCCCCAGCCCCAGGCTCCTGACTGCTCCACCTGCCCCGTCTCCCCGCAGGCGAGTTCATCCGGGCCTTGTATGAGTCGGAGGAGAACTGTGAGGTGGACCCCATGAAGTGCTCGGCCTCCACCTTGGCAGACCACCAAGCCAACCTGCGCATGTGCTGCGAGCTGGCACTCTGCAAGGTCGTCAACTCTCATTGGTCAGTGCCGGGAGCGGGCAGGGCTGGTGGGCGGGCGGGTGGTTTGGCGGGGGCAAGCGGGGATCGTGGTGCCAGGGACTGGCAGTCCACAGGGGGGAGGGTCATGGTCCTGCCTGCCCGGCCGCCCGCTCACCCCTCTCCCTGCCCCCCAGTGTGTTCCCGCGGGAGCTGAAGGAGGTCTTTGCGTCATGGAGGCTGCGCTGCGCCGAGCGGGGCAGGGAGGACATTGCCGACCGCCTGATCAGCGCCTCCCTCTTCCTGCGCTTCCTGTGCCCGGCCGTCATGTCCCCCAGCCTCTTTGGGCTCATGCAGGAGTACCCGGATGAGCAGACCTCCCGCACCCTTACCCTCATCGCCAAGGTCATCCAGAACCTGGCCAACTTCTCCAAGTGAGTCGCTGGGAGGCGGGGAGGGAGGGGGCAGCACGGACAGGCCATGATCCGTGCAGCAGGCTCAGCAGGGCAAAGCTGTGGAAAGGGTTGGGCTGCCCGCCCAGCCCTCGCCAGCCCAGCTCTGTCTCTGAGACCCAGGGCTCTTGGGGCTGCTTCCAGCACAGTTCAGCTGGCAGGGCGGGGGGGAGGCAGGGCTAGTCTAGCTGATTTATTTATTTTGTGAAAATTTTGCACCACTGGATTGTAAAAAGAACCTCAGAACAACTTATGAATAAAAGTTAAAAACAGCTATCTAAAACATTGAAGAAAAAAGGAAGCCACAGAGAGATGAAAGCAAGTGCCACATAGCTGGGTAGGCTGGTCCGAAGAAAAATGTTTTTAGCAGGTGCTGAAAAGAGGACAGTGAAGTTGTCTTGCCTGAAGTCAATAGGCAGGGAGTTCCAAAGTGTGGGCGCTGAGCATCCGTGGGGCCAGGCCCCCTTGCAAGTGCCCCCAGCAGGCTCCTCCTCCTCCTGCAGTGACCCCCCTCCACTTTTCCATCCCCCAAAAGAGGGTGCCCTCAAGGCCGGGTCAGCCATGGTGAGAGGGCCAAGGAATGCCTTTGACTAAGGCAAATCTAAGTTTTACAATGACAAACTAATAATAATGGGCTATTTCAGTGGAGGGATAGCATTAGAACATGATAAAATAAGCAAATGGGGCCAAGCTAAAGAAGGGAAACTACCAGAGACCTTCTTCAAAATGGTGTAATCGATGGGCCTAACGGAGATACAAAAATCGTATAAAACATGAGTGTTGCGTTCCAAAAGCAAGGAAGGATTGGACCCTGATTAATAAAATACACAGGAGGCTTGACCAGCAAGACTCTGGGAGGAGTGCGTATCACCACTCCCTCGTCCAGGCTGTTTTATTAACCAAAGAACCGTTTACACAGTGTTTGTAAGAACCAATCAGATTTCCTCTGAGCATTTTAAAAAAAACCCCACGTGGAGACAAAGTTAATGTTAAAACTACAAAAAGCTAATTTGAGCATGCATACATTCTGGGGTAAATAAAACAGGACTAAAAGGAGGAATGCACCCAGCAACCCTGGAGGTGATAAACAAGCAGTAAACATGAGAGGAAGGATGGCAAGGAAAGATAGGGATCTTAATCACCTCCTACGGGAAAGTCTATTTCCTGGCCCTACGAATTAACAAAACCAAGGAAAGGTACATCCAAGCTATCTACTCTCTTTATGGCCCAGGATGAAGCAACCAGTCTGTGTTTTAGAATGCTTATACGTGCTTGTCAGGCGTAGAGAAATGGGCAGTAGAGGAAATTGCAGAGATGCAGAGGCTTGTGGGATTGAATCAGAAATGATTGTCAATGAATCAAGCCCAGCCAACGCCATGCTTTCATTGCGGACACAATGGCTTGCTCCCTATTTTCATAATTCCTCATAGCAATCCCACCTGACCCCCACACAGGGGTTCACATATTACTCCAATTTGAATGGACCCCACTCCAGAATAGCTTTGGTTAGGCTATCTAAAGAACTTAAAACAAGAATAAAAAATGTAGAAACCCACCCAAGGACTCTATCGGATCATAATTCAATGGAGTTCTGCCAAGAGAACAAGCTGGTCATCACAAACACTCTTTTCCAACAACACAATAGACGACTCTACACATGGACATCACCAGATGGGCAGCATCGAAATTAGATCGATTATATTCTCTGCAGCCAAAGATGGAGAAGCTCTATACAGTCAGCAAAAACAAGACCTGGAGCTGACTGTGGCTCAGATCATCAGCTTCTTATAGCAAAATTCCAGCTTAAACTGAAGAAAGTAGGAAAAACCACTGGGCCGGTAAGATACAATCTAAGTCAAATCCCTTATGAATACACAGTGGAAGTGAGGAACAGGTTTAAGGATTTAGATTTGCTGGACAGAGTGCCTGAAGAACTATGGATGGAGGCTCGCAACATTATACAGGAGGCAGCAACAAAAACCATCCCAATGAAAAGGAAATGCAAGAAAGCAAAGTGGCTGTCCAACGAAGCCTTACAAATAGCGGGGGAGAGAAGGCAAGCAAAATGCGAGGGAGATAGTGAAAGATATAGGAAATTGAATGCAGATTTCCAAAAAATAGCAAGGAGAGACAAGAAAGCCTTCTTAAACGAGCAATGCAAAGAAATAGAGAGAAAAAATAGAATGGGAAAAACCAAAGATTTGTTCAAGAAAATTGGAGATATGAAAGGAACATTTCGTACAAAGATTTCCATAATAAAAGACAAAAGTAGAAAGGACCTAACAGTAGCAGAAGACATCAAGAAGAGGTGGCAAGAATACACAGAGGAACTATACCAGAAAGAAATGGATGGCTCGTACACCCCAGGTAGTGTGGTTGCTGACCTTGAGCCAGACATCAAGGAGAGTGAAGTAAATGGGCCTTAGAAAGCACTGCTAATAACAAGGCCAGTGGAAGTGATGATATTCCAGCTGAACTATTTAAAATTTTAAAAGATGATGCTGTTAAGGTGCTACACTCAATATGCCAGCTAATTTGGAAAACTCAGCAGTGGCCAGAAGATTGGAGAAGATCAGTCTACATCCCAATCCCAAAGAAGGGCAGTGCCAAAGAATGCTCCAACTACTGCACAATTGCACTCATTTCACACGCTAGCAAGGTTATGCTTAAAATTTTACAAGGCAGGCTTAAGCAGTATGTGGACCGAGAACTCCCAGAAGTGCAAGCTGGATTTCGAAGGGGCAGAGGAACCAGAGACCAAATTGCAAACATGCACTGGATTATGGAGAAAGCTAGAGAGTTCCAGAAAGACATCTACTTCTGTTTCATTGACTATGCAAAAGCCTTTGACTGTGTCGACCACAGCAAACTATGGCAAGTTCTTAAAGAAATGGGAGTGCCTGATCACCTCATCTGTCTCCTGAGAAACCTCTATGTGGGAGAAGAAGCTACAATTAGAACTGGATATGGAACAACTGATTGGTTCAAAATTGGGAAAGGAGTACGGCAAGGCTGCATATTGTCTCCCTGCTTATTTAACTTATATGCAGAATTCATCATGCGAAAGGCTGGCCTGGATGAATCCCTAGCCAGAATTAAGATTGCCGGAAGAAATATCAACAACCTCAGATATGCAGATGACACAACCTTGATGGCAGAAAGTGAGGAGGAATTAAAGAACCTTTTAATGAGGGTGAAAGAGGAGAGTGCAAAATATGGTCTGAAGCTCAACATCAAAAAAACGAAGATCATGGCTACTGGTCCCATCACCTCCTGGCAAATAGAAGGGGAAGAAATGGAGGCAGTGAGAGATTTTACTTTCTTGGGCTCCATGATCACTGCAGATGGTGACAGCAGCCACGAAATTAAAAGACGCCTGCTTCTTGGGAGAAAGATGATGACAAACCTAGACAGCAGCTTAAAAAGCAGAGACATTACCTTACCAACAAAGGTCCGTATAGTTAAAGCCATGGTTTTCCCAGTAGTGATGTATGGAAGTGAGAGCTGGACCATCAAGAAAGCTGATTGCCGAAGAATGGATGCTTTTGAATTATGGTGCTGGAGGAGACTCTTGAGAGTCCCATGGACTGCAAGAAGATCAAACCTATCCATTCTGAAGGAGATCAGCCCTGAGTGCTCACTTGAAGGACAGATCCTGAAGCTGAGGCTCCAAGACTTTGGCCACCTTGTGAGAAGAAAAGACTCCCTGGAAAAGACCCTGATGTTGGGAAAGATGGAGGGCACAAGGAGAAGGGGATGTCAGAGGACGAGATGGTTGGACGGTGTTCTCGAAGCTACAAACATGAGTTTGACCAAACTGCGGGAGGCAGTGGAGGACAGGAGGGCCTGGCGTGCTCTGGTCCATGGGGTCACGAAGAGTCGGACACAATGAAATGACTAAACAACAACAACAATTCAATGGGATGCTTTTGATTTATTAAAATAACACTTCAATATTAATTTAAATAACAAGACCAACCACTAAATAGTATGGGATGCTAGTAAAGGGGATCGTAAGGGGGTTATTTATTCAACAAAATTCATACTAGAGGAAGAAAAGAGAAGAATAAAAACAAAAACTAATGAAGGAAATGTTAATCTATGAAAAAAGATTGACAGAAAAACCAGTAGACTCAACCATCAAAAGACAACTGAAAGTACTTCAGACACAATTTGCAATGATCATGCAAAGTGAAGTAGAGCAAAGAATTATAAAGCACTCAAACAGAAACAATTTGAATTGGCAAATAAACCTGGGAAACTACGAGCATGGCAACTGAAAAAAGAGAAGAAATTTAAACACTATAAACAAGATTGCAGCCGAAGATTGAATAATTTACAACCTAAAATACATTAATAAGGAATTTCAGAAATATTATGCAAAATTATATACAAAGGGAGGAGAAAAGGAGGAGACGATACACAGGTACATGACTGAATCTAAACCTCCTTGCCCAACTAAAGAACAAAGAGACGACCTCCGGGAACCAGTTCCAACGGTGGAGATAGACACTGCAATTCAACAAGCAAAAATAAGCACAATATCCAGGACCTGATGAGTTCTCAGCTATGCACTACAAAACTTTAACGGAAGTCATAGTACTCCCGCTGAAAGAAGTGATGGATGGAGCTTTAAAAGGTGAAAATATTCCAGTGTCATGGAAAAATGTGTTCATAACACTAATCCCAAAACAAGATTTGGCTATACCTCACCCAAAAAACTTTAGGCCTATCTTTTTATTAAATAATTATTATAAACTTGTATTATACTACAACGACAGAGGACGAGATGGTTGGACGGTGTTCTCGAAGCTACAAACATGAGTCTGACCAAACTGCGGGAGGCAGTGGAAGACAGGAGTGCCTGGCGTGCTCTGGTCCGGGGGGTCACGAAGAGGCGGACACAACTAAACGAATAAACAACAACAACAACAATTATACTGCAATCCTGGCCAAAAGGCTGAGAGAAATATTGAAGGTACGCATGCAGGAAGATCAAACAGGCTTTTTATCTGACAGACGGATGAGGAGGAATGACAAAGAGGCAGTATTCCTATTCCTGGATACAGAGAAGGTGATCAGTAACATTCCATGGATGTTTATAGAGAAGGTTTTAGAAACCATGGACTTGGGGGGGGGTGGAATTAAAGCAATTTATCACCAAGAGCAAACATACTTATTAATGGCAAAGCAATGGAAGAATGTAGTATACAGAAAGGGACAAGACAGGGCTGTCCATTGTCCCTGCTGCTACTTCATTTTGGTACTTGAAGTCCTTGCCAAGAAAATCCGAGTAGACACAGGAATCAAGGGGATTTGAGTAGGACAACGAAATTACAAACTTAAACCATTAGCGGATGACATAGTTTTGACACTGGAAAATCTTTTGAAGAGTATCCCAAAAGCTTTAGAAGTTACAACAAAATTTGGAAATCTTGCTGGATTCCATATTAATAAGGAAAAAAAACAAAATGATTATCGAAAAGCTTGTTCCTATACGCAACAGCAGCTGCAAGAATAGTTTATGCAAAAAGTTGAAAAGAGGCTATCTCCACAAGTGACCATTGGTTACATAAATTAATAGAATTTGCTGAACTAGCGAGCGTGACAACTGAGATAAGGAATATAGATGGAAAGATAGAAATGTTGATTAAATTTGAAAAGTTAATTTGCAAGCCACACACATTGCTGTAGCCTAGTCCAGTCTGAACAACACCGGGGGGATAAACTGAGAGCAGGCAGGAGTTGCTCCACGGACCACGACCCCCCTTTGATGGTGCAAGGGGGGTCCTCAATGGCTGCCTTCCCCCTCCCCTCCCCTGTGCCCCCCTCAGGTTTGGGAGCAAAGAGGAGTACATGGCCTTCATGAATGAGTTCCTGGAGCTGGAGTGGTCCAGCATGCAGCAGTTCCTGTACGAAATCTCCAACCTGGACACCCTCACCAACAGCAGCAGCTTCGAGGGCTACATCGACCTGGGCCGGGAGCTCTCCACCCTCCACGCCCTCCTCTGGGAGGTCATGCCTCAGCTCAGCAAGGTGCTGGCCCCGCCCAGGGTGGGGGAGGGGGTGCGGGGCCCGCGGCTTCTCCTCCCCCCCTCTGACCCCCGGCCCGCCTCTCTTCCCCGCCAGGAAGCCCTCATCAAGCTGGGCCCCCTGCCCCGCCTCCTCAACGACATCAGCCTCGCTCTCAGGAACCCCCACATCCAGCGCCAGCCCAGCCACCAGGGCGAGCGACTCCAGGCCAAGCCCGTCATCCTCCGGGGACCCTCCACCGACATACAGTCCACCTACATGATGCGAGACCTCAACAGGTCAGGCCGGCGGCACGGGGGGCGGAGGGAGGGGGTGCCAGGGACCCCCAGCCCACGCGGCTCTTCTGAGCCTGCTCTGGATTTGCGCGGGGTGGGAATGGGCCCTGCGGGTCAGGCGCAGGAGGGACCTGGAAAGCTCCCCCCCCTTGTGGGTCTCTAGCCTGACCTTCCCTCTTCCCCCACAGCTCTGTCGACATGCAGCCTTACATGATGCGAGGCATGAACAGGTGAGTCTGGCCAGGCCCCAAGAGGAAGGCGGGCCCCCCAGAGTGAGAGGGGGGCTTCTCTCCCTGGGAGGTGGCAGGCTGCCCCTCCCCTTTGGGACTGGCTGTGCCCCCTTCGGGGCTCCTGGACCCGCCCTCCATCCCTCCAGGCAGCGCGAGAGAGGCAGGGGGCACTCCCCAGGGCAGTGGGGCTGCTGCTGCCGCCGCTGCCCCCTTTCCTACAGAGGAGCCTCATCCCGCCAACCCCCATTGCTCTCTCCCCCCCTGCAGCTCCATGGACATGACCCGCCTGCCGTCGCCCACCAAGGGCGAGAAGGGGGGCTCCAAGGACATGTTCTTTGTGACCCGCCCCCCGCTGGCCCGCTCCTCCCCGGCCTACTGCACCAGCAGCTCCGACATCACCGAGCCTGACCAGAAGGTGCTGAGCGTCAACAAGAGCGTCTCCATGCTGGACCTCCAGGACAGCCGCATGAACAGCATCTCCAACCTCCACAGCGCGGGTGACATGCTCAACAGCAGCCAGGCCTCCATCACAGCCGGGCTGGGCCTGCGCCACAGCCGCCTCTCGCAGGGCAGCGGCTCCAGCATCGCTGCCGGCCTGCGCCTCAGCCAGATGGGGGTCACCGCCGACGGGGGCGGCGGGGGCACCTCCTCCTCGGCGGCCCAGCAGCTCAGGATCCCCCTCTCCTTCCAGAACCCCCTCTTCCACATGGCCTCCGACGGGCCGGCCGGCGGCCCCCTCCACAGCCACGCCCACCCGCACCGGCCGGCGGAGGGCAACCCGGACGCCTTTGCCCCCTTCCACGGCTACAGCAAGAGCGAAGACCTCTCGGCCAGCAAGCACATCATCCACAGCCACAGCTACAGCGACGAGTTCACGCGCCAGGGCTCCGAGTTCACCAAACGCCAGCTCTCCCTGCAGGAGAACCTGCAGAACATGCTCTCGCCCCCCCAGATCACCATCGGGCCCCAGCCCCAGCGCACAGCCCCGCCCCAGCCCCAGCCCCAGCTGCAGCGGGGCAAGTCCCAGCAGCTGACCGTCTCCTCCGCCCAGAAGCCCCGGCCCTCCAGCGGGAACCTCCTGCAGCCCGAGCCCACCTACGGCCAGGCGCGCCCCCGCCAGCAGTCCGTCAGCAAGGAGACCCCCTCCGCCCTCAAGCCATCCATCACCAAGCAGGTGAGCAGGCAGCAGAAGCAGCCTCCCTTGGAAACACGCCCCCCCCACCCCGGCCCCTCTGCCCAGGCTTGAAACCAGGTGGAATTGAGTGGATCAGAGGGAGGGGACCAAGGTGCGGCTTCCAGCCAGAGGCCCTTTTAAAAGTGTGCAGTTACTCGTTACTGTCATTTATTAGATTGGTGTACTGACCTCAGGGCGAGTCACAAGATGACTCTTGCATGCATTTCTTCTCCAGGGAGCCCCAGAATGCAGGCATGCTTCGCCCTCCCAACAACCTGCGAGGCAGGCTGGGCTGAGAGCCGGTCCTTGTCCCAAGGCCCCCACTGAGCTTCTTTGGGCCGAGGTCTCTCCCGGGCCCTACCCTGACACGGTGACCATTCTTACCCTCACCTTGCCTCAAGTCCTCTTCTGTGTGTCTCTGGTTTGCCTTTCCTGTTATACTGTGTGATAGTAGTAGTAATAATAGGTTGCGGGGGGGGGGGTCCCTTCCTTTTAGCTTCCTTTCCCCTTAGGTCTTTAAAACCTGGGTGTTTTGTCTTTCCCTTTTCCTGGCCCCGCGTGCCAGCACAAGGCTTTCTCTCAAGGTGCTCCCTGAGGATGGAGAGACAGCTTCCCGCCAGGAGGGTCCTCTTGGCTTCTTCCCTCCTGTGCTATGAGCTGGCAGTTTTGGTGACCGAGGGGAGGAAGGGGCGGATCACAGCCGTGCGTCAGTCTCTGCATGAGAGAGGAAAGAGGCAATTCCAATCAAGGCAGAAATGTTCCTGCAGAGTTCAGGGCAGCTCTCCTTGCCAGGAAGCAGGATCTCCCTGAAGAGATCAGCCGGTGCCCTCACTGTCTTTTTGTTGGCTTTGAGCGGGAGAGAAGTCTGCTTTCAGCCTCTAGGACAGCGAGATCATACAGGATCTCTCCCCTTGCATTTGATTGTTCTCTCTTGGTGATTTTTTAAGTTGTATTTTGCTGCACCTGTAATGCACTGTGACCACTCCCATCTGTCTTGGGAGACAAGGGAGGAGTGCGCCTTGGGAACTGAAGTCAAACTGTTGGAAGTTTGCAGTGCCTGCTGTGGCTGCAGAAGCCGATAGGGGAGAGACGTGTTCAGTTGCAGCTGGGGCAGATGAAGGCACCCAGCTGTGCTCCTGCAGATGCACATGCATATGAAAGCTTATACCAAGAACAAACTTAGTTGGTCTCTAAAGTGCTACTGGACAATTTTTTTATTTTTATATATTTCAACTGCATCAGACCAACGCGGCTACCTACCTGAAAGTCAAAAAGTGTTGAGTTGAGACATCTTTCTCCTCAGAAGAGGCAGGAAGGCGAGGAAGGCGGGCAGAGACGTGGGTGCCCTTCTCTCGCTGAGGCCTTTTCCCGCCTTTTTCCTCCCCTGGGGAGGCCCCAAATGTCTCCCTGCCAAGAGCGGCCTCTCCCTCTCCCTCTCCCACCGCCAGGCCGGCAGGATTCAGAAGGCCATCTCCCCTCTCATCTGTGCTGCAGCAGGAGAGGAGACCTCAGGACAAGAAGGTCCTTCTCAGTCGCCTCCATGCCAAACGAAAGAGAGGAACGTTTCCCTCACGAGTCCAAAAGGAGGGCTGGGGGGGCAAGGGGGGGCGTCAAAATTCAAGGACAGTATTAAACAAACAAACAAACAAACAAACAAACAAACAAATAAATAAATTTGTTACCCTGCCCTCCCCATCCAGAGCTGGTCTCAGAGCAGCTAACATCATATAAGTAATACAACATGCATAAAGACAAGCAATCCATTGATTAAAATGCACACACACACACACACACACACAGTGAGGGGGGAAAGTATTTGATCACCTGCTAAATTTGCCTGTTTGCCCTCTGACGAAGAAATGACCAGATCATAATTTTAATGGTAAGTTTATTGTAGCTGTGAGAGACAGAATAACAGGAAAACCCCCAGAAACCCGGAAGACAAAAGTTAGAGATAGATGTGCATTATAATAAGTGAAATAAGTATTTGATCCCCTACCAAGCAGCCAGATGTCAGGCTGCCTGATATCTTCACTGTATGTAACAAGCTGAGATTAGAAGAAAAAAATTCACCACCGTGCAAGCAGATTTTTATTCTGAAAGCGTGGCCCAGAGGAAAAGGTTGGAAAAACCTCACTCTCCAGAGGATGGATTGGAACTGGCCTCCTGCAAAACCACAGGAGGGGCTTGTCTTTTTTGTCGTCTTGTGGAGCATCTCCTATAGCTATGGAAAAGGAATAGTTTCCTCTCTTTTCTCTAAGTATTCAATTCAATGGCCCCTGAAATTCGCTCCGCAGACTCCAGTTTTCGGTGAGGATTTGCGTAGCTAGCCCACAATTTCTGCTCGCATAGCAAAAAACAAATCCCACTGATTCTTGTGGGGAAATGTCTGCCGTGTTCCTGACCACGGACTCTGTGGTGCGTCTAGGGAGGTTTCGGTACTAAAGCCTCATGTTCGGATAACTGAATTTTTGCTTGGTGAATATTCGTAAAGTGGGACCTGTGTCCATAATACATTTTCTTTTCCCCCCCTTTTGGATAACAATTTATTGTTTCCCAAAAATAACAGAACAACAACAAAAACAGATAAGAAAAAATCATAAACAGATTAAGCCATCATTTTTTGGTCGACTTTAGTTCCATTATAATATACTTGTTTGTGCACATCCATAAAACCGTATATACTTAACAATCCAATTTTAAAACATTCATCTTATTACAAGTGACTTTTACAAGTTATACTAATGTAAAAATCTGTACACAAAGCTTTAAAATTATGCATTGAACAATTGCCCATTTTTGTAATAACTTATCCTGCATAGTTCGGTAATTTATTTTGTCAATCTTCTTCTTTATCTTCTTTGGCCGAGGCTTCTTCCTTTGGAAGGGGCTGACTCTTCTTGGCCTGGCATCCAGTCGCACAAATCGGAACAAGGTCTTTCGCTCAAGCAATCCATCAAGTCCTGTGCCTCTCAGTATCAGAACTTCAATGTTTTTTAACAAGAATCATTTCCCGCATTTTCTTCAAATCTTTATATGTCTTTTCCCAGACCTTTTTGATCATTTTGCATTGCCACCATGTAAGGTAGCGTCTTAAACCTTCTGCCCTCCCTGTCTGATTCTTCTCTAACATAGTCAAAGCCTCCCGAATCATTGCAGACGAGGTGCCATCTTTGTCAGTCGGGCAGTTTGGGGATGGAGGTCCTGGTGACCACTGGGCATGCTCTTTCTCTGACCCGGGCTCCGTCTTTTTGGGTGTGGGTGTAATAGCTCCATTCTGGCCCAGGAGACTGTGTTTTCCAGATCTGTTGACTCTATCAATGTGGGAACCCTGGACGTCTGCCCCTGCTCCCAGACCATCTCAATCAGGATCCAGCCTTCCATCTTCAGGCAGACGTCTTCCACCTGACTGCTTAAGAGGCTGGAAGGATCTGTGGATTTTTAGCTCTTGGACTGGCTGAACACAAAGAGCGCTCATTAATGGTTCCTCGTCCTCCTGGAAAAAAGTGACCAGTGGGGTGCCTTAGGGTGCTGTTCTGGGCCTGTTGTTGTTCAACGTCTTTATAAACCACTTGGAAGAAGGAACTGAGGGGATGCTCGTCCCATTTGCAGATGACACCACATTGGGAAGGGTAGCTAATGCCACAGAAGACGGATTTGGGATTCAAGGTGACCTTAACTGATTGAAGAACTGGGCCCAAACTAATGGAACGAATTTCAAAAGGGACAAATGTCAGGTCCTGGGTGTTGGCAGGAAGAACCAGATGCACAAATATTGGATGGAGGACACCTGACTCGCTAGCAGAACATGTGAGAAGGATCTAGAGGTCTTGGTGGATCACAGTGTGATGCAGCAGCAAAAAATGCTCATGCTCTTCTAGGCTGCATAGCAGAAGTCCAGTGTCCAGGTCAAGGGAAGTGTGAGTCCCACTACTCAATTCTGCTTTAGTCAGACCAAACCTGGAATACTGTGTCCAAATCTGGGTGCCACAATTGAAGAAGGATGTTGAGAAGCTGGAATGTGAGCACAGAAGGGCAACCAAGATGATCAAGGGTCTCTAAGAATTCAAGCCTTAGGAGGAATGGTTGAAGGAGCCTGGAGAAGAGGAGGCTGAGAGGAGATGGGAGAGCCATCTTCAAATATCTGAAGGGCTGAACCATGGAAGAGGGAGCAAGCTTGTTTTCTGCTGCTCTGGAGGATGGGCCTCGAACCAGTGGCTTCAAGTTATAGGAAAGGAGATTCCAACTCAACATCCGGAAGAGCTTTCTGACAGTGGAAGGGGCTCCCACAAGAGGTGGTGGACTCTCCTTCCTTGGAGGTTTCTTAGCAGAGGTTGGACGGCCAGCTGCAGAACATCCTCTTGGACTTTTCTCATACATTTGTGAATCCGTATCAAGTAAAAGGTTTTCCCTTATCTTACACTGTTTTTGGTTGACGGCCACTAAGAAGATTGTTAGTATTTGGCATTGAGGTCCTCAGCAGATCCTGCTCCACTCTGCCAAAAATGGAACTCCCTTTCTTCCTCTGCATTCTCTTAGTCTTACAGAGTGCGGACTCACAGGGTTTTGAACGGAGGTGTTCCTAATGTCTGTGTCTGCTGTGGCAGCATGTTTTGTACTGGGCACGGTCACCGTGGCTGTTTCTCCTCCAGTGGGGTCGAGGGGTCATTCTTAGCTCTGCCAGTTAGATCTGGAGGGCAGGCTGGATCCTGCCCCTGAAAGAGGAGGCAAAAGGCTTGAGGGTCCTGTCAGTCCAGGGGGGAGAGGCTGAATGTCCTCCAGTCCACTCTTTGCATGGACAGGCCAAATTCCCACCATCACTTTGCTCAGAGAGTTGTTTCCAAGCTTCAAGGGAGGTGAACAGGCTCTCAGAAGAAAGCAGGGCTGTGCAACACAGCAGAGATGAGAGCGATGGGGCCTGGTGGGTTGGAGGCCCGACTGACTTGCTCTCCCCCCCCCATGCCCCTTCTGCTCCTGCAGCAATCGCACACGCCTTCAACGCTGAACCCCGTCATGCCGGCCTCCGAGAGGACAGTCGCCTGGGTCTCCAACATGCCCCACCTCTCAGCAGACATTGAGAGCTCCCACATTGAGCGGGAGGAGTACAAGCTGAAGGAGTACTCCAAGTCCATGGACGAGAGTCGGCTGGACCGGGTAACTGGGGCACGTTTGGGGCAGAGTGGCCTGCGTGGGCTCCGTGGGGCTGGTGGTGGGGCAGCTTCCGGACTCGGTTGCAAGACTGCTCCCTCCCTGGCCCTGGTGCAGGTGAAAGAGTACGAGGAGGAGATCCACTCGCTGAAGGAGCGGCTGCACATGTCCAACCGGAAGCTGGAGGAGTACGAGCGGCGCCTGCTGACCCAGGAGGAGCAGACCAGCAAGATCCTCCAGCAGTACCAGCAGCGGCTGGAGCAGAGCGAGAAGCGCCTCCGGCAGCAGCAGGTGGAGAAGGACTCCCAGATCAAGAGCATCATCGGCAGGTGAGCTGCAGGTCGGAGCCGCCGGAGGGGAGGGGGAGGCCCCGGGGGGAGGGGGCAGAAGGCAGGGGTCCCCCCAGCTGGGCAGGGGATCCCCCAGGAGGAGAGGCCCCTGGCGGGGAGGGGCCTGGGGCAGGGGGGCTCCCGCCGGGCCGCCATGGGAGCCCCCCTTTCCCGCAGCTGCTGGCGGCCCCGGCTCCCGCCGCCTGCCTGCTGGGTGGGGGGGCCCGGATTGACTCCAGTGAAGCCTGTCCCTGCAGGTTGATGCTGGTGGAGGAGGAGCTGCGCAGGGATCACTCGGTCGCCCTCGACGCCTCCGAAACGCGGAAGCGGCTGCTCGACGCTCAGGTGGAAATTACAATGTCATTGTTCTAGCCCATGTCTCCATCGCCATCCCTGTCTGCGTCTCCCCGCCCGCCCTCCCTCCCTCCATCCTCCGCTCCCCTCACCCCTGCTGGGCATGCCGCCCCCACCCTGCCACCGCCTGAGTCCGCTTCTGCCTCTCCCCCCTTCTGCATGGCGGGAGGGGGCTGGGCCTGGGCAGGGAGGGAGGGGGCTCCCCGTCTGCTGACACCTGGCCCCACACACTGGGTAGGGGGAACGGGGTTCAGAGTCCCTTTGCCTGGCCCTGCCCAAGTGTGGGGGAAGTGGGGGTCAGAAGAGGGGCGCTGAGCTGCAGGGGGTGCCAGAAGGGGAGGGGCTGCCTTCCTGCCCGCTGGGCCTTTTCTGGCCTGGGATGCCCTTGGTCCCGGGTGCTCCCCCTCTGCCAAGCAGGAGTTCCTCCAGCCGGAGGGTCTGTGTTCAGTTCTGGGGGGGCCCTGGGGGTGGTTGGAGTGCCTGCGATGGAAAGTGAGACCCTCCCCAGAGCAGCAGGGGGCTTGCTGTCTGCATGGCAGATGCCCGAAGAGCCAGGCGGGGCCCAGGGCCAGAGTCTCTGCCCCCTGAAGCCCATCTCCTGTCTGGAACACCTGGGGAACCATCCATAAGACTCTTCTTACAGCCGGGTGTTTGGCCTGGCTGGGGGGGCACACAGGGTCGTCCCCCCAGCACACAGGAGCCCCTTGTTCGCCTCCTTGGCATTGGAAAGAGATGGACGGGGGGCTGTGGGAGAGGCCCACCTGCCCCTTCTCCTTGCCCTGCCCAGGCCCTCCCCACCCTGTCCCACAGCTGCTGGGGGTCCCTGACCCAATCACTGTGTTTTCTCCGTTTCATCCTAGCTGTTCACCAGGTAACTCTGTATGACTCAGCTTTTCTCACATGGAGGGATCGGGGGGACACCCGCCACTCAGTAGCCGACCAGGTGGGTCCCGTACACGCCCCTTGCCCCTCTCCTGCCCCCCGTAAGGAGCAGACCCTCTCTTCCCCCTCCTTTCCTCCCCTCTGCCTTTCCTCTTCCTGATCCTCCTTTATGTCCCTATAGGTGTGGGGAGTGACCCTCTAGGGGGACCCCACTGGGTGCCCACCTGTAGGAGGACAGCCTCATTCCGGGTTCTGGTTTTTTGGGGGGAAGGAGGTCCTCAAGTCAAAAGCTTGGCAGTGGGTACCTGCTGCCCATGGGGGGAGGGGGAGAGGTGGGGTGTGGGGGCCCTCCCCCCTGAACAGCCCCCTCCCCACATCAGTCAGAGGGAGGGGGCGGTTCTGTCCACTTGCAGCAGGAGCAGCCTCTTGGACACCCCCCCTCCCCCTAGGGAGGCCGGAAGCACCACAGGGGCACCCAGGGCCTTTTCAGCCCCCCAACCCATGCTGCCCGCCCCAGCGTGACCCCAGGCCCCCGCCTCCCGCACTGCTGCCCCACCCCCACCCCCGTTTGTCTTGTGTCTGTCCGCACCGCATTCCACTTGGACACCCAGCACTGTCTGTTCCCGGGCGGGAGGGGGGTTGTGCATGTGCCTGGAGGGGGGCGGGCAGGGTCCTGTGGGCATGGGGGGAGGGCGTGGGAGGATCCCCTCCACCGGTCTGGCAAGGAGAGGGCCGGACGCTCCCAGGCACAGGGGGGGCCGGGCGAGTGGTGGTGGACAGCTGGCCCAAGAGGTTAGTGCCAGCCAGGGGGGTGGGAGTGGCGGCATGCGGGGCTGGGGTGTGTGGAGGCGCTGTCCCTGGGGAACTCGGTGCCCGACTGCTGCCCTCCCCCAGGGTTCAGCAGGGGCGAGGATGCCAGAGGCCACGTGGGGGGGGAGTCCTCCTGAGGACACTTCACCCCTTAGAGAGGGAGCCCCAGGATGGGGGAGGGGTCACCTTTGGGGTCACCAGGGAGGGGGATAACGGCCTCATCCCTCCCCGGGCTCAGCATAATCAGGGGTCAGTCCAGCCCAGCTTCCTCCCCCCTTGCAGGTGGTTCAAAGGTGGTGGGGGCACTCATCCTGCACAAGGGTCTGGCCTGGGAAGATGTGAAAGGAATTGTGGGATCTGGAGAAGGGGGGGGATTCCTGAGGGCTTCCAAAAGGCCTGTCCGGCTCCCCTCTGCTTGCCACGGGGTGTCCCCACAGCTCCCTCCCTTTTGCCCCCTTGAGGGAAGGGAGCCCTGGAGAAGGAAGGACAGTTGCACCCCCAACACAGCCATGAGGGAAGCCTGTCCCCACCCCAGTGGGGATGGGGATGGGGGGCATCAGAGTGGGGGGGGAGGCCTGCTGCACCCACAATGCCCAGGAAGGCCAGTTCTCTGGAAGCACCCTGGGAGTGGCTGGGCTGGGGGGTGAGCAGTTCCCCGTGGGAGGAAGGGGGCAGGATGGAGGCCTCTGGGAAAGCAGGGGGAGAGGGGGAGCCCCCCGATTCCTGAGACCCAAACAGGGCCTATCCTGCTGGGGGGCTCAGGGCAGGGCCAGGAAAGGGCGTCTCCACCCAACGGGGGTTGCTATGGGGAGCTGAAAGAAGGGGCCGAGCCAAAGACACAGCCCAGCCTCAGGCACTCAGCTCTTGTTGGGGGCCACTTGGGGGCATGGGGGGGGCTGCAGTCCTGCCTTCCTTGTGGGGACGCCTGGCTGGCCCCACAGATCCGCCATGGGCTGACCTGGCTGCCAGGCCAAGCCCTGGGGGAGCCACAGAGTGTCCCAGCCAGCCCCATGGAGCCCATAGCTGGAGTCCCAAAGCGGCCCCCAAATGGGGGGAGGAAGGCCCTTGGACCCCCTTGGGCTGCTGGGGGGATGCCCCTCCTATTGGCCTCTGGGGGTGGGGCTGTAGAGGGGCCCAAGCGGGAAGGGCAGGGGCTGTCTTGTGAGAGCCAGCACCCCCAACGTTAATAAATAAGTGCCCCCTCTTGCCCCCCTCTGTTACAGGAGAGGCAGCTTTCCGCCGTGGGTGCAGCAAACCCGCGTCTGAGCGCCGCTATGGGGCAGCCCTGGAACGGGATCCACTCCGGGCCACCGCCTCCGCCCCCGCGACTCCAGATCACGGAAAATGGAGAGTTTCGCAACACCGTGTCTGAGCACTAGCGGCCGCCCCCTGCCTCCCCCCACCTCTCCGAGCCGGCGTGGGGTGGGTGGGGCGGGGCGGGGGTCCGGCCCTCCTGCCTCCGGGTGCAGGAAGGGGGCGGGAGCATTTTCAGGGTGTTTTATAGCAGGACACAGACGACAATCTTAACCCCCATCACACCCTCTCTGACCCCCACCCCTGCCCACAGAGCACCGCCTTCCCCTGCTCTGCCCCCAAACAGAGTGGGGGTCCTCCCTCCCTCCCTCCCTCCCTCCCTCCCTCCCCCCAGGTATTTCTCAGGAGTGGCATCCCCTTCCTCCCCCCCCCCCGCTCCCCCCATGGCAGCATTGACCTTCCTCCCCAAGGCAGCAGCCCCAGCAAGGGGGGGTGGAGGGCTCTGGTCCCTCTTGGGCCCCCCTCCCTGGGCTGGGGGGGCAGGAAGTTCGCCCGCAGGGGGGAGGCTGGTCCCGATTCCCTTGCCACGCGCACTTGCCTCAGCCAGCTGCCATGACGGGTGGGGCTGCCCCCCGCGCCCCCACCTGCTCATTCTCTTCTCCAGAGGGGAGGGGGAGGGAAGGCTGGGCGGGAAGGGGAGGACCCCCCAGGCCCCAAAGCTCCGCACTGCCCAGTCCCCCCAGGCAAGGCTGTGCCTCCCTCTCCCCCCATTCTGCGCTCTCCATCCTCTGACAAAGGGCTTTGCCTGCTCTGTACAGTGACCCCCCCTCTTTGTTTCTGGATATTCTGGATTCTTTCTCTCTCTCTCTCTTTTCCTCTGTGTTGTGGGGGGCAGCGCAGGGCAGGGCAAGGGGGGGTTGACTCTTTTCTTCTTCCCTTTCCTCCCCCTCCAGGCTCCCACCCCCCATTTCCGACGGGGGGGGGGCCTGACCAACTCTTTCTCTCTGTCTCTCAAAGAAGCCATTTTTGAACTGCCCAGCCAGCCCAAAGCGGGGCCCTCGAGATGGGTGGGGACCCCCTGCCCCCCCCCGAGAGAAGCAAAGGGGCGGGGGCCACCCCCCCACTTGGCGTGGTGCTGCTGCTCTGCTGGCCCCCCGTCCGTCGCCCGCCTGCCCGTTGTGCTTTTGGTTCCTGAGCTGAGCTGCTGCAGGGTGAGAAGTGTTCGGCACAAGAGTTCGTGGTTGTCGTGGCTGTTTTCTCCCCCCCTCCCCGCTGCGCATCGCCCCAGCCCCTCTCCCCCAGCCCCGCTTTGAGCACCCGACCATTTCCGCCCTCTTTGACCCCCATATTTATTTTGTAAGGACTCTCCTTCCCTCCCCCACCCCTCTTTCTTTCTCCCCCCCCCCCCCGGACAATGACGGTGGCTCAGGCGGGCACCGTAGATATTTATACGTATTATTATGATGATGAATTATTATTATTATAATATAAAGAGATTGTACATATGTGAAGTCCCCGCTGCCTGCTCCCCACGGACTTGCCCCCCCTGGTGTAATTACCGCGGGATTTGTACTGTACATATGAAGAGCTGCCCCTTCTCTCTCTCTCTCTCTCTCTCTGCCTCCTTCCCCCCTCTCTCTTTCTCTCGAACTCAGAGCCTGTGTACATATTTCCTCCCTTTGGAAGGGGGGGTTCAGGTCACTCCGGCCTCCCCAGGCATCTTCTCTCTTTCTCTCTCAAGCTCTCAAGTTTATTTTATGTCAAATTTATTTTTTTCTCATTTTTTTTCTGGAGTGTGTGGTGAAAACAGACGAAAATGTTTAATAAAAAGCAATTGGTCTTTTATGCCACATCAGCCATAAAGGCAGGGGGAGGGGTGGGATGGGGGGGGGGCTTCTGTGGGGCAAGTGCCCCAGCTTCAGGGGCTTCCCCACTCCTGCAGTCAGGAGAGAGTGGACGGCCTTGCAGTGGGCACTTGGCAAGTTTCCGGCTGCTGGGGGGGGCAGCTTCTGCCCGTGTCCAGGTCAGGCTGAGAGAGAGAACTTCACCCAGAAGCCCCCCAACTGTTCTTTGCCCCCCCCCCAAGGAAGGCTTCTAGAGTTGTGGGTGGCCAGAGCAAAGTATTTGGGAGCGTGAGTGTGCAAGGGCCTCACTCTCAAGGGAAGGTGGGGCAAGCTCTGTCGGGCATAATTCTATTGGGGGGGGCGCACCCGAAAAAGAAAGGGTGGGGTTAGTATATGACGCGTGACAGGTTAATTAATAACAGAATTCTCTGGATCCTGAGATCTGAGGCGCAGGACTCAATGCTCCCTCCAGCAAGAGGGAGCCCCCAGCAGAGTTGAGAATCGCAGAATTACGCAGCACAGCGAAGCGCGGGAATAAGAGGCTGTTCTACCTTTCAAATACGCAGGGCTTTGTTTCCAGCCCCCTTGCAGTGAATAGGCCCCACTGTTAGTCCCTTGGAATGCTTTACTTACAAAGTCCAAAGGTCAGATTCATGTGTTATTCCATGCAGCAGCAAGAACTTAGGAGACACGGTCCCTGGTCAGCTTCACGCGGCGGAAGAGAAAGAAGAAAGAAGCTTCACTTTGTCACCGGAGTCTTAACCCTCGTGCATTCACTAGCCCTCAGTTTGCTAGTTAGATTTGACTGCAGTCTCCAACGGAAATGGTTGCCCAGCTGACCATTTGCAGAGAAAGGGTCTGATCCGGCCAAAAGGCAACCTGATCCTTGCAATACATTCCTAATCATCGTCACTGTGTAATCCTAAGATCTGTTTGATGGGGGACCTGGGAAGGGGGTTTTAGAGCCAATGTTGGGTGGCTGCCTGCCAGGGATTCTTCAGCTACAATTTTTGCATTACAGGGGGTTGGACTAGATGACCCTGGAACCCCTTCCAACTCTACAGTTCTACAGTTCAATGATGATTGTATCTTCTTAGAAGGTTGCATTACCTTGCAAGGGGGTGGCTGGGAAGGGACCCTCTACTTCTGAACCTGCCACTACGCTGCCAACCGAAAGCACCCCCATCCCGAGGGAGGGAGGGAGGGAGGGAGAGATAGAGGGAGGGGTGGCCTTCCTTCCTCTGCTGCCCCCAGGAGGCTCTGGAGCTTGTCCCCATCTTCAGCCCATGACCGCAGCCCACTGAGGTCCAGCTCCAGAGCCTTCTGGCGGTTCCCTCCCTGCAAGAAGTGAGGTTACAGGGAACCAGGCAGAGGGCCTTCTTGGTGGTGGCGCCTGCCCTGTGGAACGCCCTCCCACCAGATGCCAAGGAAATAAACAACTATCTGACTTTCAGAAGACATCTGAAGGCAGCCCTGTTGAGGGAAGTTTTTAATGTTTAATGCTGTATTGTGTTTTTCAAATTTGGTTGGGAGCCGCCCAGAGTGGCTGGGGAAACCCAGCCAGATGGGCGGGGTATAAATAATAAATTATTATTATTATTATTAGGAGAGGAGCAGCTGCAAGGTGGGTTTTCACACACTTCCATCAAAGTCTTCCATCAAAGACAGCCTGCTCTATGGGGAGAGGGGTGGTTTGGGTGACCCACACTGCTGCTGGAAGGGCCAGCCAAGGCTAGAAGGTCAGCCTCCCGGAGGGAGGGAAGTGCCATGGGTCCGGCTCTGTCAGCCATGCCATGCAGGGTGCAAGTGGGCGAGCGGCAGGGATCTGGGCCCTTGAATTCCTCTTGCTGATAACTCAAGAGATACCGAGTGGCACTTCTTCTGCAGGCCTCACCTTTTATTTATTTGCAGCAAGTGACCTCGAGGCAACTTGCAAGCATGAAAGAGTGCAATTCTAAAAATGGCCAGCAAGACAAAAGCACCAGATATATATAGATATAAAAGCAGCAGCTGAGAGCAGGAGGGAAGGTGGATGCAAAGCTCTCCATTGTGCTTTGCTTGGGGGGCCAGAGCAGAGGGAGCCGGGGGGGGGGCTGGAATGAGGGGGGGGAGTTCCTCAAGGGCAGGGTCTTGGGTGCTTCTGTGCTTGCTTACTCAGATTGTGGATCACAGAATCATAGAATTGTTGAATTGGAAGGGACCCTGAGAGTCATCTAGTCCAACCCCCTGCTATGCAGGAATCTCAGCTCAAGCATCCCTGACAGGTGGCCACCCAGCCTCTGCTTGAAAACCTCCATGGAAGAAGGGTCCCTCTCCCTGAGGAGACCATTCCCCAGTCGAGCAGCCACCAGCCCCCTCCTGGGGCAGCTCTCGGGCGCAAGAGCAGCTTTACAGCAGGTCAGGTCAGGAGACAAAGGACCCCAGACTGGCCTCACAAACAGGCCAGGGTCCTCCTCTAGGTCTGCTGAAACAGCACTTGCGTGGGAAAATCAGTGGTGGGGCAGAGAATAGAAAAGGTTCCTCCAAAGCCTGCTGCCTTGAAAGTGCCAGCCCTTTCCCAAGAACCTCTTCCTGCCACCTTCAAAGGACAAAACACACAAATGCCTGACAATACCATAACAACTAACAAAACAGGAGCTCCCTCTCTCGCACACACTTTAAAAGACCACAGATTGTGTAATCAACCCAAGGCCTGCTTGAAGAGGGACGTTTCCGCCTGGTGCCCAAAGGTGTCTTGTGAAGGCAAATGGGGAGCCACCGCAGAAGAGGACCTGCTCTTGTCTTGCCACCCCCTTGATCTCTCACAGAGGAGACACACAAAGAAGGGCCTTGGATGGGGAACGCAGAGTCCCAGGGAGCCTCAAGGGCCAGCCAAGGATCCAGGAGGACCCTAAGCTATGTCCCCGCTCCTCCCGAGGGACCCCATCAAGAGCAGGCCGTGTCCCAGTCTTGTCTGGGTGGAGCTTCCCTTGATTGGTTCTCATCCAGTCGGTTCTTGAGTCCAGTACAACCCCTGCCTCACCTGCAGGTGGCAGGGAGAAGATAAAAAGGTCAAGGACCCGGCCCAAGGCAACGATGGGGTTGCGCCACTCATCTCGTTTTCAGGCCAGGGAGGAGATACTGCAAAACACTGATCTGTCTGCAATGGGGTGGGGGCAGCAGAGAAACTGCAACCCCAAGTTCCCCCATCCTAGGGGTCTGATGGCCAGTGGCCTGTTTGGGGGTGTAGCACTTCCAAGCGAGGGTCTCTCCTGGAGATCTCTGAGCCTGGGCAGCTTCCACAGGAGGCAATTGGATCCTTCAGACATGTTGGGCTTTATAGATGAAAGCCATCCCTTTGGGTTGCACCCAGAGCTGTTCTAGCAAGACCCATGTGCTTCCTCTAACCGGTCCTGGTCAGCAATCTGGCTGCAGCAGCTTGGGCCAGTGAGATTTTCTGAGCCCTTTCAAAGGGCATCCCTGGCAGGAGCGCACCCAGCGAAGCTGAAAGGCGGGGGATTTCAGGCCACTGTGGGATTTGCTGCCACAAGATGCAGCGGCGATCACCAGCGCTGATGTTTTTAAAGCAGCGTCAAGTAGGTACTTCAAGGAATCCGGATTCCATGTGCCCTTGGGGCGCACACACACCTGCTCATTTGCAGTGTTTGGGTCTTTTCAGTTGTTAGGAAAATTTGGAGGGTTCCTTCCTTGGAGCAGACAGCCAAAAACCTCTAAGGAAAGAGGAGTCAGGTACACAGGGTAGGCTGAACAGAGATTTCTTCATCATTAAGACAGCGCTGAATGGTCAGCCGCAAGGCTGTTGCCACAATCATGGTCTGACCACAGTACATGCCCTCAGGCTCTTATATGCCACTCCTCTATCAGGTAAATACATGCAATCCTCGCGCCCATATCATTTTTGCAATATTATTGGCTAAAGCAATGCGTAAGCAGCTCACGGACACACTACCTGGCCTTCCAATTGGGCACACCATATTTGGAATTGTTTTCTGCTTAGAAACTCCTGTTATCTTATTAAGGTGTCGTCTTCAAATCATTCCTTTTCAGCAGGTTTGGGCTTGTTACCATTCTGACTCCTAAGCATAGGCAGTAATTTCAGTTTTAACTACTTCTATATACGTATCCAGAAAAAACTGCTCCCTTTCCCTTATGGGGTATTCCGGAGCCCGTACAGAGTCCTTATGTGGGTTCCCTATTGGTAGGAGAAAATAACAGAGGCCAGCCAGAGTATATTGAGAAACAAAGCAGCTCGTAAGCCTGATCTTTATTCAAGGAACTGTTGCAATAGCGTCCCCACTCAGCACACAGGAGGGAGGAGAACTCTGAACAGTGGTGTGCAAGCCCATATATAGACTTGCAATTGTCCCCCCAGTAGCTCAAGACCACACCTCATACATACATACATAACAGAAGAGGCAGTCTCCAGCAGAAATACTGCCTGCCAGGATACCTGACAATGGTCACTGATTGCTTTACCTGGGCAGCCTGGCCATTCTTTTGTGATGGTTAATACTTTAGTTCCTGAATCCAGGTAACAGGGTCACCCTATTCATCCACAAATATGCCCTTAAGACAGGATTTGAAATCAAAAAGACAATGGGAAGGCTTTTGCTATTTGCCTCCCTTACTGCAGAGGAATATTTGAGGTCATTGGGAGAGTCAAAATGGCTGCAGCATTGCTCTCCTGTACTATTTCAGACACATGATTCATATATTTAGATATGTGTGCATTTATGAATATTTATTCTATATTTGAGACCTTAAAATTCTAATAATAATAATAATAATTTTTATTTATACCCCGCCCTCCCCAGCCAAGGCCGGGCTCAGGGCGGCTTACAAGCAATAAGAAAAACAAGTTGAATGATTACAACTTAAAAACAAATTTAAATACAACATTAAAATATTGAAACATTAAAATATTAAAATGTAGCCTCATCGCAGGAGGAGAAGGAAAGGAAAAAAGAAAGAGAGGGAGGGAGGGAATCAAATTGGCTCCAAGCCAAAGGCCAGGCGGAACAACTCTGTCTTACAGGCCCTGCGGAAAGAAATCAGATCCTGCAGGGCCCTGGTCTCATGAGGCAGAGCGTTCCACCAGGCCGGAGCCAGAGTTGAAAAGGCCCTGGCTCTGGTTGAAGCCAATCTAACTTCCTTAGGGCCCGGGACCACTAGGGTGTTGCTATTTATGGACCTTGAGGCTCTCCGTGGGGCATACCAGGAGAGGCAGTCCCGTAGGTACGAGGGTCCTAGGCCATGAAGGGCTTTAAAGGTCAAAAGCAGCACCTTAAATCTGACCCTGTACTCCACCGGGAGCCAGTGCAGCTGGAAAAGCACTGGGTGAATATGCTCCCATGGCAGAGACCCCGTGAGGAGCCTCGCTGCAGCATTCTGCACCCGCTGGAGTTTCTGGGACAGCTTCAAGGGCAGCCCTGCATAGAGCGAATTACAGTAGTCAAGCCTGGAGATGACCGTCGCAGGGATCACTGTAGCCAGGTCGGGGCGGGAAAGGTAAGGGACTAACTGCTTGATGCGGTGAAGGTGGAAAAATGTTGCCTTGGCTGTTGCTGTAACTTGCGCCTCCATGGAAAGGGAGGCGTCAAGGATTACACCCAAACTCTTAACGGAAGGCAATGGCACTAATTGGGCCCCCGCAAGAGAAGGGAGTTGGTCCCTCATCCCCATGCCATCCCGACCCAGCCATAGGACCTCTGTCTTCGAAGGATTAGTATCAATCGGCTCCCATGAAACCATCCAGCCACAGCTTCCAAGCATCTGGTCAGTGTGTTTGGGGCCGAGTCGGTGTGACCATCCATCAGCAGATAGAGCTGAGTGTCATCAGCATATTGGTGACAGCCCAGCCCAAAGCTCCGGATAATCTGGGCAAGGGGGCGCATAAAGATGTTAAAAAGCATTGGGGAGAGAATTGCGCCCTGCGGCACTCCACACACCGATGAATGGCGCGACAACATTTCCCTCCCTAGTGCCACCCTCTGTCCCCGACCAGAGATAAAAGAGCACAACCAGTTACGGGCTATGCCCTGTATCCCCACGTCTGCGAGGCGGTGGTCCAGAAGATCATGATCGACCATGTCAAAGGCTGCTGACAAATCTAAAAGGATCAGCAGTCCTGACCCGCCTCGATCCAGTTGTCTACGGAGATCATCTGTTAGGGCGGCCAGAGCTGTCTCTGTTTTTATAACAATAACATTATGCATGCCGCCTCTCTAATACACATATTTCTAACACAGTTTAGTAAAAAGGCAAATGACATGGTTAATATAATGGATGAAGAAAATGGATAGAGAAAAGTTTCTATCTCTCCTGTAGCGTAAGACACCCCATGAAGCTGAACAATGCAAGATTCAGAATTCAGTAAAAAAGGACTTATCGGTTAATCTATGGAACTCCCTCCCAAAGGAGATAGCCCGGCTTTGAAGTTGACGGAGGAGGAGCTACCAGCCACAATGGCTGGAAACCGCAGCAGGGGAGGCTTGCTCTCGCGCTCGGATCCTGTCTGCAGGCATGCCCCTCTGGCCTAATCCAGCTGCTGCAGGTTCTCCTGGCGCCCTTAGGCAACAATAACTATTTATATATATATATATATATATATATATTTATATTTTTTAAATAATATTTATTAAGAATTTAAGAATTACAAAAAAGAAAAGAAAGAGTTAAACATAACAAAACAATACAGTACAATACTAAAACAAAAAAGAATTACAAAAAAGAAAAGAAAGAGTTAAACATAACAAAACAATACAGTACAATACTAAAACAAAAACACTACCTATACAGAACAGAACAAAACAAAAACAATTAAAAAACACACCCAATACTTTCAATATTATTATCTTTCATTTACTTGTTTCAGCGACCTCCTCACACCTCCCTCTTTTGTATTCCACTTCAATTAATTGTTTCAGCAAATCCTTTCTATCTTCCTCAATTTTCTGTCCTATAATTTATCTTAACCCATTCTAACCTTATTTTTCCCTTAAATCCATTTACAATCTATTGTACTTAATTCTTTATAGCATTTCTGCTAAAGCCATGTAACTTCATTCCAACATCTTTCTAACATTCATTAATTCTACAGTGTTTCTGTAAGTAATCTTTAAATTTCTTCCAATCTTCTTCCACCAACTCTTCTCCCTGGTCTCAGATTCTGCCAGTCATTTCCGCCAATTCCATGTAGTCCAACAACTTCAATTGCCATTCTTCCCGGGTGGGTAAACCTTGTGTCTTCCAATACTTTGCGATGAGTATTCTTGCTGCTGTTGTTACATACATAAAGAAAGTTCTATCCTTCTTTGGCACCAATTGGCCGACCATGCCCAGGAGAAAGGCCTCTGGTTTCTTCAGGAAGGTATATTTAAATACCTTTTTCATTTCATTATATATCATCTCCCAGAATGTTTTAATCCTTGGGCATGTCCACCAAAGGTGAAAGAATGTACCTTCAGTCTCATTACATTTCCAACATTTATTTTCGGGCAAATGGTAAATTTTTGCAAGCTTGACTGGTGTCATGTACCACCTATAAATCATTTTCATTAAATTCTCTCTTAGGGCATTACATGCCGTAAATTTCATACTTGTGGTCCATAACTGTTCTCAGTCAGCCATCATAATATTATGTCCAACATCTTGTGCCCATTTAATCATAGCAGATTTCACGGTTTCATCCTGAGTGTTCCATTTCAACAGCAAGTTATACATTCTTGACAAATTCTTAATTTTGGGATCTAGCAATTCTGTTTCCAATTTTGATTTTTCCACCTGGAAGCCAACTTTTTTGTCCAAATTATATGCCTCCATTATTTGGTAATAATGGAGCCAATCTCGCACTTTGTTTTTTAATTTTTCAAAACTCTGCAGTTTTACTCTGTCTCCATCTTGTTCCAAAATTTCCCAATATTTTGGCCATTTGGCCTCCATATTGAGTTTTTTCTGTGCCTTCGCTTCCATTGGTGACAACCATCTGGTTTCTCTTCAGATCGTATAAATCTTTTGCCTTTTAACAATAACTATTTAAACCCCTCACTCTGGGCGGCTCCCAATAAAATATTAAAAACACGATAAAACATCAGTCATTAAAAACTTCCCCCAACAGGGCTGCCTTCAGATGTTTTCTAAAAGTCAGATAGTTGTTTATTTCCTTCACATCTGAAGGGAGGGTGTTCCACAGGGCAGGCGCCACCACCGAGAAGGCCCTCTGCCTGCTTCCCTGGAACCTCACTTCTTGCAGGGAGGGAACCGCCAGAAGGCCCTCGGCGCTGGATCTCAGTGTCCGGGCTGAATGATGGGGTGGAGACGCTCCTTCGGGTCTACTGGGCCAAGGCTGCTTGGGGTTTAGGGTCAGCGCCTGAGCATCGGGAGGCTACCCAAAGGTCCCTTCTCCCAAGGGCAGAACGGCAGCTTCCCGACAGACAGAAACTCGTCAGGTGAACCTTCTCCTGTGTCTCCACCTGTTGAACTTCTGCCTGTCGAGAGGCTGCTCTTTCTCTTTGGGAGAGTTTTCTGTGCCAGGCTGTCCACAGACAGAAATGATGATGGTGGTGATGATGATGATGATAATGATAATAATAATAATAAATAATATTACTTATACCACGCCCATCTGGCTGGGTTTCCGCAGCAAAGATTAAAAAGACATCAAAAGACCAGCCCTTAAAGACCTCCCTAACCCCGGGCTCCGTCTGCTGCCCGCTGCCCGGGCCAAAGCTTGGCTGGGGGCGGCGAGAGGCGCCTCGCCCGCGGGCTTCCCCTGAAAACTCGGACTCGGCGTCTCCACCAATCCAGCAGCCCTTCCCGACCTTTTCGTATCTCCCGGCCCCCTCCGCTTCCGTACAACATGATGGCTGCCTCCACGAAGCGGGAAGAACACAGGAGCATGCGCAGAGGCCGAGGAACGAGGGCGACCGCGGACGAGTCCCTGCGCAGCCAATAGGAAACTCGAGAGGAAGAGGGCGCGGGGCGCATGCGCGAGCACCTCAGAGCCAAGGAATCCATTCCCGCGGAATGGAGGGAACTGACCGGCCTGGGCTTCCTTCCCGCCTCCGGCGACGCGGCGCGCTCCTCGGGGCGGCGGGGAGCGGAGGGCGAGGGGGCCTCTTCCCCTAAGGCAAGGCCTCACGCGGCGGCGGCGGGACCGGGCCGGGCCGGGGCTGCCCAAGCTAACGGCTCCTTGGGAGTTTGAATCGCGGGCGCGTGACGGCGGTCACGTGGCCGGAAGTGGCCACTCCGTACGGCAAGGTGGCGGCGCCCCGAGGCCTCGGCTAGGCCTCCCGTTGGCGGCGGGAAGGCGGGAGCCGGGGAGACGAGGGCGAAGCGCCCGACGCCCGGCCGCAGCAGGGCCGCCAAGCGCCGCAGAGCGAGCGAGGGAAAGCCGCCTCCGGCGCCCGGCTCCTCGCCGTACGGCAAGATGGCGGGAAAGGCTGGAACTTCCGGTCCTGCGCAGTGGGCCGCGAGGAAGGGAGGCATTTCTTCTTGGCGGGCCGCGGAGGAGGAGGGAAGCGAAAGCGAAGCCGGAGGGCGGCGAGGGGGCGCCGAGAGAGAGAGAGAGAGAGGGGGCCGCGGCCGGGGAGCCCTCGGGGCCGGGCCGGGTCGGGTCTGGGGCCTCGGCTCCTGGGCCAGGTGGGCGGGGCAGGGGGCGCGTGGGGGGGGAGGGGAGACCCCCCCCCACGGTGTGGTCCTGATCGCAGGTGAAGAAGGCTCCTCTTTCCTTCCGGCAGGGGACGCCCGAGGGTGCTCTTCTGCCTGGCCCCTCCGCCGGGGATGCGGGGCCCCCGCTCGGCCCGCCCCTCCTGCCGCCGCCGCTGACCCCCCGCCCGCCGGCGCCGCCATGGCTTCCCCCAGCGGCAGCAGCGTCATCATCCTGGACGAGGACGAGGAGCCCCCCAGCCCCAGCAGCAGGGAAGCCCCCCCGGGGCCTCAGCAGCCCCCGGCCCAGCCCGCCGGCCCAGCGGGGCAGAAAGCCCCCGCCCCGGGGAAGGACCCCGCCAGCCTCAGGGCCGAGAACCAGCGGCTCTTTGCCCAGGTGAGTTCTGGGGGGAATGGGGGGAGACCCTCTGCTCGGCCTGCGGATGGAGCGAGGCGGGGGGGGGATCTTCTTGTCCCCCCCCCCCCGCTGGGCTTCCTTCCCCAAGTCCTTTCTCGGCTGGGCTTAGTGACTCAGAACTGCTTTTTGGTGGGGGGGGCGAGGGGTGGCCTTTCCTCTTCCTTGGGGAAGAGTTGGGGAGCTGGTCTGTCTGTGCTCCTGGGGGTGGCCCCCCTGAAGCTGCCGGGGGAGGAAAGGTGTAGGTCGTCTGCAGGTTCGGATTCCACGGTGGGCAGCAGGGCACCCAGCCCTCGTGGCCCCAAGAAGGCCTCAGGCATTCTTAGGGTGGTCATTGCTAGCCATGTTGAAGGTGTCACAGAAACTGGTCTTTTAGCGGCAGCTCTGGGATTCCCTGTCTGTTGATGTCAGGAGTGGTGTGTTTGCTGTGCTTTTTTTGGCTCCTACTCAAAGAATTTCTGTGCAGATGAACCTGCCCAGACATTTAGAAACGCGTTTCTAAATTTCATTGCCAAAAGGTGCCTAGATGTTTTGTTGTGGCGACTGCAGCCTAGGTTTAAGGTGGCATTTGGTGCTTTGCTAATATTCTGTATATGAGCTTTTAACACTGTGGCAAGGCCTCAGCGGGCAGCTCTCCAAAGCTTCTCCCCTCTCTGGGCCTAGAGCAGGAGTCGGCAAACCAAGGTTTGCGGGCTGGATCAGGCCCAATTGCCTTCTAGATCCGGCGCACGGACAGACCGGGAATCCAGGCAGCTGGCATAGCCAGCGCGCGATGTTTTTTTAGGACTCATCCAGGCTTGGGGGTCAAAAGCGAGGTGGGCGGCTGCTTGAAACAAGCCCCTTTTCTGTCCGTCATGCGCATGCTGCAATCTTTGCTTCCAGGGTGGGGAAGAGGGAAAAGGATCCAAGAATGGCACACTTACCTCAGCCCCCCACCCTGCCTTATGGGAGAAATAATAACTGTCAATGCGAAAATGCAAAGGAAGCAGCGCCCCACCCCCGCAAATCACATTTGGGTAACGTTGGGGTTGGTCCAAATAAGAGTTTTGGCCAAAAAAGCGGGTCGTAATCATGGCAACATATAGTCCGGCTCCCCACAAGGTCTGAGGGACAGTGGACTGGCCCCCTGCTGAAAAGGTTTGCTGACCCTGGCCTAGAGCCCAGCATCCCAAAGTTTGCAATTAAGCAGAGTGTGAAAGGGAGCCAATCAGCATATAGGTGAAAAGGTAAAGGACCCCAGGATGGTGAAGTTCAGTCAAAGGCATAGAATCATAGAAGAGTTGGAAGAGACCACAAGGGCCATCGAGTCCAACCCCCTGCCAAGCAGGAAACACCATCAGAGCACTCCTGACATATGGTTGTCAAGCCTCTGCTTAAAGACCTCCAAAGAAGGAGACTCCACCACACTCCTTGGCAGCAAATTCCAAACAGCTCTTACTGTCAGGAAGTTCTTCCTAATGTTTAGGTGGAATCTTCTTTCTTGTAGTTTGGAACCATTGCTCCGTGTCCGCTTCTCTGGAGCAGCAGAAAACAGCCTTTCTCCCTCCTCTATGTGACATCCTTTTCTATATTTGAACATGGCTATCATATCACCCCTTAACCTCCTCTTCTCCAGGCTAAACATACCCAGCTCCTTTAGCCGTTCCTCATAAGGCATCGTTTCCAGGCCTTTGACCATTTTGGTTGCCCTCCTCTGGACACGTTCCAGTTTGTCCGTGTCCTTCTTGAACTGTGGTGCCCAGAACTGGACACGGTACTCCAGGTGAGGTCTGACCAGAGCAGAATACAGTGGCACTATTACTTCCCTTGATGATGCAGCCCAGAATTGCATTGGCTTTTTTAGCTGCCGCGTGACACTGTTGGCTCATGTCAAGTTTGCGGTCAACCAAAACTCCTAGATCTTTTTCACATGTACTGCTCTCAAGCCAGGTGTCACCCATCTTGTATTTGTGCCTCTCATTTTTTTTTTGCCCAAGTACAATACTTTACACTTCATCTTGTTTGTTTTGGCCCAGTTCTCTAATCTGTCAAGGTCGTTTTGAAGTGTGATCCTGTCCTCTGGGGTGTTAGCCACCCCTCCCAGTTTGGTGTCATCTGCAAATTTGATCAGGATGCCCTTGAGTCCATCATCCAAGTCGTTGATAAAGATGTTGAATAAGACCGGGCCCAAGACAGAACCCCGTGGCACCCCACTAGTCACTCTTCTCCAGGATGAAGAGGAACCATTGACGAGCATCCTTTGGGTTTGGTCAGTCAGCCAGTTACAAATCCATTGAGTGGTAGCATAGTCAAGTCTGCATTTTACCAGCTTCTTTACAAGAATATCATGGGGCACCTTGTCAAATGCCTTGCTGAAAGCAACTATGGGTGCAGCGCTCATCTGGCTTTCAGGCCAAGGGAGCCAGCCTTGGTCCACAGACAGCTTTCTAGGTCAGGTGGCCAGCAGGACGAAACCACTTCTGGAGGCTAATTTTGGGGAAATGAAACCAGGTGCCTCCTCTGCCAAAAATGTTCTGGGGGCCCAGGGCAGGAAGGTAGCGGACTCTCCTTCCTTGGAGGTTTTTAAGCAGAGGTTGGGCGGCCATCCTGTCCTGGATGCTTGAGCTGAGATTCCTGCCTTGCCGGGGGCTGGAGTAGATGACCATTCTGTGACTTGGAAGCTGCCCCCCTTGGTGTCTTGTGTTCAGGTTGGGAGTGACCTTGGGCTGGCAAAGGGTGGATGCGCCACGGACAAGGCCTCCTCCCTTGTGCATTCCCTCCGCCTTCTCTCAAAGCCATGCTGGAAGTCTTCCAGGGGCGTTGCAGCCTCCCCTGTGCAGGGCCTGTCAAAAGGCTGCCGCTCCCCGGCAGGCTCCGTCCTCAATGCGTTTGGTTTCCTTCTGTTCCAACGTGCCTGAGACCTCGCCTGAAGATCACAGAACTCGGGCAGCTCCAGAGGAGGGAATACGGGTGGCCTTGCCTGCCTCCTCTGGGAGGAAGTTCCACAGTTGAACAATGTGCTGCGCAGATAAGTCCTTTCTTTGATCTGCCCCGAATCTCCCGACATCTGGCTTCCTTGGAGGTTGAGTTCGAGTGTTGTGAGAGAGAGAGAGAGAGAAGAAATGTTTTCTCTCCCTGCTTCCTCCATTATGCTGCCTTTTCTGCCTACCAGAAAGCCCCAGGCGCAGGAGAGGATTGCCTTTCAAAATGGCCCCTCTCTTGGCCAGTTCCAGGGAGCCTCTCCAAGGTTCTAGTCCCTGGTGGGGACTCCCGTGGGTGCAGGCTTGGGTGGGAGGGTGGGCTCCCTGCGCCCCTGACCCTCTCCTCTCCTTTCTCCGCAGTTTGTGGAGTTCTGCTCCATGCACACGGCCGACCACCCGGAGGTGATCCCCTACCTGATGGGGCGGCACCAGAAGGCAGCGCCCGCCTTCCTCTCCTCGGTGGAGTTCCGCAACGTCCTGGGCCGCTGCCTGGCACGGGTGCAGGCGCGCAGCACCAAGGTCTACGTCTACATCAACGAGCTCTGCACCGTCTTCCGGGCCCACAGCCAGAAGAAGAAGGCGCCCCTGCCGGCGCCGGAGGCCCCTGGGCCCAGCGTAGCCCCTGCTGGCCCTGCGAACCCTCCGGGCCCTGCTGCGAAGGCTCAGGGCCCCGCTGTCAAGGCTCCGGGCGAGGGCTCTAAGCGGCAGATCCGCTACCTGGAGGACCTGCTGCGGCTCCACGAGGTGGAGATCCGGAAGCTGCAGGAGCGGGAGCTGGACCTGGAGGAGCTGGACAGCGAGGACTCGACGTACCTGCAGGAGAGCCGGCTGAAGCGGCGCATGGTGCGCATTTTCCAGCGCCTCTGCCAGCTGAAGGACTGCAGCAGCCTGACGGGGCGCGTCATCGAGCAGCGCATCCCTTACCGCGGCACCCGCTACCCAGAGGTCAACCGGCGCATTGAGCGCCTCATCAACCGCCCCGAGGCCTTTCCCGACTACGCCGACATCCTCAAGGCCGTGCAGAAGGCCAGCACCCGCCACAGCCTGGGCCTGCCCAAGCGCCAGATGGAGAGCATGGCGGCCGAGGCCTTCCGCGAGGTGGGCAACCACCTCCAGGAGCGCCGCCACCTCGACCTCGTCTACAACTTCGGCAGCCACCTCACCGACCAGTACCGGCCCAGTGAGCGCCCGGGGGCACTGGCGGGAGGCGGGGGGCGCAGGGGGCACAACAGGCCGGCCGCCATGCTCCTCGGCCTGTTTGAACACACACAGGTGCCTCAGAGGCATAGGTACACATAATAAAAATAATGGGGAAATGGAAATTCCCCTCCGAGGAGGCCGTGGGGGGGGGGGAGTTGGCCATCATTCCCGTAGGGCTTTAGAGATGTTTCAGAGTTCAGAAACATGCACACACCATGGAAATAGTGGGAAATGTTGAAAATTTCCCTCAAAGGAGGCCATTCTGAGGGGGGAGAGCAGGACTCCTGCCCACGGCCATCCCATCGCCTTTCTGGTTAGAAGCCGGGCGCACGGACCATTGTGGCACCTCTGCGTATTTTAGATTGTCCTACTGACAAAGCTCCAGACCAGGCAGGGGCTCAGGGGGTTCTTGGCATTGTGGAGCTTTGCGGGACCCCGGGGGGTCATCCATCCCAACCCACTGCAACACCCGGCCCATCTCTTCCCCTGCAGATTCGGACCCGGCCTTGTCGGACCCTGAGCTGGCCCGGCGCCTGCGCCAGAACCGGGAGAAGGCCCTGCAGCGCCTGGAGGAGGTGACCTCCCAGTTTGCGCAGCTGCAGGACAGGAGCGAAGACGAGGGGCAGCGGCGCCGGAGGGAGTCGCGGGGTGGCAAAGACGGGCCCGGGCCCAGCGATGCCCCCGGGCGCCAGCAGGGGGAGCCGGCCTCTCCCCAGGAGGTGAGGGGGCTTGGCGGGGAAAAGATGGCGCCCCTCGCGGCAGGCTGGGCTTCCGGCAAAGGGGGGTCTTTCTGGGCGGGGGCCTTTCCCCACCTGCCTCCTTTGAAAGGACCCCCTCTCGGGCTGGGCTGGGTTCAAGGTCCTCAACGTGGATTCACAAAGCCCTGCACCTGAACCCTCCCAGCCCATCTGGGCCCGCCTGCAAGAGCGTCGATGGCCATTCCCCGAGTCAGCCAGACAACACTCGGAAGCGGAGCCTTTTATGTTGATCAACAAATAATAATAATAATAATAAAGTTTTGATGGCTCAGCCCTGTGGAACTCCCTGCCCCTGGAGATTCAGCAGGCATCTTCCAGCCATCCTTCAAAGGCTTGCCGAGAACCTCCCTATTCCACCGGGAAATTAAGGATACCAGTTTCCTGCAATAGATTTGTGACGGTAACACTCCCCACCCCACCCCATGTAATTTTCATTGAGTTTCCAAATTTTTACAAGCTAACTTCAGATTATATATATTATATTTTTACAAGCTAACTTCAGATTCCTTCCAGTAGCACCTTAAAGACCAACTAAGTTAGTTCTTGGTATGAGCTTTCGTGTGCATGCACACTTCTTCAGATACACTGAAACAGAAGTTTCCAGATCCTTCTATATAGTGAGAAGGTGGGGAGGGGTATTACTCAGAAGGGTGGTGGGAATGGGTGATTGGCAGATAGCTGTGATGAGCCTGTTGACGACTCTTAACGACTGCAATAGGTCTTACAGGAAAAAGCAAGGGGTGAGAAGGTGAAAAATGGCTTTGTCATGTATAATGAGATAAGAATCCAAGGTCTTTGTTCAGACCAGGACTCTCCATGGTTTTAAGTTTGGTGATAAGTTGCAATTCAGCAGCTTCTCTTTCCAGTCTATTTCTGAAATTCCTTTGTAGTAAAACAGCTACTTTGAGATCTTGTATAGAATGTCCTGGGAGATTGAAGTGTTCTCCTACTGGTTTCTCTGTCTTGTGATTCCTGATGTCTGATTTATGTCCGTTTATTCTTTGGCGTAAGGTCTGGCCTGTTTGTCCAATATAGAGAGCTGAAGGACACTGTTGGCATTTGATTGCATACACAATGTTAGACGATGAGCAATTAAATAGTCCCGAGATGGTATGTGTGATGTTGTTGGGGCCAGTAATGGTGTTGTCCGGGTGTATGTGGCAGCAAAGTTGGCATCTGGGTTTATTGCAGGCTCTGGTGCCAGTGTCCGTGTTAGGTCTGGTTGTAGTATTATTGTGGGTTAGGAGTTGTTTAAGATTGGGTGGCTGTCTGTAGGCAATGAAAGGTCTTCCTCCCAGAGCTTGAGAAAGAGAACTGTCATTGTCCAGGAGAGGTTGTAGATCTCTGATGATGCGTTGTACTGTTTTAACTTGGGAGCTGTATGTGATGACTAGAGGTGTTCTGTTATTTTCTTTTTTGGGTCTGTCTTGCAGCAAGTTCTCTCTGGGTATCAGTCTGGCTCTGTTGATCTGTTGTCTAACTTCATCTGCTGGGTATTTTAGTTCTAAAAAGGTTTGCTGTAGATCTCTTAGGTGAGAGTCTCTGTCTGTAGAATTGGAACAGATGCGGCTGTAACGTAGTGCCTGGCTATATACAATGGACTGTTTGGTATGTTTGGGATGGTAGCTAGAGGCATGTAGATATGTTTGTCGGTCAGTTGGTTTACGGTATAAGGTGGTGTCTATGTGCCCATCCTGTATTTTTATAGTAGTGTCCAAAAAATGTATTTCTTGCATAGATTGATTCATTGTTAGGTTGATTGTGGGGTGAAAATCATTGAATTTCTGGTGGAAGGTGTCCAGGGTCTGCTGACCATGTGTCCAGATGATAAAAATATCGTCAATGTATCGCAGGTACAAGAGAGGTTTGCGATACATTGACGATCCTGCCCGTGATTTCATTTGTTTGCAGTGCTTTTCCAGACATTAAAAAAAGGGCCTCCATTCTGCTACAAAAAGTTCATTATCTTTCTCTCTTAATATTGCTGCTAGTAACTCTTCTTCATGATCAGGCATCACACGTAGATCCCCGATGGCTCTGATATTTTCTTTATGCACATGCATGCTTAACATAGTAAATGAATAAATGCATTTTTTGTGTGCATTGCAGGGGAGTAGACTAGATGGCCCCTGGGGTCCCTCCTGTGAGGGTGGATCCAGGGGTGGGCAGGGAGGGGCTGTTCGGGGGCTTTCTTCCTGCAGGTGGGGGCCTGGGCAGCTGCTGCTGCTTTGAGACCCCCCTCCTTAGAGGGGAAGGGTCTCTCTGGGGTGATTTGCTCTGGGCACCGTTCTGGGATCTTGATGGGGCGCAGCGCTTTCTGGGGGGGGGTCTGTCCATCCCTGGCATTGTCAGGATCAGAGGGTGACCCTTGATGTCTCTCTTCCCTAGGGCAGCCCCGGCCGGAGCGTGGCCAGTGCAGGGGCGGAGGAGGAAGAGGACGATGAGGAAGAAGAGGAGGAGGAGGAAGAGTCTTCGTCAGAGTCGGACATAGAAGCCGAGCTGCAGAAGAGCCTGGAGGAGGAGGAGGAGGAGGAGGAGGAAGGGGCTGCCCCAGGTAGGCTGGGGGCTGGGGGGGCATCAGAAGGGACCCCCCACTTTCTGAAGGAGTCTGTCCCTCCTTTGGAAGGGGGTGGCTCCTCCTCCTGGGGAGGTTTCTAAGCAGAGGCTGGAAGGCCGTCTGTCACGGGACTCGAACCCGCCACCCTAAGAGTCTCAGGCTCTATCGGCTGTGCGGATGCTTTGGCTGAGTTCCATGACCCTGGGGGCCCACTCCGAGGGGCCTTATTTTGGTGAGGGTCCTGCCATTTCACACACAAGCAGAAAGAGAAAAAACAAAGGAGCGCAGAGTCCAGAATTGAGCTACGCATGCTCTTGTGGATTAGATCAGGGGGCGGCAAACTACGGCCCAGGGGCCGGATGCAGCCCCCCCCCCCGGGCTCATAAATCCAGCCTGCCGACCCTGCCGCCCGCCCAGTCAGACCCCGCGCTAAACCAGCACGGCGCGTGGGGACTGACTTCCGCGACGCTGGCACGGCTTCGGATTGGCTGCCGGAAGCTCCTGCTGCCAATCTGAAGCCATGGACACCTCTGGGCGACGCCTTCTCCCGCTGAGGCGGCCGCGTATGTCCAAGAGCCGAGCAGGAGGAGGCGGCGGTGGCGGTGGGGAGGCTGCCTCTGCCACCCAGGCCGGCTGCATGGGCTCCGCAGCACCCTGTGGAACCTGGCCAAGGCGGCAGAGGACAACAACGAGGCGGCAGCGGCATGAGGTGGTGAAGGAGCAGCTGAATGCATGCCATGGGATCAGCAAATGTGAAGTGATGTCATCTAGAGACTAAATGAGAATTGATGCAGCAGAACGGATACATATTATAAACAAACAAACAAATAAATAAATGGGAGCCAATGTAGGTCTTTCAGGACCGGTGTTATGTGGTCTTGGCGGCCGCTCCCAGTCAGCAGTCTAGCTGCCACATTCTGGATTAATTGCAGTTTCCGGGTCACCTTCAAAGGTAGCCCCACGTAGAGCGCATTGCAGTAGTCCAAGCGGGAGATAACCAGAGCATGCATCACTCTGGCGAGACAGTCTGGGGGCAGGTAAGGTCTCATCCTGCATACCAGATGGAGCTGGTAGACAGCTGCCTTGGACACAGAATTGACCTGTGCCTCCATGGACAGCTGTGAGTCCAAAATGACTGCCAGGCTGCGCATCTGGTCCTTCAGGGGCACAGTTACCCCATTCAGGATTCAGGACACCTGTCCCCCCCAAAAAAACCAGTACTTCTGTCTTTGGGGTATATTTTGTAGCAAAGGCGAGAAAATGGCATTAAATTGAATTAATTCAGTTTGATCTGTAGTAATTTGGTAAATCAATAAAAATAATTGTCCAAACGATAAATCAAAACACCATAACCCTGCTGTCCTCCCCTCCCTCCCAGATGACGACCCCCGCGTCCAGGAAGTGGAGGCCGACCAGCACATGGACTTGGAGGCCCCGGAGCTGGTGCCATCCTCCTCGGAGGAAGAGCCGGACGAAGAGGACGAGGAAGAGCACAACCCGGAGGGGCGCCAAGGAGAGGAACGTGGACAGCGCGTGGGGCAGGCCCCTGCGGACCCCCCTCCGGCCGTGGGCACCTCCCCCTCCCAGCAGTTCCTCCTGGAGATTGAGGAGGCCCTGACGCTGGAGGCGGGCGAGACGCCGCCCCCCACCCCCTCCCCCCCGCACCAGACCCAGGGGGGCAGGGGGGCCTCACCCGTCTTCCGGTCGTGTCAGAAGCTGCCACACCCCCAGAGGCCCCCAGCCAAGCGCAGCCAAGCTCAGGACAACGGCAGCCTCCGCGGGGCAGGCGGGGGGCCCCTGCGTGGGGTGAACGGGCAGCCCCCCAGCAAGCGGAGCAGGTGGGACTCCAACAGGTGAGCGGGGGGCTGGGAGGTGGTAAGGGGGAGAGGAGACTCCATGGTTGCGGGGGGCAAGCAGGTGGGGCTAGAGGGCCCTTGGCTGGCCCTTCCAAGTGCAGTTATGTGATTGCAAGGGGGCTGAGGGATCCAGGCTGGCCCAGAAGAAATCTATAGGTCCTGCCCCGAACCTGCCTGGGTGCTGAGCCCTCAGAGGGAGAGCCTCTTTTAAGAAATGCTAACATATACTTTCCTTCATCCAAAGAGCGCAGGGTTCTTGACAACATAAAAGGCAAATGCAGAACATAATGACCAAAAGCACAATACCGGTCACTGACACATTTGCGCCCAAGGTCCGGTGGAAGAGGAATGTTTTTGCCTTTTCTTACTTCGATATGTCTGTAAACACTGTAAATTGCAGAGCTGTTGCATCTGCACGTTTTTAAAAATTCCGCCTCTGGGTCTTTTCTGCAACTGCTCTTATTATTACATATACTGTCCTATACCTGGAGGTCTCAGGGTGTTACACAGAATAAAATCAAAATATAGAACCACAAAATACATAATCAAAATAAAAACAACCTAGCAAATCCCCCCTGCCAAAAACCACCTTTTAAAAGGGAATAGGATCCTCACAACATTTAAAGTAAGACAACTAACAAACCTGGACAGGAGCCACGTATTATTACTGTTGTTGTTGTTGTTATTATTGCTATTGTTATTATTACGGCCTTACTTTCCTGGCAGGTGCAAAGACAACCAACGGCTAGGCTGCTGTCGGGGCAAACCAGATACCAATTTCTGCTTTGAAATGTGCCCTGACTCATTGTCTGATCTTTTAGCCTAGTCCAGAGGGAGCTGGACTCTGCTTCCTTGGAGGTTTTTAAGCAGAGGTTTCTTTGGACAAGTCCAGATCAAATCCCAAACGGCATTTTCCCAAGTTCTGCCCCAAAGCAGAGAACGTTTCCTGGCCAGACACCGTTTGTGTGTCTGCAGTGGGGGGTTCTTCTTCCTGGGGTGGCCGGATCGGGAGCAGCCCAGACCTGAGGCGGAAGGGCAGCCCTCTTCCCCCCCAGGGATGTGCTGGAGTCCCTGAGAGCTGGTCGTGGAATCGGAGAAGGGTGGAGTTGGAAGGGACCCGGAGGGTCATCTAGCCCACCCCCTGCAAGGGTCCCTGTCAGGTGGGCTCCCAACATCCGCTTGGAAACGGTCGGAGATGCTTGAGGGGCGATTTCTTCAGGGCAGGCGGAATGGGCTGGATGATCCCTCGGGGTTCCTTCTCCAACACTGCGAAACGCTCTGAGCCGCCTCAGCCGGGGGGGGGGGCGTCAGGCTGTGCAAGCGCCCCGTCAATGTGTGTTTCTTCTCTGGCAGCTGCATTGAGGTGCCCAGCACTGGCTCGAAGGAGGAGGAGGAAGACGAGGACGGAGAGGGGCGCCTCAGCCCGGCCCCCTTGGCCGACTCCACCTGCGCCGACTCCCCAGGCCTGGGGCTGGTCAGCAGCTCCCAGGGCAGCCCCCAGCCGCAGAATCAGGGCCACCTCCTTGCAGCCATCTGGAAGGTACTAAACGGGGGGGTGTGGATTTGCCCCAGGCACAAGAGCCCCGATCTGGAGCCCCAGATTGCCTCTTCCTTCCTCTCCCAGCACCAGCCCTGGGGGTGCTCAGCGGCTTCTTCCCCTGGGAGTCAGCGCCTGAGCAGAGCATCCTGGATTGGGCCAGTGGCTGCTCCAGCCTCCCCTCCTCATAGTGGCCAAATACGCCTAGGAACATCCTTTTCCATTCACCCAGCTGGTTGGCTGTGCCTGCCTCTTGTGGCAGGGAGTTCCACATGTCAACTGAGGAGGACCTTATTTTGCCCACCTCAAATCTCCCCATGTTGAACTTCTTCGAATGCCCGCGAGTTCTAGCTGTGACGTGAGAGGAAGAAAAACTTCTCTCTTCAGGCCAGAAGAGTTTTCCTAAACTTTGCCCCCCCTCCTCCCAGCTGGTCTGCCTCAGGGAGGTCCCTGGGGCAGCCAGAGGCCTTTGGGTGCTGCTCTGGGGAGGGAGGGGGTGCAGGGCACCAGTTTCCCCCTCTTCTGACCCCCCCTCTCTCCCCACCCCTGCAGGCCAGCGTGGCGACCCAGTGCGACCCGGAGGAGATCATCGTCCTGTCAGACTCGGATTAGCCCCCTCACCACAATCTGGCACAGACTTTGAGGGGCGGGGAGCAGAAGGACAGGTGGAACCCCCCCCCCCAAAAAAAAAACAAAATCTTGCTGGAAGATGGTGGCTCTGCCTTCATGGACTCAGGGGGGTGGGGGGGGCTTCTGCGTGATGCATGAGGGGGCAGGGGGACGAAGGGCGGGGACTGCCGTGTTTGTATTCTTCTGGGTGCCATGGGGGGTGGCAGGGGGTGGGCGTATTGATGTTCTGTTTGGGAGCTCATTTTGCAAAAAAAAAAAAAAAGCAGGGGGAATAAAAAATAGGCAAATATTTTTCTGTAGGCTGCTGTGAGTGTGAGTTCTGTTAAAGGGATGGTTTGGGGAGAGCACATCTGGGGGGGGGAAGGTTTATTCCTTGTTTCTGTGCTTTCCATTGGGGTTTTTTTGTGTTTTTATATTTTGATGGGAGTAGCCCAGAGTGGCTAGGACAACTCTGTCAGGTGGGTGGCCTAAATTAGAAAACTTGTTTTTATTTTATTTTATTTTATTTTATTTTATTTTTTTTTATATATATATATATATATATATATATATATATATATATCTCACACACACACACATATACACATACATATACACACACACACAACATAATTGTTGTTATCATTTCTCTCCCCCCCCCCCCAAGTGGGAGTGGGGAGTGGGTTTAGCCCCTTACTTTGGTGACGAAAGGCACTTTATAATCCTGCTCTACTCCAGGGACTCAGAGGAACGGGAGACATACACAGTTTTACAATACTGGAAAAAGACACTGAGTGTTCCGGGTTTCCCCTGAAGGAATCTTTCAGCCCACATGGCTCTCGAACCCACAACCCGGAGACCTGAAGTTACTAGCAAGGGGAGGCAGAGGGGCCTGGGCAGGGAGTGCCTTCCAGACCTTTCTGGGGAGCCACCCCCAAGAAGGCCCTGCTGCCGGGCCCCTAGGGGGCAGCTGAGACCTGCTGCTCATTGCGGGGCCCAGAGGTGGTTGATGTGGCAGGAGATGCTCTTAGGGCTTTGGGTGCCAAGCACAGGGCGGAATTGGGGCGTTGATATCCCCAAGGGCCGTCTAGTCCAGTCAGACTCTCAGAAAGTGAGTCCTCCCAGGACAGGCGGGGCACACGGCCCCTTCTTGTCAGAATCCAGCTTCCATTTCTTAAGAATATTGACTTAACCTGCATAAACTTGAAATAAATACAAAGATAATTTTTTTAATTTTTAGAAAAACTTTCTTTAAAAAATCTGTTTTCAAATTTCCTTTAAAATCCCTTAGAAAGATCCTTTAAAATATATATATAATTTTTATTTAAAAAATTGTCCAGTAGCACTTTTGGTTGTTGGTGTTTAGTCGTGTCCGCCTCTTCGTGACCCAATGGACCAGAGCATGCCAGGCCCTCCTGTCTTCCACTGCCTCCCGCAGTTTGGTCAGACTCATGCTGGTAGCTTTGAGAACACTGTCCCACCAGCTTGTCCTCTGACATCCCCTTCTCCTTGTGCCCCCCATCTTTCCCAACATCAGGGTCTTTTCCAGGGAGTCTTCTCTTCTCACAAGGTGGCCAAAGTATTGGAGCCTCAGCTTCACGATCTGTCCTTCCAGTGAGCACTCAGGGCTGATTTCCTTCAGAATGGATATGTTTGATCTTCTTGCAGTCCATGGGAATCTCAAGAGTCTCCTCCAGCACCAGAATTCAAAAGCATCAATTCTTCGGCGATCAGCCTTCTTGATGGTACAGCTCTCACTTCCATACATCACTACTGGGAAAACCATGGCTTTAACTATACGGACCTTTGTTGGCAAGGTGATGTCTCTGCTTTTTAAGCTGCTGTCTAGGTTTGCCATCGCCTTTCTCCCAAGGAGCAGGTGTCTTTTAATTTCGTGGCTGCTGCCACCATCTGCAGTGATCATGGAGCCCAAGAAAGCAAAATCTCTCACTGCCTCCATTTCTTCCCCTTCTATTTGCCAGGAGGTGATGGGCCCAGTGGCCATGATCTTCGTTTTTTTGATGTTGAGCTTCAAGCCGTATTTTGTGCTCTCCTCTTTCACCCTCAATAAAAGCTTCTTTAATTCCTCCTCACTTTCTGCCATCAAGGTTGTGATATTTCTTCCGGCAATCTTAATTCATCCCCCCCAGCCTTTTGCACAAGTTAAATAAGCAGGGAGACAAAATGCAGCCTTGTCGTACTCCTTTCCCAATTTTGAACCAGTCAGTTGTTCCATATCCAGTTCTAACTGTAGCTTCTTGTCCCCCATAGAGGTTTCCCAGGAGACAGAGGAGGTGATCAGGCACGCCCATCTCTTTAAGAACTTGCCATAGTTTTTAATGGGGAAACCTAGAGACCAACGAAGTTTGTTCTGGGTAGACGTTTTTGTGTGCATGCACCCTTCTTCAGGTACCAGATTATTCTTTTTTTAATTATTTATTTCAGCTATGTCCGACCAACATGGCCACCTACCTGAACCTGTAGGAGCTCGCTATTGAGACCCGCACAGAATTCCTCGGCCCTTTCTCTCCATCACCTCCCGCCTTTTCCGTCCCCGCTGCTGGCCAGCGGAGCCCCGATCCCGTCGGGCTCCGGCGCCGGGTTTTCTTTCGAGGGGCTTCGCCGGCGAGTCGTATGCAAATGCGGCCCCGCCCTGCGCCTGGCCTCCTCCTCCTCCGCCGGTGGCGCGCATGCGCGGCCCCGCCTCCCCTCGGCCGCCGCGAGCGCGCTTTGCGTCGGGCGTCCAATGCGCGCGCCTTAAAGGCGACGCGGGAGGCGGGCGCTGCGCCGGCGAGCCGAGCCGGAGGAAGAGGCCGCGGCCAGAGCGGGAGCGAGAGCGAGAGCGAGGGAGCCAGGCAGGCGGGTGAGCGGAGGGGGGGGCCAGGCGGAGGAGGGGGCCAGGCGGAGGAGGGGGCCAGGCGGAGCGGCGGCCAGGGCGGGGGGGGGGCCTCCAGCTGCAGGCGCAGTCTACCTGCCCGGGGGGGGAGGGGAGGGGAGGGGAGGGGAGGCTCCCGCTCCGGAATCAGCCGGGAGTCGCTGGACCGAAAGGCTGGAGCGGGGACGTGGAGGAAAGCGACCGCAGCCCGGCTTTGCAAGGTGCCAGAGCTCCGATGCCCAGACGGGGGATGGTCGGCTCGGCTGAGCAAGAATCCTTTTCGCAGGCACCTGATCAATCTCAAGAGGCAGGGAGTTCCAAAGTGCAGTTGCTGCCGCACCCAAAGTTGGAAGGGACCCCGGGGGTCATCCAGCCCCACCCCCTGCGAGGATCAAAGCTGCAGCCTAGGCATAAAAATGCGGGAAATGGGTATTCTGCAGCTCCTGGACAAACAGGTCAATTGGAGGGGGGCATGTGGGTCAGGCAGGCCCTCAGGTAAACTGGTCCCAAGCTGCTCAGGGCTTTCTTTGCTAAGAGTAACATTTTGAACTCTGCCCAGCAGCACATTGGAGAGCAGGGCAAACCTCTGAGCACAAGTGTGCAGTCCTGGCCAGGCCAGGCCACCCTCCTGTCAGCAATCGTGCTGCAGCATCCTCCACGGAGAGCGCATGGCGGTAATCCAGCCCTGAAGTAGCCAGTGCATGAGCAGCTGTGGCCAGGCCTTCCTGGTCCAGGAATGGTCGCCAGCGCCACCAAACCGCTTGCAGTTGCGCAGAGGCCCATCTGGTCACAGGGGCTCCCTGAGCCTCCAGGGCCAGGGCTGGATCCAGAAGCACCCAAGCTGTGAACCCTGCTCCCTCAGCCCAGCCAGGGAGCTTCTTGCCACAGGATCCAGTCAGCTTATTTTCCTCATTCATACGTCCAAGCAGTGGCCTCTCCCCACTCAGATGTTATGGAGAAACAGAGCTGAGGGTCATCAGCGTACAGGCGGCCCCTCCTGAAACTTCTAGGCTGCATCAGCAGAAGTCCAGTGTCCAGATCAAGGGAAGTCCGAGTCCCTCTCTCTTCCGCCTTGGTCAGACGCCACCTGGAAGACTGGGTCTGATTCTGGGCACCACAGTTTAAGAAGGATGTGGACAAGCTGGAGCATGAGCAGAGGAGGGCGACCAAGGGTCTGGAGACCAAGCCTTAGGAGGAACGGTTGAAGGAGCTGGGAATGTTTAGCCTGGAAAAGAGGAGACGGAGAGATACGATCTCAAGGGCTGTCACACAGAAGATGGAGCTCCTTTGTTTTCTCCTGCTCTGGAAGGTAGGACTCGAACCCATGGCTTCAAGTTACAAGAAAGGAGATTGCGACTGAACACAGCAGAAAAACTTTCAGTAAGAGCTGTTTGGCAGTGGAACAGACTCCCACCAGAGATGGTGGGCTCCCCTTCCTTGGAGGTTCAATGTCCATCTGTCATGGATGCTTTAGTTGTGATTCCTGCATTGCAGGGGCTGGACTAGATGACCCCTGGGTCCCTTCTATGATAATAATAATAAATTTTTTTTATTTAAATCCCACCCTCCCCAGCCGAAGCCGGGCTCAGAGCAGCTAACAACAATAAAAGTAACACAGTTTACCTAAAATCACAATCAGTTAGTTAAAATTCATTCTAAAATCAATTCAAAATCAAATTCATGGCAACCATTGGGCTAGAGTTCTGTGAGGATTACCGAAGGAGAGAGTGGGTCAGACTGCGCCTTGGCCAAAGGCCTGGCGGAACAGCTCTGTCTTGCAGGCCCTGTGGAAAGAGGTCAAGTCCCGCAGGGCCTGGTCTCTTGGGACAGAGCCTTCCACCAGATCGGGGCCTCATGCCTGCCTGCTGCCAGCGGCTTCATGTAGATGTTAAATAGACTGGAGATGATCTAGTTCCCAGAGCGCAGCCGCCATGCTGCTCTCTGGACTTGGTGCATGACAGAGCCGCCCCCGCAATTCCCCAGAGGAGACCATGGCCAGTGGCATCGGATGCCAGCGCCCATGACAAGGGGGTGCATTGCCCTCCCTCATCTTCATCCATCCCCTGTGGCATTTGGGGCAAATATCCCATCCAGAGAGGGCCTTTCCTGGTGTGTTGGACCACCTGAGAGAGACCCATGAAGCCTCGAGGTGCCCTCTGCTTGGTTACTGAAGTCACCCAGGATTATCGTTCTGGGGTCCAACAATCCCTCAGGCACTGCCTCGGCCAGCCAGATCAGGGGTGCCGCCAGGGGGGCAGTGGAGCAGCAGAACCCCCCCCCCCCCCCGCCTCTGGTGCAGCATCAGGCCAGGCCCTCCAAGCCCATCGCAAGGTCAAGAGGCTCGCTGGTCAAGGAGGGGGTGGGCAACACCCTCATTTCAGCCCCCTGGCACCAGAAACACAGGCGGGCACAGCTGGGTAAGGCCAGGCCCATGCAGATGACTCCCCCAAGCCAGAGCAGCCTGCTCACTCACAATCGGATCGTGAATGAACAAGGTTTCATTGTGGACTGATCTGGCATCCAGGACTCAGCAGATCTGCTACCGGTCATTTCTGGTGGGGTGAGAGGCCTGGGACAAGGAAGGGAGACCAAACCCAAAGGCTTTTGCCCCCAAAGGTGGTCAGCCCCCTCCCTCTCCTGCCCTCCAACACTGAGATTTGGGCGGCATCTCGACTGCCCCCCTCCGGCCCCCCCAGAAGCATCGGCACAGCACCCCTTCGAAGCCTGCGATCCTCTGATTCTCTGTTCGCAACGCCCCGTCTCAGCAGAACCATTTTCATTCCATTTCCTTTTTAATTTGTACGCTGCCGTTCCATATTCTTATGCACAAGGCGGTTTGCGAGCGGGAGAAATGGCAAAACATACAGCAAAGGTCACAAGCCTTATGACAATTGGATCCAGTGCAAAAAAAGGTCCTTCTAAAAACATAACTTTACCTATAGCAAATAAACTAAGAATCAATAACCCATTAGAATGTAATAATGCACAATAAAATTATCACCAAAATATAATCAATAAAAAGAACAGCAAGTCACAATTCATAATATACCGCAGTACACAGAAAACTCTGTAAAAGGATCAAAACAATGACCTGACCCCATGGGGAGTGGGTTGGCAGTCGTGTTACCTGGGACTCAGGCCCCTTTTTTAGTTAATTTAATGAAATGTACATCCCAATTGCTTGTTTAAAAAGCAGCAGCAGCAGCAGCAGCAGCAGCCGCACCCCGTTATAAGCAGTTTAGAAAAATCTAGAACTGTATTGTAAGGTTGGAAGAGACCCCAAGGGGTTGTGTGGTCCAACGTCCTGCAGTGCCGGAATTGCAGCTGAAGCATATGTGCCCCTGACATATAAAACTAGATACTGGAATTGCTAGGTTAAAGACAGGTATTTGAAATGGACAGCAGCTAAGAAGAAATGAAAGTTGTGTGGATGGGTGAAATATACTCGGAGTCGAGTGTGGATTTCATGCTCTTTATTCAGCTCATAGTGGTGAGGAGGAATGGAAGTTCCCCCAGAATGTCTGCCTTATATACATTATTTACACAATGGGCCCCACGGATTGGCTTTCTGGGATTCTCCTGTAGGCCAATCAGGTCGCGGATTCACTTCCCCCTGGAGCTAGATTGGGTGGCTCCTGTGGACCAATCAGACTGCTGCATTGTTCTAGGACCAATCAGACTGCTGCATTGTTCTAGGACCAATCAGACTGCTGCATTTTGGATCCTATTCAACTCAGTATATAACACCGGGCTTGCTTAAATAACTGTTTTTTAAGGAGGCCACAGAAAGACCCCAGCAATGTCAATAGGCAGGGAGTTCCACAGGCCTGTCATGGATATTTTGAGAAGCGGGTTCAAAGTTCCCACCCCCTTTGGTGGTTTTATCTGAATAGAATAGGTGTAGCGGCTGGGAAAAACGAAGAGCTCCGGGTGGTCTCAGAGCCGAGAGCGTCTCTCTTGCCAGCGAAATGAATCACCGGCTCTCGTGCCAAGAGTCTGAACAGCCTCCTGCCGGCCCAGGGAGTTATAAAAGTCAAGCAGCTCTGGTTCCGCTGCACTTACATAAAATAATGTTATATCACAATCCGTGCAATAAAATAATGTTATATCACAATTGCACGTGCAAGTGGAAACAAGCGCCATGGACTGGGGGGGGGGCTTACTTCTGAGTAAATGTGCTCCATTCATGCCAGGCTCTTTCTGTGGGGCTTCCCTCACACCGGATCCGGAAGCTGCATTTGGGGAGGATGCTGCAGTGCAATTGCTGACGGGAGTGAGTCCTAGGACGTCTTTGCTCCTCGGAGATCTGTGCAGTTTGGGACCAGTTTACCTACGAGATCCTGATTTGCAGGGGCTTGGAATGGATGATGCTTGGGGGTCCCTTCCAACTCTACGATTCTGTGATCGCCTCACCCCACATAATACTCAATCTTTTAGAGTGGCATCAGCTACCCTTTGGAACTCCCTGCCTGTTGAAATCAGTCTCACAGGAAAATATTTCAGATCCTTCTCTAGGTGACATTTGGCTTTCCTCGTATTTATTTTACCTACTTAATTCATAGAGCTGCCCCATAGCAGAAGAGTTTTAGGAAACCAGGGGGGTGTGGTGCTGAGAGTGTCGGACTCAGGAGATCAGGATTCGGATCCCCACTCAGACTCCCCGGAGGACCTTGGAGTCAGTCGCAGCCTCTTTGCCTACCTCACAGGGTCATTGTAGGGATTCACTGGATAATATGCTTTCATAAATGCAACGAAATAAGCTCTTCTGCTGGCTGCTTCCGAAAGCTGGGTGGCCAGTCAGAGGGAAAAGTCCCTTGCCAACGTGGCACCCAGAGATCTCCACGGGGGGCAGTGGAACCCATGCCAGTCGCAAGAAACAGCTGGCAAATTTCTAACACTGCCACCAACTGTGGAGGCGGAGAAGAGCCGTCCTGGCTAGCAGCCGTTCACAGCCCTCTCCTTTTCCATTAATTTGTATCCCCCCAACCTGCTTTGGAGGCCTCTTGGTTCCTCCTCCGAGCCATCAGTTGAGCTGCCTTCCTTTTCGGAGCCTTCTAACCCACGTTCCCTTCCCGTCTCCTTTTTTCCACTCCCCAGCGCCATGGAGGCCTCTTCCGGCCTCCCCGTGGTCCACGTGGACTTCCCCGAGGTCACCAGTGCCCTGCTGGAGAACCTCAACCAGCAGCGGGTGGAGGGCAAGCTGTGCGACATCGCCATCCACGTCCAGGGCCGCGTCTTCCGGGCCCACCGGGCCGTGCTGGCTGCCTCCTCGCCCTACTTCCACGACCAGGTGCTCCTGAAGAACATGACGTCCATCGTGCTGCCCAGTGTCATGGACCCCGTGGCCTTTGAGACGGTGCTGGGCTCAGCCTACACGGGCAAGCTGAGCATGGCCTCGGACGAGATCGTCAACTACCTGACGGTGGGCAGCGTCCTGCAGATGTGGCACATCGTGGACAAGTGCACCGAGCTGCTGAAGGAGCGCCGGGGGGCCTTCCTGGGGCCTTCCTCCTCCTCCTCGTCCTCCTCCTTCCGCGCCCACTCCAGCCGCACCAGCGACAACCAGTCGCCCAGCAGCAGCAACTACTTCAGCCCCCGCGACTCGGGCGAGGGCCCCGAACACGGCAAGTTCCACCCGCTGCGGGGGGCGCTGGCGGGAGAGCGCGACGACCACGACGAGGAGGTCATCTTCCAGGCCGAAAAGGGGCCCCCGCGCTGCCCGGACCCCTTCGCTGGCGGCAGCAAGTTCGTCCTGGAGACGGACGACGACGTCAGCGACAGCAGCGAGGGCCGGCGCCCGGCCTACGTGCGGCCCAGCATCATGCCCCAGAAGCAGTGGGTCTTCGTCAAGAAGGAGCGCTCCCAGGAGGACCTGGTGCTGACCTGTGAGGAGGATGAGGACCCCGTGGAGGTGGCCGGGCCGGCGCCCGAGGCAGCGCTCAGCATCAGCGACGTCCGCACCCTGACAGAGCCCGGCGGGGGCGGCTCGGGGGGCAAGCTGGAGGAGCAGGTGAACTTCTGCGAGTCCTCTGAGGACTTCCCCTCGGCCTACGAGGGCCTGGAGGAGGCCGCCCCCTTTGCGCCGCGCGGCGCCCTCCTGCCCATGGACATGCAGGGCAACCAGATCGTGGTCTTCCCGCCGCAGGCCCCGGTGGAGCACGGGGCGGTGCAGCTGGCGGCCGGCTCGGGCGACGGCAACAAGATCTTCATGTGCCACTGTGGCAAGGCCTTCTCGCACAAAAGCATGCGCGACCGGCACGTCAACATGCACCTCAACCTGCGCCCCTTCGACTGCCCCGTCTGCAACAAGAAGTTCAAGATGAAGCACCACCTGACCGAGCACATGAAGACCCACACGGGCCTCAAGCCCTACGAGTGCGACGTCTGCGCCAAGAAGTTCATGTGGCGAGACAGCTTCATGCGCCACAAGGGCCACTGCGAGAGGAGGCACCGCCTCGGAGGGGGGGCCAGCGGCCCCGCGGGGGGCGGCCCGGCAGCCGCCAAGAAGGAGGCGGCGTCGCCCTCCCGGATGGGGGCCGAGGCCGAGTGGGGCAACGGGAGGTCCCCCCGCAGCGAACTGGGCTTTGCGGGGAGCAGTAAGGTGTGAGGGGGAGCAGGGGGGCAGCCGAAGCCGGCCTGTGCTGGGGACCCCCACCCAGACAAGCTTGGGCACAAGTCCCCCACCTCAGACTGAGTTTTAGGGGGTGGGCAGGACAGCACCACTGGACTGACCCCCCACCTCGTCCGGAGCAGGTCCTCTGCAGCCACCGTCTCCCTGCTGCTCCTTGTAAACAGCCCCCCACCCTTCTCCGTTGTCAGTCGATGTCCCCCATCTTTGCACCTTGTAAGGAGGGAACCATAGAGTTGTAGTGTTGGAAGGGACCCCGTGTGGGACTGAACACTAAATACCCCCCCACACCTTCCATGTCTCAGCTGGGGGGGTCATGTAGCAGTCAGCAGCCTTCCTCTCCCCGCCCCCTTGTGTCTCTCCTGTGGGTGTCAAGAGCAGGGGGTGTCCGTGGCTCAGGAGAGCAGGCGCTTTGGGGGAGGGGGCTCACGTCCCCAGCTGAGCAAGGACACCCCCCCACCGCCAGAAACCAAGCAGAGGAGCAGCCAGCGGTCAGGAAAGGTGGCAACTCTGAGCTGAGTGCCACCAACCAACATGTCTTTGTGTGTGTGTGTGTGTGTGTCTGTGTCTGTGAAATTCAAATTGCCCCCCCAGGGAAAGGGGGAAGACCAGGACCTTTGTCATAATTGCGGGGTGGGGGAGGCCTCTCTGCCCCCCTCTAGGGAGAACGTGGGGTGCAGAACACTTTCCCCTGCATTGCCCTTCCCAGAGTTAATGCTGTTTATCTGCTCCCCCCCCCCAGTTCCGCATCTTGTTCTCTCTGCCTCCATTCACCTTTGAGATTTTTGTAACTTAACTTCGTTTGAGTCTCTCTCTCTTTTTTTTAAGAAAAAACAAAGAAACTGAACCTTCTCTATAAATATTTATTGATCTCTTTTGTGGCCCCGACCACGGTTTGTATATTTCTACACCAACTTCCCAGCCCCCCAAAACCTACTGCCATTTGGGAACCTCCACCAAGAGGCTGATGTTCAGAGAACCCTAGAATTGTCCAGCTGGAAGGGGGACCCCCCAAAGGTCCTCTAGCCCAACCCGCTGTTCACTTGGTAGAGGCAGAGATTCTTAATCTCAGGGTTGTGGGTTTGAGCCAAATGTTTGGCAAAAGATTCCTGCATCACAACAGGTTGGACTAGACGACCCCCGTAGAGCCCCCCCCCCAATTCTGCCATTCTATGAAGGCAGGACTCTCAGCTAAAGAATAACACAACTGCATAGAGATTCTTGACTTGTTTTGCTTATTTATTAAATTTGTATACCACCCTTCATCCATACCTCTCAGGCCGGTTCAGAGCATAAAGATACAAGATGAAAACACAAAACACATAATAAAAACAAGAATGAAACAAAACAATAGCTGCCCCTCCAACAAGGACACTGGACAGGATATAAACTGTTAATCATTCAGATGCCTGGTTGAAGCAGAATAGGGGCACAAGGAAGGCGCCAGGCGGACCTCCCTGGGGGGAGCATCTCAGAAGTGGGGGGGGGCCTGTTGCAGAGAGGGCCCTGCTCTCCAGTTGCCGCCCTCTGGACCTCTCATGGACGAGAGAGAGGATGGTCACAGCCTCCAGGCCACTTCATATGGGGGTTGGTTTGCCGTATGTCTGGAATTTCCTGGACAGAGCTGGGATTCGATCATCGGGAAAAGTGTCTGGGTGGAAATGGCTTAAATGTCCACGAAAATCCAGATTTATGGCAACCCACATCAATTTGGGTGGATTTCCTTAAAAAGAGCTCCAAAACTTCATTTTGGAAGGGGGAGATTCTGCAAAAAAAGAGTGAGATCAACTCCTTTGGCAAAAATAGCTCCACAACTGTGTCCAGATTTTGAAATTATATTGGGGGAGGCAGTCCCTGAGGTGTTGCAGTCCTGAGGCCTTTAAGGCTTTCGAATTTTGAATTGGGCCCGGAAACTAATGGGCGGCCAGTGCAGTTGGACCAGAATCAGTGTGAGGTGCAACCTGCCCAATTCTGCGCCGGCTGAAATTTCCGAACTGTCTCCAGAAGCAGCCCCATATGTAACACATTGCAGTAATCCAACCTAGAGATCACCAGAGCACAGACATCCGAATTTAGGTGATCCTGGATAGGGGCTCCGCTGGGCCAAAGCACCCCAACCTCTGCCAACCCAGCGCAGGCCAGGCCCCAGCATGTTGCTGTTTTTCCAGCTTACAAAACTCTCCCGTTACACAAGGCTGCATTCCTGGGATTGCGCCAGGGGATCCTGGGGGAGGAGGAGGAGGGGAGTTTCATAACCGACCCCCTCCCTGGGGCGGGACCACAAAATGCCTTAAATTCGGGGTGGATGTGATGGGAGCATCTTCGAGAGGAGAGAGAGGAGCCTGCCTGAATCTTCGTCACCTGGAAACCCCACAGATTGAGGGAAGGTGGGTCGGGGTTCAGGGAAGGCCAGGGGGTGCTCTGCTTAGGGAGGAAGGGGTTCTGGGTCTGCGCCTCCGTCGCTGGGTCTCCTAACCCATTGGGGGCTCTCTCCCTCTCTAGCCCCCATCTCAGCAATGCTGCACACCAAAGCTGCCCCTCTGCTGCTGCTGCCACTGCTGCTCCTCCTGGTGGGGTTTGGCGCCTGTGAAGAGAGGTAAGTTAGATGGGGGGGATTGGCGTATTGCGCCCCCCCCCCCAGAATCCTTGACAGGGACTCCCCTGGATCATCTAGTCCAGCCCCCTGCAAGGCAGGAAGCGTGGCTAATCGTAGCCCCCCCCCCCCCCCCGCTTCATGAGACCAGCTTTCTAAAGCATGCGTAGGCAAACTAAGGCCCCGGGGCCGGATCCGGCCCAATCGCCTTCTCAATCCAGCCCGGGAATCAGCTTGTTTTGACATGAGTAGAAGGTCCTTTTATTTAAAATGCATCTCTGGGTTATTTGTGGGGCAGAGGAATGCCTTCATTTTTTCCCTTCTAAATATAGTCCGGCCCCCGACAAGGTGTGAGGGCCAGTGGACGGGTCCCCTGCTGAAAAAGTTTGCTGGCCCCTGACCTCAAGAGTCATTTGCCCCGCCAGGGGGCGCTGTCATCCACTTGGCGACCTGGATTCCAGTCCCGACTCCTCGGGTCAGAGAATGGCAGAGCTGGGAGGGGGTCCCAGGGGTCATCTAGCCCACCCCCGTTCAGGGCAGGGATCTCAGCTCCAGCATCCCTGGCAGATGGCCATCCAGCCATGTCTGGTCCCCCCCCCATTGAACACCCCCCCCCTTTTCCAGGGAAGTGTCTCCCTGCAAGAAGGGCCGCGAGTGCTTCTCCTACACGCTCGTCTGCAACGGCTCCGGCTACGAGGTGAGCGCCCCCCCGCCCCCGCCCCCTTGCTCAGTCGGGGGGAGGGACCCCCGGCCGCATCCTGACCCCCATCTCCCCCTGCCCCCTTGCCAGGCTCGGCTCTACCCGCCCTCCGTCTGGGCGGGCACCCGCGTCAGCGACGGCTCGCCTTACCTCCCGGCCCTGATCCACGGCTTCTGGCGGCTCTTCCGCTACATCCAAGGGAAGAACGCGGCGGGTAAGGGAGCCTCGGGGCGTGTGCAGAAGGCGGGCTCCCCGGTGGACTGCCACGGAGACGGGAGGCTCCATTAGGCAAAAGCAGGGGAAGACTCTTCCCTGCGCCGGAGGCTGAGCTCTGTCAATGGGGCTTGGGGGTCGCGGAGGAGCCAAAGGGATGGCCGCGGGGGGGGGGACCTCGGCTCTCCCCCTCCCCCAGTATAGTGCCTCCATCCAGAGGCTGGGATGGACAAGAGACTAAGAAATGGCTCCTTCAAGACACCCCCCCCAAATCCAGCCAGCTCATAAAGCCCCCCCCCGGCTGCTTGCCCCCCCCCCCAGGCCAAGTAGACTTTCCTTGCTTTTCCCCGATGACAGATGAGGGAGTGTCCCATGCAATGAATGAAACGCCTGCGCAATTGGGGGGGGGGGGTTCAAGGGGGCAGATGTGGAAGCCCCCCCCCCAAAGCCGCTTCCCGCCCTGGTGGGGGACCCGGGATTGTGGTGGAGAGAGGGGGGTGCGTGCTTGTTCAGGGCAACCCCTCCCTCTGTGACTCTCCCCCTTTCCCCCCTCCCCAAAGGGGTCCACATCCCCATGACCGGCCCGGTGTTGACCCGAGTCCGGGACGACCCGGAGAGCCGCGAGTTCGAGATCTACTTCATGCTGCCGGAGGCCTTTCGGGGGGACCCGCCCGCCCCCACCGAGGAGACGGTAAGAGGGGGGCCCAGGGGTCGCCCCGCTCCCCTTATTCTGCCCAGGCGGCTGCTCTCCAGACTGAGCTGCGCTTTTCCTCCTCCCTCCTCGGCGCCAGGTCTTCATTGAGCGCTTCCCGCAACTGCGCGTCTTTGCGCGCGTCTTCGGCGGCTGGATTACGGACACTAACCGCTTGGCGCAGCTGCGCTACCTGGACGAGCAACTGAGCGCCCACGGGCACCTTCTGCAGGCCGGCCAGCACTACACCGCTGGCTACAACAGGTGAGAGGGGAGGGACCTGCGGAACTCGCAGCCTCAAGATAGCGGGCGCCTGCCGGGAGGAGAGAGGGGTCTCGGTCCAGCATCAGGTCCAATAATAATAATAATTTATTATTTATACCCCGTCCATCTGGCTGAGTTTCCCCAGCCACTCTGGGCAGCTCCCAATCGAGTGTTAAACACAATACAGCATTAAATATTAAACACTTCCCTGAACATGGCTGCCTTCAGGTGTCTTTTAAAGAGAAGATAGCTGCTTATTTCCTTCACATCTGAAGGGAGGGTGTTCCACAGGGCGGGCGCCACTACCGAGAAGGCCCTCTGTCTGGTTCCCTGTAACCTCACTTTTCGCAATGAGGGAGCCGCCAGAAGGCCCTCGGCGCTGGATCTCAGTGTCCGGGCTGAATGATGGGGGTGGAGACGCTCCTTCAGATATACTGGCCATTTAGGGCTTTGAAGGTCAGCACCAACACTTTCATTTGTGCTTGGAAACATACTGGGAGCCAGTGTAGATCTTTCAAGACCAATGTTATATGGTCCCGGCGGCCACTCCCAGTCCCCAGTCTAGCTGCCACATTCTGGATTAATTGCAGTTTCCAGGTCACCTTCAAAGGTAGCCCCACACAGAGCGCATTGCAGTAGTCCAAGCGGGAGATAACTAGAGCATGCACCACTCTGGCGAGACAAGTCTGCAGGCAGGGAGGGTCTCATCCTGCGTACCAGATGGAGCTGGTAGACAGCTGCCCTGGACACAAGAGTTAACCTGCGCCTCCATGGACAGCTGTGAGTCCAAAATGACTCCCAGGCTGCACACCTGGTCCTTCAGGGGGCACAGTTACCCCATTCAGGACCAGGGAGTCCCCCACACCTGCCCGCCCCCTGTCCCCCCAAAACAGTACTTCTATCTTGTCAGGATTCAACCTCAATCTGTTAGCCGCCATCCATCTTCCAACCGCCTCCAGACACTCACACAGGACCTTCACCACAGGGGGGCGGCCTCTGAATGGCCGCTGGCTGCGGGTAGGGGAGAGCAAACAGGACCGAAGGGCTAGGATGACCTAGTGGTTAGAGCAGTCTCCCAGGAGACCAGGGTTCAAACCCTCCGGGGGCCATTGGGCTCAGCAGGTGGTACCGCTGATGCCCAGCACTGCCTCCCTGGCAGGGTCCTTGTGAGTGGACTCAATGACTTCCTACTGGGATAAGGGGGGGCTGGGTCTCCTCGTTGCACGAGGGAAGGGGTCCGGACCCCCCTCTTCCTGGAGCTCACCTACCCCTCTTTCTGCCTCCTTCCCCCACAGCCCCATGGAGATATTCAACCGGCGCAACGAAGTCTGGCGAGTGGCAGAGGGAGAGCTCAGCTGCAGCCCCACACTCCAGGAATAATTATTTGCGACCCCCATCGAGGACGCCCGCTCAACCTCATCTTCTTCCTGCCCCCCAAAGCAACTGCACCCCCCAGCTTGAGGAACCTGGGAGTGGGATGCGCCCCTCCCTCCTTGAATTGCAGGGGTTGGTCTAGATGAGCCCTTGGGGACCCCTTCAGCACATTCCTATTGCCCAAGGACACAGGGGAGCTGCTGCACCGGTCGGAGTTCTGCCTGTCTGTTCAGAGGCCGGCCATCTCCTGCAGGCAAAAGGGTCTAAGGCACCCTGTAATGCGGCTTCCATCCTCCTGAGTCCCCCCCAGTCATAGAAGTCTAGAATGGGGGAGCTGGTAGGGGCCACCCAGAGGCCATGTACTCCACCCTCTCCTTGCCGGCAGAGCCCGAGGTATCTCTTCATGCTCCACGTGAACTGGCTGCCACCCCCCGTCCCGACCATTGAGGAGACGTTCACTGCCCCCCCCCCCCGAAGATGCTGGCGGAGGCTGAGAGAGGGGGCTCCTTCTGTACCTCTCTGCAAAAATAAGACATATCACGCAGGAATCACCCAGGAAGGAAATAAATTGCATTAGCAAAGGAAACTTGGCAGAGGTTTTTGTTCACGCGAACCCGTGAGGATGAGCTGAAAGACAGTTTCCCCTTGGAAAGATCCCTTTGTAGAGTGGGGTGGGACCCCCAAGTCTGACCCCCCTGCGGCAGGGCAGGAAGCTCCCCTCTTGCCAACGTTGCCCTGAGCCGGGATCTCACAGGTCTGTCCTGATCCCAACACCGCCCTGTCATGCTCTTGCGTTCCATTTTGGATGTTGGAAACATACAGGTGAAACTTGAAAAATTAGTATAGCGTGGAAAAGTTTCTTGGTTTCCGTATTCCAACTTGAAAGGTGAAACTAATATATGAGATCGACTCATGACATGCAAAGCAAGATATGTCAAGCCTTGGTTTGTTATCATTGCGATGATGATGGCGTACAGCTGATGAAAACCCCCAATTAACAATCTCAGAAAATTAGAATATTCAAGGAAATCAGCAAAACAAGGATTGCAAATCGAGCAAGATTGGACCTCTGGGAAGTAGAAGCAGATCTCGCTTTGCATGTCATGAGTCGATCTCATATATTAGTTTCACCTTTCAAGTTGAATTACTGAAATAAATGAACTTTCCCATGATATTCTAATTTTTTGAGTTTCACCTGTATATCCTTGGAACAGTTCAATCTGCAGAGTGGACCGTCCTGTGCATTTATTCATTTAGGATATCCTGGGATTATGGGTTCTGTTCTGCAGAGCGGGACCTGGGAATGAGAGAGAGAAGCTCAGGGGGGTCGTGGGGCCAGTCAATCCCTGTCTCTCAGCCTAAACTGCCTCAAAAGATGGATTGTTAACACTGATAGAAGTGGCATCTGAAAAATATACCGCAGTGGTTTACAGCAAAAGAAAAACCAACTTAGTAACACCAAAAAAAGTTGAAAACTACCTCAAGGGGAGCCTTCCCTTGTGGGGGTGTCTTCTGAATGGGCTGCCAGGAGAAAGCGCCTGAGTCTGACTCTCCAGTGGCAGAAGGTTCCCCAGGACACTCCAGGCTCAATCTGGCTCAAAGGCCGAAGAGAACTTCCTGGAGCAACTTTTGGGGGATGCCGTTAAATAATGATAAGGGTATTGGGGGAAGGGTCTCCAGCTGGCCTGCCCCTTATTTTGAATTGGGGGGGGGGGGAATGAGAAGCTAAGAAAAGCCCTCCCTGAAAACCAAGGGGAAAAGCAGAAGCTGAGCAGGTGGAAGTGCTGATTTCTTTGTATTTGATAGGTATTTCTTTTCAAAATAGTGGTTTTAAGGTGGGGACGGGGTTGGAGGTGGCGCTGAGCTTGGCTTGCCCCTGTTACGGACACAGCTGCTTCAAAGCCAGAGGGACCCCTGCCATCCTTTCCCTGCGTTTCCTGCCAGAAAACCAGAACCACATGGAGGCAGGAGACCCCCATTTCCCACCCCAGAGCAGGGCTGGACCAATCAGAAGCCTCTGCATTGGGCAGCTGGCCAATCCCCTTTCAGATTCCCCTGGATCTCGTCCTCTCCTTCGCCCGGTTTCCTGAGGGAGTTTTCCCCCTGAGTTTCCCTCATGGCGGCTCCCCCTCCCAGCTTCTCCTTCATTTCTCCTTCCTTCTCTTCCTGTTTCTCTCCCCCCCCCCATTATTTGGGGGCAGATGGATTCCCCCCCCCCCCCATGGCCAGGCAGGCCCAGGAGGAGCCCACGGAGGCAGCAGGGCCAAGAGATGGCGTTTTTCCGAAAAAGGCGGGAAGGCCATTTTGTTTTTTTCCGGAGGCCCCAGCCGCTCCCAGAGATGCCATGGCTCCCCTGTGGGCCTGGGGGGTCCCACGCTCTCGGGGTCTCTCCTCCCGGCTGGGAGACGCCAGGCAAGCGGCCTTGGGGGGTCCGCCAAGTTCTGCGCCAGGACAGGCGAAGGGGGCCAGGAGGGAAAGCCCCTCTCTGTCTCGGAAGAAGAAGAAGAAGAAGAGTAATAAGGGCTTTCTTCCCTCAAAGGTGGAGGGTTCCCTCAGGGGAGTTTGACCCCCGGAGCAGCATCCTTGGTCCCCCCAAGAGTCAGCGCAAGCAGAAGGGCTCCACACGCAGGAATAGGGGAAAGGCCAGGCTGGAGAATCCCCTGCTGGCCCCTCGGGGCCCCAGGAGCCCTTTCTGGGCGGCCCTCACTTGCCCCAAAAGGGGCTAAGACGTCTCTTCCTCCCCCTCAGGCCGTAGTTCCAAAGGAGAACTACTCTCATCCGGATCCCTGTGGGCCTCTGGGGAACTGGCCAAACTGGGGTCCTCCCAGTCCAGTGCAGACAAGAAAGAGAGGAAGCCCTCAGAAGAGGAAGAAGACTTTGGATTTGAGATCATCATCACCATCATCATCATTTTTTATTTGTATGCCACCTTTCCACAGTTAAAAAAACAAGGCTCAAGGCGGCTCACAGCATAACAAGGTTTACATACAGTGCTACCTCGGGTTACATACGCTTCAGGTTACAGACTCCGCTAACCCAGAAATAGTGCTTCTGGTTAAGAACTTTGCTTCAGGATGAGAACAGAAATTGTGCTTTGGCGGCACGGCAGCAGCGGGAGGCCCCGTTAGCTAAAGTGGTGCTTCAGGTTAAGAACAGTTTCAGGTTAAGTACAGACCTCCGGAACAAATTAAGTACTTAACCTGAGGTACCACTGTAATTACAAAAGTTATAAACAAGAAAGCAACCACATAAAAACATACACAACCAAATGGGAAACAATTTCCACATAGATCAAAATCTAAAACTAAGAATACAGCATTAATATCACAGTTTAAAATGACATAGGTAAAAAATAACAGCAACTTAAAAAACAAAACAAAACAGAGCCCTCTGACCAGCGGCAGCATCTGGCCATCAGGCCCCGTCCTAGGCCAGGGGGTGAGTGGCAGGACTGGGGCCCCCAGGCGCAGAGCAGGGGAGTCCTCCCGCTTTACAACAACAACAATTTATTTATACCCCGCCCATCTGGCTGGTTTCCCCAGCCACTCTGGGCAGCTTCCAACAGAACACCAAAATACAATAACCTATGAAACATTAAAAGCTTCCCTAAGCAGGGCTGCCTCACTACCTTAAGGAGTCTCAAAGCGGCTCACATTCTCCTTTCCCTTCCTCCCCCACAACAAACACTCTGTGAGGTGAGTGGGGCTGAGAGACGTCAGAGAAAGGTGACTGGCCCAAGGTCACCCAGCAGCTGCAGGTGGAGGAGCGGGGAAGCGAACCCGGTTCCCCAGATTACGAGTCCACCCCTCTTAACCACTACACCACATTGGCTCTCCAGTGGAAGCCATTGCGGAGAAGAACCGGACTTGGCTGTTCTCTGCTGAGGGTCTCCTGCCTTTCTTCCAAGGCTTCCTGGGGGTGCCATGGCCAGAGGAAGAGACAGCCCCCCCCCTGCAGGGCCCTGGGGAGCAAGCAGAGCCTGCCTCAGTTTCCTTCCCCAAGGCCTCGGAGGAACCTTGGGGAGCGGAAGGAGGAACCCCAAATGGAGCTCAGAGTCCTGGCAAATGGGGAAAGGAACATGAAATGGCGCTTTCCAGATGAGTCTTGGAATCGCCCCCCAGTTCCAGGGACTGATCCGCCCTGACTTCCTCCTCGGAGGTCCCTTCCGAAGGAGGAGGGGTCCTGCGTTCGAGGCCAAGGCTTTCGCCTTTCTGGCTCCGGCCACCTTCTCCGTGTTTATGGTAGCTGTAGGGATGGGATTCCCAAGTTTAATAAGGATCCCTTGAAAAAGATGGGCTCTGCTTCGGAATATCCGCCTCCCCCCACATCTGTACACTCAACTTCACGGTAATAAAATTTTATGTTTTAAAATACATAAATACATTATGTTTTAAAATACATATAGGAGTATAGCATCTAGATCAAGGGAAGTAATAGTGCCACTGTATTCTGCTCTGGTCAGACCTCACCTGGAGTACTGTGTCCAGTTCTGGGCACCACAGTTCAAGAAGGACACGGACAAACTGGAACGTGTCCAGAGGAGGGCAACCCAAATGGTCAAAGGCCTGGAAACGATGCCTTATGAGGAACGGCTAAGGGAGCTGGGCATGTTTAGCCTGGAGAAGAGGAGGTTAAGGGGTGATATGATAGCCATGTTCCAATATATAAAAGGATGTCACATAGAGGAGGGAGAAAGGTTGTTTTCTGCTGCTCCAGAGAAGCGGACACGGAGCAGTGGATCCAAACTACAAGAAAGAAGATTCCACCTAAACATTAGGAAGAAGAGCTGTTTGACAGTGGAATTTGCTGCCAAGGAGTGTGGTGGAGTCTCCTTCTTTGGAGGTCTTTAAGCAGAGGCTTGACAACCATATGTCAGGAGTGCTCTGATGGTGTTTCCTGCTTGGCAGGGGGTTGGACTCGATGGCCCTTGTGGTCTCTTCCAACTCTAGGATTCTATGATTCTATGAAAATTTGTTTCCGATTAATTTTTTGAAAGTTTTAAAGAGTTGTTTCTATCAATAATTATAGTGTTTCAGTCTCATTATAAATCACTTTCAGATTTATTTACTTTTAAAATCCAGTCATGTATATATAGTAGAAACTTTTAAAAAGGTTCCTAGACTGGAGGTTACCCACAAGAAAAGGATGAAGTCTCTAAGTGGAAAGAAATACAAATGGGCCTGCAAAGAACCACATCCCAAAACGTGTTGCCACAGAAACTAGGGAGCTAGAGATGCTTTCCTGGCAGTGAGACAACATGTCATGGCTAAAGTCTTGAGGGCAGAAACTGGAAAATACTGGAAAATACTATGTCTGCAAAGTGTCCTGAAGTTTTTTTCACTAAGACAGCTGAGAAACCTGCAGTAGAAAGTTCTTCTTTTGCCAATGAACTTTGCCTCTGCCTGATTTACTGGGAACCAGATGCATCCACTCCAAAGAAGCGTCTGCAGCGCCTTGGCATTGAAGACCCAGAAAAAGAGACGGAGGGGAATGTGTGGGTCACAAGGTGGGAGTCGTTGGAAAGGAGTTGCTGGGAGAGGCAGAAGGTTGTGTTGAGCAGGCGAGGGAAGAGCAGGAGGAGACAGAAAGAGCCCCATGGAATAGTTTTGTGAGCAGCACTGAGTGAATTCCGGATCCATGGTTTCTGGGTCAGGAGACCCGTGGTTTGCAGGCCAGTTGCCTGTGGTTTTAGTTGTAGGCAGGGATTGCCTTTAGATTTCTCCGGTCCGATCCGTCGGAGTTTGCCCAGAAAGGACTGCGAGAGGCACCTGAGTGTTAGACTGAATACTGTTCAGACATTCTTTTTCTCTCTCCCCCCGCCTTTGTCCCTCTCTTGTATCTGTTTGTCTATCTCCTTGTATAGCTTGTTATTGAGCAACCCCCCCCCCCCCGGTATAAAAGGGAAATGGGAGCTCAACTCTCCAAGCCCCATAGCTGGACTCCTCCTGGCAACAAGGCTTCCATGAAGCCTCTTTGCCCTAGACAAGATTCTGATACGCCTCTCCAGTTTGTCTTCTCCAACTGGAAAAGTTTAAAGGAGCGAAAGGGTCCTTCCAAGTCCAAACTGAGAGACCTTTGTAACTTTTCATGGGTGGCTTTTACCCATCACCTAGAGGCAGGGTCTCAATGGCCACCTCAAGGCTCTTTTAACGTTACGAAGATGCAAGCACTTAGATCCTACTCAGCTGATGAAACACCCCAACAGATCTACTACCTAAATGCCTTTGTGGAGGCCCGCGAACTCTTTAAATGTAAGCAAGCACAGATCGCTCGGCAGATGGCTGTACTGGGAACCGCCAGACCCCCTCCTTATAATGAAATCAGGATGCAAGAGGAACAGTTAGATAGGTCACTCATTTCCTTTTACTTTGTTTAGTCGTTTAGTCGTGTCCGACTCTTCGTGACCCCCTGGACCAGAGCACACCAGGCCCTCCTGTCTTCCACTGCCTCCCGCATTTTGGCCAAACCCATGCTGGTAGCTTCGAGAACACCGTCCAACCATCTCGTCCTCTGTCGTCCCCTTCTCCTTGTGCCCTCCATCTTTCCCAACATCAGGGTCTTTTCCAGGGAGTCTTCTCTTCTCATGAGGTGGCCAAAGTCTTGGAGCCTCAGCTTCACGATCTGTCCTTCCAGTGAGCACTCAGGGCTGGTTTCCTTCAGAATGGAGAGGTTTGATCTTCTTGCAGTCCATGGGACTCTCAAGAGTCTCCTCCAGCACCAGAATTCAAAATCATCCATTCTTCAGCAATCAGCCTTCTTTATGGTCCAGCTTTCATTTCCATATATCACTACTGGGAAAACCATAGCTTTTACTATATGGACCTTTTTTGGCAAGGTGATGTCTCTGCTTTTTAAGATGCTGTCTAGGTTTGCTTTTACTACCCTGAACCAATGGGACCCCTGCCAGCCAGACAAGGAGCCGGTGCCAGAGCCGGGGCAGGAGCTGTAGACAGCCCGGGGAATCCTGCCCCCGATCTCTCCCAAAACCTACAAACCCCAGCTCCGAATAACCTTCTCCAGAACGTGCCAGGAGGGAGGGGGGAACAAGCTAATCCCGACCCCAATGCTTTGCCTGCGGGGGCTCCTTCAGAGGAGGAAATTGAAGAACCGATCTCTAGGCCAACTCGCCACAGAAATAACTTAGTCAATGGAGAAGTAGAGGCTGTGCTCCCCCTCAGTGATGGGAAGTTTTGCTTCTGCACATGAAGCTGAAGTGTTCCTTCCTCACCCACCCTAGAATGTTTAGTTCACACTGAGTTCATGAAACATTGCATCCTGACCTGTTCTTAACACATGGTTGACCACATCTACGGAATGCGATGGTTATGTTCTTTTAAGTCTTGCTATATCAATCACTAGTAATAGTTTAATAAGGAGGTTTTCATGCCTGTCCAATTCTGTATTCCCTTTCCCAACCTTTAATCTACTGATGATTAATGCCTATATGCAACCCTTGCATTGTATTTGTGTTAACCAATCAGCAACAAGCACATATGTGGCAATGCTGTAATATTCAATAAAAGGGACTTCCCGAAACATGCTCGAGAGGTGCCTCCCATATGACACTTGTCATTCGTCTGTCGTTTATTTCAACCCAACATCTCAGAGCACTACCCATACCCCCGGCAAGAGCAGGAGACCCGCCTCGCATGGTTTTCACCCACCAGCCTTTCCTCACCTACGATTTAATGAACTGTTTGGGTAAAATGCCTTCCCTCCGAGATGACTCCGATAAATGCCATCGACAAGGAGCCACTATCTTTTCCACTCATAATCCAACGTGGACTGACGTGCACATGTTGTTATGAGCCCTTTTTAATGAAGCTGAGAAGAGGGAGATACTGGTGAAGACAGAGGAAACTTTGAGCAGACCTGACTATCAAGCAGACAGACCCACTGATATGCCCCCTTTGACAGCCCAAAACCTCCTGAATGACCCTGCCTGGGATTATAACGTAACTGGGAGTATATGGGGTTTGAAAATATTTAAGAAAGCTATCTTGGATGGCTTGCAAGCTGCAGGACAGCGAACAGTGAACTGGACTAAAGTCCAAGCCATCCTACAAGGACTCGATGAACACCCTTCCGATTATTATACCCAATTGGTGTCCGCAATCAGAACCTGGGGTGGGATCGACCCTGAAAGTCCAGAACATGAGGTTATTGTTAAGGGATTCTTTAAAGACCAAGCCACTGCCGACATACAGAAGGCGTTAAACGCACACCTCGGCTATGACAGGAAAATGATAAATGAGATCCTCTCTATTGTCAAGTCAGTTTCTAATTCAAGAGATGAACGAAAAAGGAAGGACCAGAGGGGAGAATCCCCACAAGTGCTAGCCTACGCAACCGGGGTTCCCCCTCCTAGGGAAAGGCAGAAGGGAAGAGGACATGAACAGGCAGACAGATGTGTCTGTTTCCATTGCAATGAGGAAGGACACATCAGAAGGAACTGCCCATTATTAACTGGACACCAAGAACCCAGGCCCAGGAGACCAGACTATAAGAGAGGCAAGGACACTGAGGCCAGAATACAGGGAACCGGCTAACCCCAGGCTCAGGGAACTCCCCCCGATTATGGGTCCTCCCAAATGCAGACCCCAAGGGTGCTTCCTCCTCCTTTACCGCGACCTAGGACTCTCCCCAAGAACACCAATCCTTTCAACCATCCAAACCGCCCTGCAACCCTTCCCACGAAATGGTAATGGAGGAATAAAATGACTATTGACAATCAGAAGCAGATCCCGCCTCTTTTCCTTTCCTTTGCCCTATTCTACAACTATCATCCTCGGATCCTATCTGCACCATGCAGATAGACGGACAATCTTACGACTGTCTGCTAGACATGGAGGCCACCTATTCCACTCTCACAAACAGTCACTTGACCCCAGGGGAAGAAACCAGGACTGTAATGGGACTGGACGGGATTCTTAGAGTTTGCCCCCTTTCCAAGGCTGCCAAAGTGTCAGTTGGACCTTTGTCCGTTAGGCACACTTTTTTTATTAACTTCTAGCCCCGTCAACCTTTTGGGGAGGGATCTGCTTTGTAAACTAAATGCCACCATCCAGTGTGGGCAGGAGGGGATTTACCTGCATATGCCCAATGAATCCATCTTCAACTTGCAAGGAACCTTACAAGAGATGGATAATAAAGATCTGGATCTTCCCCCTGAGCTCCTAAATGGGGTCCCCCCTGGCTGTGGGGAACTGAATCTACATCGGTTGGACTTCTGAAGTCCGCCACCCCAGTAGAGGTGAACTACAGGAAAGACCTGCCTTTTCCCAGGTGTTTCCTGCTTGGCAGGGGGTTGGACTCGATGGCCCTTGTGGTCTCTTCCAACTCTATGATTCTATGATTCCCTGTACCAAACAATACCCATTACCAAAGGAAGCAATAGAAGGACTTATTGCGATGATTGAGGAATTCTTAAAAATGGGAGTTCTAGTTCCCTGAGCTTCTCCTTGTAACACCCCCTTTCTCCCTGTCCGCAAGCCCCACACGAACCCTGTAAAAGGGTGCTTGGTTCAGGACTTGAGACTCGTGAACTCCTTTGTCATTCCCTGCCATGCCGTGGTGGCTAATCCTCATCACCATCTGAGCTCAATTCCGGAGGGAACTGTCGTTTACTCTGTCATTGGCTTATGTTCTGTATTCTTCAGCATCCCAGTGGATGCCTTCACCTGGCAAACCAGACAATTAACATGGACGCGACTACCTCAGGACTATGTGGAATCTCCAGCAATATTTTCCGCTATACTAAATCAGGATCTGCTAGACGTTACCCTTCCAAAGGGGTCCGCCCTCCTTCTACACGTTGATGACATCTTACGATGTGGGTGGGACTTAGAATATTGTAAGCTGGATGCCATAGCTCTTCTCACGGCATTAGCACATAAAGGACACAAGGTATCCCCAAAGAAAATACAGTATTGCCAAAGGGAAGTAAAAGACCTTGGTCACATCCTAGGAGAAGGAACCCGTGCCTTAACAACCAGTGACCAACCCTTCCCTCTGGAAGCCGGAAACCACAAACTCCTCTTTGTCCTCTGGGATGTACTCATGGGGAGGGGGAAAGAAGGAGCTGGCCAGGTGGAACAAGACACTCAGGTCACCACCACAACTCCTCCCTCAACCCCTCCTTTTTGTGATGTATCAATGATGTAGCTCTGATGTAGTCTTAGGGGTCTAGCATGGAGGATTAGTAGCTAATAAAAGGTGGGGTCTTCTTTTGTTTGGGGCTTCCATCTTGCTTCGTCTTGCAGTGAGTTGGAGTTCTATCGCGATAGTCTCAATAAAGACCAAGCCTACTGGCTGCTGTTTTGCTCCAATTTTCCTGGTTGGTGTCCTTGCTTTTTGTCCAAAGGAGCCCTCGGATTTCTCCATTAACATAAGCAAAGAACCAAATACTTGCAGATCAAGTTATCTCATGCAAGAGATTGTATCCAAACAGGACTCGTATGTCCTATATGCCAGGAAAAGAAATTGCTGCTGATTTGTTGTCAAATGTTGTTAACAAAGAGCAACTGACTATTTATAAATAAAGTGCACATGAGCTAAATATGCGGCAATGGTTGTCATGAAAAGGGGTAGGATGCTAGTATTTTCACTCTCCCATTTCTGGATCATGTGATCCTTATTTACATTCCACACTTCTGGAAGTGTAAGAACGGAAACTCAAGACACAGAACTTCCGTTCTTTGTGCTTTTGTTTTTCATCTCTTTGTTCTGTCTCCCAGACAGACAGGATGTCGGTGTGAGCTGCTCCTCACACTGTTGCTATATTCTACATTATGATTTGTGTTGTTTTGATTTGATACACAGCAATAAATAGCGATACTACATACTTCCCACAGCTCAACTTTCATTTTCTCTGCTGTTTGCATGCTCATATGAGCAGATAGGAGTCGTTGAGAAACAGGACTGCTGCCAAACACTTCATGGGTGTCCTGTAACCAGAGAGGGAGGCCTCCATAATCGTTTCTCCCCTGTATGAATTCTTTGATGGGTCTTGAGATTCGAGCTTTGACTGAAGCTCTTTCCACATTGGAAGCACTGATAGGGTTTCTGACCTGTATGTGTTCTTTGATGGGAAGTGAGACTATCCTTTCGATTGAACCTCATCCCACATTCCAAGCACGGATAGGGTTTCGTCCCGGTATGAATTCTTTGATGGCAAGTGAGACTGGAATTGTGACGAAAGCTCTTTCCACACTCAAGGCATTGATAGGGTTTCTCCCCTGTATGAATTCTTTGATGGGAAGAGAGCGTAGTCCCCTCCAAGAAGCTCTTTCCACATTCTAAGCACTGATAGGGTTTCTCCCCTGAATGAATTTTTTGATGGGCAGTGAGACTTGGCCTGAGAATGAATCTCTTTCCACATTCGAAGCACTGATATGGTTTCTCCCCTGAATGAATTTTTTGATGGGAAGTGAGATGCGCGCTTTGACTAAAGCTCTTTCCACATTCCAGGCATTGATAGGGTTTCTCCCCTGTATGAATTCGTTGATGGGAAGAAAGCTTAGTCCCCTCCCGGAAGCTCTTTCCACATTCTAAGCACTGATAGGGTTTCTCCCCTGTATGAATTCGCTGATGGGAAGTGAGACTCTGCCTGTGACCGAAGCTCTTTCCACATTCTAAGCACTGATAGGGTTTTTCCCCTGTATGAATTTTTTGATGCGAAGTGAGACCCTGCCTGTGACTGAAGCTCTTTCCACACTCAAGGCATTGAAAAGGTTTCTCCCCTGTATGAAATCTGTGATGGGAAGCGAGACTCAGCTTGTAAATGAAGCTCTTTCCACATTCGAGGCATTGATATGGTTTCTCCCCTGTATGAATTCTTTGATGGAAAGTGAGATAGATCCCCTGGCTGAAGCTCTTTCCACATTCAAAGCACTGATAGGGCTTCTCCCCTGTATGAATTCTTTGATGGGAAGTGAGATGGGAGCTCTTTCTGAAACTCTTTCCACATTCGAAGCACTGATAAGGTTTCTCCCCAGTATGAATTCTTTGATGGGAAGTGAGATGATCCTTCCGACTGAAGCTCTTTCCACATTCTCTGCACTGATACAGTTTCTCCCTACTCTGTTCTCTTTCATGTGAAGTGAGGCTATCCCTCTGAACAAAGCTCTTTCTTTGATGGGAAGTGGACTGGGAGCTCTGACCGATGTTCTCTCCACACTCTGAATATTTATAAGACTTCTCTGATATGTGGATTCTGTTGACTTCCCCCTTGTTCTCCCCTTCCAATTCATCACCTTCTGCAATAAAGAGAGACGTTAATTAGCACCTGAAAAACAAATGGAGTTCCGTATTATTGAACAATGTTCCCCCCCACACCTCATTGCGAGACTTGAGAGTGCTCTGTTTCGGCCTCAAGAGGACATCCTTGAAGTCTAACTTAATGTCATTGTTGATGTGTGGCATCTTTGACCCTCCCAGCATTTGAGCATGCCTGTGGGGCGCCTGACTCTCTTGAAACTAGTGGGGCGCCACTGCCAGCATACTGTGACAGGGGTGCAGACACAGAACCATCAAACCCACCACCTCACCCCTCCCCCATCAATGCACTGCCATGTTAGCATAAGTCATGCTAACTCTGCATCGCTGCCCCGGACCCCAACCCCACTCAGAGCGAAGGGGACGTGGTTCACATCCATTATTGAACAAAGTTAATGAATGCTTGTGATAGAGGAAGAACAAAAATAGTTAGATGTGGGTCCTCTCTATAGTTTTCACTGCCTTTGTTGGCCGGTATTTACTGACCTATTGCTTGGCTTTTATCTGGAATGGATTTTGTTCTGGCTCAATCCTGGAATCCACTCCATCTCCAAGGTCAGTCATGTCTTTGGTCAATCAAATGCAAACAGAAGCCAAAACAACACGCCTGACAGAATTTACATCAACTTCCCTAAAAACTCTGAAGCCGGCATTTAAGAAGGCCTGGGTGGTTCAGAAAAGCCTGGTCATTGTTTTAAAAGGCATGACTAGACGCAGAACATTCACAGAGGAAACAGTTGATATCCCTCCATTCTGGGTTCACGGTGGGGGATGTTAGAATCCCAGACGCTCTTTGTCTCCAGCCAAAGAGTTGAAGTTCATCATATAGAGGTATGCATGGAATTTAAAAACTGATCTTATGATCTAACAGAATTTTACCAAGAGGGTCCATGATCCCACAATTCTCCTCCTTTACTTCCTTATGTAGAACTCTCTGGTCAGGATCCAGAAACGTCCACACCTTGTCTGTAAAACAAACAGCAACATACTCCTGACTATTATACATATGTGAACCTAGGAGCTCAAAGGGGTGAATGTTTGCATCTCCTATAGAGCGAAAGTCATGAATTTGGTCCCCCCCTTTTTGTTGTTCTTTTTTGTTATTTATCTCTGTTTTATTGTTGAGTGTATTAAGTAGTTTATGTTTTGTTTTCTTACCGTTAGTGCTGATATTATATTATTAATTGTTGGCTATTGGTATATATTTGAACCTACCCTTTCAGAATCCTTTTTACTGTTGATAGAACTACTTTACACCTTTCTCTCTTTTTTTCTCTACTTCCTTTGAATGTTTTCAAATAATAATTATTTAATTGGGAATACTTAAAGTTAATTTCAGTGTGTATAACGGGTAGAGTCTGCCTCATATATATTTAGATATGCAAGAATGTTAATTACTCATATATTTCGTAATCCACATGTTAAATATACACACGGTTAATATATGACTCAGGTTGGAGCAATAATAATTTTCAGTATATTTGGTCTATATTAGGCCTTCCAAACAATTTTGCTAAAGATAAAATAGAGGACAAGGAAGCTCACAGATTAAAGTCATAATGAGAATTATAAGTATGAATGTCAAGGGGTTAAAAGAAAAGAAAAAAACAAATCCTAACACTCAAATAGGAGCAAAAAAGGTTTTCTTGTGTGTGTGTTTCTTGTGGCTGATTAGCTGCTCTCCCTGTGCAAAGGTCAGAGGGGGCAGGGTTTCTGTTGAGGCAGGTGATTAGCTGTGGGAGGAGCTTATCAGAGCTTGCAGGGCAGCGGCTGAAGAAGGAGCAAAAAAGGTTTTCTTGTGTGTGTGTTTCTTGTGGCTGATTAAACCACAATTAAATGTGGCTGATTAAATGTCATAGACCAAATGGAGCAAACAGCACGCAGACTGTCCTGGGACATTCTATACAAGATCTCAAAGTAGCTGTTCTATTACAAAGGGATTTCAGAAATAGACTGGAAAGAGAAGCTGCTGAATTGCAACTTATTACCAAACTTAAAACCATGGAGAGACCTGGTCTGAACAAAGACATTGGATTCTTATCTCATTATACATGACAAAGCCATTTTTCACCTTCTCACCCCTTGCTTTTTCCTGTAAGACCTATTGCAGTCGTTAAGAGTCGTCAACAGGCTCATCACAGCTATCTGCCAATCACCCATTCCCACCACCCTTCTGAGTAATACCCCTCCCCACCTTCTCACTATATAGAAGGGTCTGGTGACTTCTGTTTCAGTGTATCTGAAGAAGTGTGCATGCACACGAAAGCTCACACCTAGAACTAACTTAGTTGGTCTTTAAGGTGCTACTGGAAGGAATTTTTTGTTTTGACCAACACGGCTACCTATCTGTAACTGGGTAAAAGAAGTTATTTCAACAAACTCAGACGAAAATGCTGGGGGAGTCACAATTTTATTTAGGAAAGGCTGGCCTTCTGAAATACAAGATATAATAAGAGAGGAAGATGGTGGATGCTTAATAATTGTAATTAAAACAGAAGGGACAGAAATAGCAATAGTAAATGTCTATGCCCCAAACACTGATGACCATAAGTTTATTCACAACTGCTTTAAGAGATTAACCCTTCTATCTTATCAGCACTTGATAATGGGTGGAAACTTTAATGAAATTTTAGATCCACAGATGGAAACCACCTCAGTAGCCAGGAAAAAAGGACAAAGGTTAATACCCAGCATAGAATTGATTTTTTTTCTAACATCAGCATTACATCCCTTTAGTAGCCGATGTGACATTGATATTCCCATTATAGCTAATCACTCAGCAGTAATACGGGAATATAATTTATCTAAAACCCAGGAAGGTATGACGAGATGGTATCTTAATATATCATTACTAAATGAAAAAAACTTCATTCAATATATAAGCCAAGAAACACAAATATATTTTAAAAATAACTCCAAATCTTCAATGTCAAGACTGATGGAATGGGAAGGATATAAAGCTTACATCAGAGGGAAGATAATATCCTTCTCTGCCAACAAAGCCAAGCTGCAAAGCTTAAAATAAAATAATCTAAAAATTTCTTTAAAAACACTATGGGGTGATATGGCAAATAATCCATCTGAGTGTACATATGAAAGAATACAACAACTAACATTAGAACTGAATAATATACTAGCTAAAAAAATTGAGTTAAGCCTACTAAGTCTAAGACAAATATATTGGGAACAGGGAGAATTGCATGTCAACGCAAATTAAGAATGGATAAATATGAAGAAATCTGGAATGAATATTTAAGCAATAAGGTGGATAGAGGTGGGAAGTGGGGGGTGGAGAGAGAGGTGCGAAAATCTTGTTAAAAGGGTGCAGTCACAGGTATATCAGTGTATTTAAATCTGAATTGTCAAATTGTGTTATTATTGTTATTATTATGGTTTTTGTTGTACAGTAGTGTCTTTTGCGGTTGCTGTTTGTATAGAAAAAATGATTAAATAAATTAAAAAACAACAACTGATCTTATGATCCAAGAGGGAGTTTTACCAAGAGGGTACATGATCCCAGGATTCTCCTCCTTGACTTCTTTATGCTGAGCTTTCTGGTCAGGATCCAGCAACGTCCACGCCTCGTCTGTGAAAGAAACAGCAGGACCTTCACCTGAACACTCCCCATCAGCTGTTGCCTCAATCTGGTTGCTCTAAATTTAAATTTATACGTAAATCTCTTTCTTCACTTTGAACCGCCCTCCCTCCCATTTTCATGAGGAGACCAACTCTGTATTGTTTCATTGGTGACAGAAGAGGAATAATGACTATTGCTCAAAATTAATCTAAGCACAATGGCCACAAGAGCTCCTGACTAGGCATTCGGCTTTGCGATGTTGAACATTCTCTGTTCTCTCCTGTTTCCCCCTTTTTTTTGTTTCAATTTAAAGTAAATCATGAACCCAGAACTTATACACTGACCACTAATGATGAACCATATGTTATAGATATTCCTGAAAATTTATTCTGCTATTTTTGAGATATACAAAAATGACATGAGAAGACTCAGTCTACATATTTGTATCGTTTCTTAGTCCTATGATCCTTGTTTTTAAAAGCAGATAAAGTGTTATTCCAAAAAGAAAAGAAAAAAGCAACACACGGTGGTCCCATCTGCATTCAGTCTGCAAAGCAGGATCAGATTAAAGAATCGTGGCTTCTGTCCTGCGTGAGGGATCAGTGAGTTGTCTGGCACTGGTAGGGCATCCAGATCACAGAACTGGTTTTAGACCTTTTGAGCTGCCAATGCATCGCGGTGACTGGGGAGCTGTGACCTATTCCTAGCTCAAATTGCCTGCAGATGACAAAGGAGCAGGCAGGCAGGCAGGCAGGTGGGGGAGCCCGAAAAGGTGGTCCCCTTCTCCATCTCCATCCGCCTGCCTGCCTCCCCCCACCCCCTAGCTGAGGAAGCCCCAATTCCTCTCTGGCGCCATCCCTCCACATCCCCATCTCCCCTCCCCTGGGACTCACCAGATCTCTCGGAGGTCCCTGGGAGGGAGCGCTCAGAGGTTGAGAGGAGGGATGCGGGAGACAGCCGGACCAGGTCATGCGTCCATCTTCCCTCTTCCATCTCCTCTAGCTTGACAGGATCCATCTCACTCATCCTTCCTGAAGAGTCAAGGAGCCAAAAGAAGCTGGAGGGTCCTGGGAGAGAGGAAGAAGCAAAGGGAGCCTCAGAGAAACTCCTGCCCTAGATATTCTCCTGCCCCTAACAGAAGCCCCATTTCTAAACTTCTCCAGTGGTTCCAATTTCCCCTGTTTGCTCCTCACCCCACTTCATAAGGCTGGCATGGTCTGCATAGTAGTGACCTGAGAGTACATCCCCTTGAACTCATTGGGGCTTATGGACAGAACTTGGTGCCAAACCCAGTCACCATCCTGTCCCCAAGCCTGAAAACTGCAACCCCAGAGCATGGGCAGAAAATAGATGAGTAGCCATTACCTGTAGGTTCCCCCATGCTAGGTGCTTTGTATAGAGAGCCCCGTTGGCACTCTTGGAGCTCCCTCATCGCAAGCCAGGCAGATGTTGTGGCCATACAGTGGTACCTCTGGTTACATACTTAATTCGTTCCAGAGGTCTGTTCTTAACCTGAAACTGTTCTTAACCTGAAGCACCACTTTAGCTAATGGGGCCTCCGACTGCTGCCGTGTAATTTCTGTTCTCATCCTGAAGCAAAGTTCTTAACCTGAGGTACTATTTCTGGGTTAGGGGAGTCTGTAACCTGAAGTGTATGTAACCTGAAGCGTATGTAACCTGAGGTACCACTGTATTTCCCTCGGTCTGGGGTTGCATGGGGACCAAATCTGTATGTGGAAGCAGAGAAGCTGGTGATGCCACATTTTTTGAAATATAATGAGACTAATACACCCCTCCTTCTTCGATATTCCCTGTGCTTATACACCATCTTTGCATGTCGCCGGTCTCGAAATGTGGCCCCCAGCCTGGCATGGGAGCCATTGAAGGACAGTCATACCTTGGGTTGAATACGCTTCAGGTTGAGCGCTTTCGGGTTGCGCTCCACGGCGACCGGATCCTGTGCACCCCTCGCATCCAACTTGTACCTAAAACTCTGCACAATCCTGCACCAGAGAATTGCAGAGTTGGAAGGGACCCCTGAGGGCCATCTAGCCCACACACTGGGGCAATGCAGGAATCTCAACTAGACCATCCCTGACCGAGGGCCATCCAGCCTCTGTTCTACGGCCCTTCTTTGCATGCCTTCTCCACCAGAGCTCTGGGTGGCAGCAACACAAAAACGGGCCTTTTCTCCAGTGGATCCCCATTTGTGGGAGGCTCGCCTGCCACCTTCCTGACATCTTGAGGTGCCAGGCAAAAACCTTTCTCTATAACTGGGCCTTTGGCCGGTTGACATACCTCTTAAATATGTTTGTGGGAGGAGAGATCATTCGCCTGCCTTTGTTTTATTATGCATTTGGTGTTCTCATTTTGCATTTTCATGTTGTGAATCGCCCTGTAAACTTTGGATGAAGGGCATAATACAAATTTAATAATAATAATAATAATAATAATAATAATAATAGCAGCAGGGGACAGCACAGGGAACGGCAGTCAATTAGGGGTGCCAACTTGAATAAAATATTAAGGGAGGACAGGCATGGGCATAGCCAGGATTGATGTCAGGGGGCAGAATCTCCGTTAATTAAGGATTTAATTCTCCCCATTGGACGCCCCTGGACCCAAGTAAGCCCTGCCCCGCAAAACTGATCACAAGATGCAGTGTGCACACACCATTTGAATGGCAATGCCCATTAACGGGAGGGGGGCTCAAATGTTTTATGGGGGGAACCAAAGGGACCTCGGCCCGAGGAGTTGGCTCTTAGGCAGTCAATCATGGCAGACCTGTGGACTGTATTCCTTCATTTATAGGCACGCCTACCAAGGCCAAAAAATGCATCCTGTTAAGGTGCCCTGGGGTTAATGCGGATCTGTGAGGAAGTGAAGGAGAACTTCTCTCTCTCTCTCTCCCACTGTCCCCTTCTCCCCTTTTGGCTGGGTTTCTACATCCTTCATCCTTCTGGCAGGCAGAAATCCAGCAGGTGGGGAGGATTTCCTTTCAATATTGTTGCTGGAATGTTTGCAGTTGAAAAAGCATGTAAACGTAATAGGCCGTATAGTAACAATTGCAAAGTTATTTACTAGAAACTACTTCTCTAGAATTAGATACAGATTCTCATAATGTCAAAATCGACATGGCATCATAATATATTAAAATGTAGCTTTTCAGTTGACCCCCAAGTCCAGTCTGTACAAAATACAGCTCCTATTTTGTCCGTGCCGTAGTACATTCTTTCCTAATTTCTTGACTCTTGTCTTTTTCTGTCTGGTGTCTTCCCTAGAAGAGTAGCATGAAATAATCTGCTAAGTGATTGGGATAAAGATGATCGGGTTGGCAGACCAAAAAGACTGGCCCGGAGAGATGCCGCCTAGGCAGACGAGACGACGAGGATTCCGGGCTTTTCCCTTCCTCAGCTGGGCAGAGGGCGAAATCCTTGGGGAATGCTTGCAGGGACTGGGAGCTTCCCTCGGATCCCTCTCCTGGATTCCTTGGAAGGGATTTCTGCACCAGGCCAAGGGATTCTTGGCCCCCCAATTCCCCCCCCCAGACACCCAAGGGGGCGAGTGTACCTAAAGCAGGAAGAGGTCCTTGCTGACCTCCAGGCTAGGGGGCAGCGAGCCAGGGGGCGCCTCCCTCCCTCCCTCCCTCCCTCCCCCCCCTTCCCCGCCTTGCTTTGGCCCCCGGGATCCCTTCGCCCCCTTCAGTGCTGCGTCTCCTTTTCCCTCTGCCCTGACTCTCCGCCCCCCGACTTGGGGGTCTCTCCCCCCAGGCATGATCTGAGCAGGGACCCCCACGCCCCCTCCCTGCCCCCCGGGACCCCCTTCTCCCCATGGCACCCTCAGGGGGAGGAGAGAGGAGACTCACCCAGGCAAAGGCCAGAGAGGAAGGAGGCAGGCAGGCAGGGAGGGAGGGAGGGAGGGGCTTCTGCTCTGGAGGACCTTGCCCCTCCCCCTTCACTCCCCGTCCTCTCTAGGAATCCCGCTCGGCTCCCTTTAACCCTTGCCAAGCCGAGTCCTCCCCTCCCTCTCCCTGCCGGCAGTTTTCCTGCTTCTGCGCCTGCGCCCTAGGGGCTGCCCCCCTTCCCTCCCCCTGCCCCAAGGAGCCCACATCCCACCAGGCGAACTGCAAGGGAGATGGGGGGGGGTCCATGGGGGGGTTAGCTTGGCTCTCCCCTCCCCCAACATCGAGGCTCCTGGATCCCGAGGAAATGGCTCCCTCCAGACAACCCCCCCAGGAACACCCTCCAGCTCAGGGGGGGGAGGGAGGGGGGCTTCCCAGCCAGGAGACCCCGCCCCCCCCGTCAAGCGGGTTTTTCTGCTTCTGGAGCCGCTTCTCACCCCAGAAAAGAGACGGAGGAGGAAGAGTCTCAGGCCAGGAAGGAAACGCAGATGCGACCGGGGGGGGGAGGGGGCGCATGAAAAAGAAAGGGGCAGACCAGGCTGGTGGAGAGGGGGGGCCAGACTCCAGTTCAGAGCCAGAGGGACCCCGGCCACCCTTTCCATGCCTTTCCTGTGTTACGGAATGGGGGGGCATGTCTTCTTCACCTTCTTCTTCGCTACAATATATTCATTTATTTCCAATTGTCAATGTCAAAAGGGACTAAAATCTATAAAATTCATAGAAAATCAACGTGCCAATTTGCTCAATTTCTCTAGGACCCCATGACACCTCCCCTGTCCTCCATAATCCCTCAAGCAAGGTGTCAAGGCCCTAATCCTGTCAAATCACTCTGCCAAGCCTTTCCTCCGGGCAATGCCAGGTGACAGACTACGCGTACATGGACCATTGTCTTCTCATCACCGGTACTCAGGATGTGCTTATCTGTGCATATCTCCAGCTCTGCATATTCCCCCTCCCTCCTCCATACGTTAATCCTGTGTAACCCAACCTCTTCTTAATGTATTCATGATGTAACTGGGATGTATTTTGCACTGTATTCTGGGACATGGAGGGAAGTTTCAAAAGTTCATGTCACCCCTTTCTCGGGGTTCAATCTCGCCTTGAACCTGTTGCGCAATAAACCTTGGATCTCCGCATTTTGCTCCTGTCCGGCTGAGCTCATTTTCTTCCGCAGGGACCCGCGGACACTTAGTCCGACGAGCTGGGTGGCAGTGTAGCCCCGCACCCAGATTTTAGCCGTAACATCTGGCAGAAAACCCGTTTCTCCTGGGCTCCCAGAACCATCTGACCCCATTTCCCCGCCCAGAGTAGGGCTGGACCAATCAGAGGCCTCTCCATTGGACAGCTGGCCAATCCCCTTTCAGATACCCCAGGGCCGCCTCCTCTCCTTCGCCCGGTTTCCTGAGGGAGTTTTCCCCCTGAGTTTCCCTCATGGCGGCTCCCCCTCCCAGCTTCTCCTTCATCCTTCCTCTTCCTCGCCCCCCCTCATTATTTGGGGCAGCTGGATAACCTCCACCCCCCCCCCCATGGCCAGGCAGGCCCAGGAGGAGCACATGGAGGCGGCAGGGCCAGGAGAAGGGGTTTCCCGCCCTTTTCTGAAAAAGGCGGGAAGGCCATTTTGTTTTCCCTAGAGACGCCATGGCTCCCCTGTGGGCCTCGGGGGTCCCACGCTCTCGGGGTCTCTCCTCCCGGATGAAGGAGGGCGGCACCTTTGGTCCTCAGCCGCCTCCCTGCCATGATGGCTTGGCCTCCGCAGGGCAGCCTCTCTCCTCGCCATGTTGGCCCCACTGAGGAGGCCTCTCTCCGTCTTACTTTCGGGCTCCCAATTGGTGCGGCTGACTGGAGGGTTTTGAGAGGAGAAAGAGATAGAGCTCAGAACCCCCCTTTCGGGTCGAGCAGCAGTCCACGGTCTCTCTCACCAACTGGACCAAGAGACAGGCGAGAAGGAGCGATAGAGAGGAGGGCAGAGAATTCAGTTGCCAGGAGATTTCCACCCCTTTCCCACCAGTGCACTGGATTTTTCCTTATACTCACATATCTTCAATTATGGTCCCGGGATCGATGAATAAGCCGGCTGGATCCCTTTTGCTCCCTGGCAGAACCCTTGGAGCGTTCGATTACCGCCCGGAAGATGGCTGGGGGTGCAAAGGATCTTCCCAGGCAAAATGGCCCGGTGCCAGCTGAAGATTTCAGGGCCCCCGGTCAGCAACACAGGAGAACCGCAAAGTCCCTGTTCAGGCGCCATCTGTTACGGTAAAATCTGGGTGCGAGGCTGCTCTGCCACCCAGCTCGTCGGACTAAGTCCGCGGGTCCCTGCGGAGGAAAATGAGCTCAGCCGGAGACAGGAGCAAGTTGCAGAAGATCCAAGTTTATTGCGCAACAGGTTCAAGGCGAGATTGAACAGCGAGAAAGGGGTGACATGAACTTTTGAGATTTCCCTCCATGTCCCAGAACACAGTGCAAAATACATCCCAGTTACATCATGAATACATTAAGAAGAGGTTGGGTTACACAGGATTAACGTATGGAGGAGGGAGGGGGAAATATGCAGAGCTGGAGATATGCACAGATAAGCACATCCTGAGTACCGGTGATGAGGAGACAATGGTCCATGTACGCGTAGTCTGTCACCTGGCATTGCCCAGAGGAAAGGCTTGGCAGAGTGATTTGACAGGATTAGGGCCTTGACACCTTGCTTGAGGGATTATGGAGGACAGGGGAGGTGTCATGGGGTCCTAGAGAAATTGAGCAAATTGGCACGTTGATTTTCTATGAATTTTATAGATTTTAGTCCCTTTTGACATTGACAATTGGAAATAAATGAATATATTGTAGCGAAGAAGAAGGTGAAGAAGACATGCCCCCCCATTCCGTATCAACCCGCAGGCCATGGGGAAAAGGGGGCTCTTCCCAGACAAGGCTGGAGACTCCCCTGCTGGCCCCCCCGGAGTCCCAGGAGCCTTTTCTGGACGGCCCTTACTTGCCTGCAAAACGGGCTAAGACGTCTGTTCCTCTGCCTCAGGCAGTAGTTCAACAGGAGAAGTCTTGGGGCCAATGGAGCCCAGTGGGGGACTGGGGAACTGGCTGAACTGGGGTCCTCCCAGTCCAGCCCAGACAAGAACAAGAGGGAGCTCGCAGAAGAGGAAGCCATTGCAGAGAAGAACCGGACTTGGCTGTTCTCTGCTGAGGGTCTCCTGCCTTTCTTCCAAGGCTTCCTGGGGGTGCCATGGCCAGAGGAAGACACAGCCCCCCCACCCTGAATCCCCTGCAGGGCCCTGGGGAGCAAGCAGAGCCTGCCTCAGTTTCCTTTCCCAAGGCTTTAGGGGAACCTTGGGGTGCGGAATGAGGGACCCCAAATGGAGCTCAGGCTCCTGGCAAGTGGGGAAAGGAACATGAAATGGCGCTTTCCTGATGAGTCTCAGAATCTCCCCCCAGGTCTAGGGACTGATCCGCCCTGGCTTCCTCCTCGGAGGTCCCTTCCGAAGGAGAAGGGGTTCCAGATCTCCATGGGGGAAAGCATTCCTGAGGCCTGCGTTCCTGAGCCTTTCTGGCTCTGGCCACCTCTGTGCTGTTTATGGGAGCTGTAGAGATGGGATCCCCAAATTTAATAAGGATCCCTCAAAAAACATGAGCTCTGCTTCAGCATGTTGTCCCCCCACAGCCTTCTGTAAACTGAAATGAAATTTGTTTTAAAATATATTCGCAATTCATTTTTTGTATATACAGTATATTTTATTTTCCCCCATATATGTTTATTGATTTTCCCACGTTTAACAGTTTTATGACAATATAATAGATCATCTTTTTACCCTGTGCTCTGCTGAGCATTCGACTTCCCTCCCTCCTTCCTCTGGTTTACTTATGTCTTTCCTTTATTTTTCACATTCATAATATCTACACTCTTTGGCTTTCCTTCCCCCCACTTTTATCTCCAACAGAATGCTCATTCTATCTCAGTCCTGCTAGTGTTTTTTGTTTGCTGTTGTTTTTTTTACAAGGATTTTCTAAATTGATTCCACTTCCTCTGGAACACTTGGTTGTCTTGGTTCCAGATCTGGACAGTTCCGCATGCTCCATCATCTTCGTTTGCCAGTTGGTAATTCCTGCCGTTTCCATTTTTGGGCAAATAAAATTCTAGCTGCCTTTGTGGAATACCGTATTTTTCGCTCTATAACACGCACCTGACCATAACACGCACATCGTTTTTAGAGGAGGAAAACAAGGGAAAAAACATTCTGAATGAAACAGTGGATGTATCATTTTTGGGCTTCATGCTGTGGCCACAGACATGTGATCTGATGGTGAATTTGGGGTGACCCAATGCAAAATTCCTGAGAATTCCTGTGGATCCATGCTTTGTAACCACGTTTTTGCACCATTGCAGCCCCAGGCAACAGTGGGTGCGTGATTTTTTTGGTGCAGGCTGTAGCCATGGACATGCTTTGTGATCTGATGGTGAATTTGGGGTGACCCAATGCAAAGATCCTGAGAATCCCTGTGGATCCATGCTTTGTATCCACATTTTTGCACCATTGCAGCCCCAGGGAACAGTGGGTGCGTGATTTTTTTGGTGCAGGCTGTAGCCATGGACATGCTATGTGATCTGATGGTGAATTTGGGGTGACCCAATGCAAAGATCCTGAGGATCCATGTGGATCCATGCTTTTTAACCATGTTTTTGCACCATTGCAGCCCCAGGCAACAGTGGGTCCGTGATTTTGAGGGGGGCCAGGCTGTAGCCATGGACATGCTATGTGATCTGATGGTGAATTTGGGGTGACCCAATGCAAAGATCCTGAGGATCCATGTGGATCTATGCTTTGTAACCACATTTTAAGTGGGGAGCGAAGGAAAAACAAAGAAGGGACATGAGAGGGGTGTGCAGAGAAGCAGCTGGCTAAGAATGCAGGAGAGGGATTTAACGGGAGGGAGGAAAGAAAGGCAAATGTTTCCCCCCACCCAAGCCAGCCATATCTCTCTCTCTCTCTCTCTCTCTCTCTCTCTCTCTCTCTCTCTCTCTCTCTCCCCCTCTCTCTCTCCCTCTCTCTCTCCCTCCCTCCCCCTCTCTCTCTCCCTCCCCCCTCTCCCTCTCCCTCCCCCCTCTCTCTCCCTCCCCCCTCCCTCCCTTCCCCCCTCTCTCTCCCTCTCCCCCAGCAGCACCGGAGCACAGAGAGGAATTCCCCTCTGCTTGCCTGGAGGGGAGGGGCTTTCCCTGCTCTTTGTTCCGTTTCAGCAAACACAGCAACGAAACAGTGGAGGGAGGGCAGTAAGACCCTGAGGCAGAATGCAGGAAAGCAGCCGCTTCCTCTTTTCAGATTTCCCTTCTCCGTGAAGCGCCGCGATTTGATTTTTGCCTGGTTTTTCGGCTCCAGGGACCACACATTCGCTCTATAACACGCACAGACATTTCCCCTTCCTTTTTAGGAGAAAAAATCTGCGTGTTATAGAGGGGAAAATACGGTACATAAACAATCTTAGATCTACTCTTGCTGATTCATGTTTTGAATGTTTTAATGAGATGTTTCTATCAATAATTTTAGTGTTTCAGTCTCATTATAAATCACTTTCAGATTTATTTATTTAAAGAGATGTTTCTATCAATAATTTTAGTGTTTCAGTCTCATTATAAATCACTTTCAGATTTATTTATTTTTTAAATCCAGTCATTGATATGTAGGAGAAATTCAAAAAGAGGTTCCTAGACTGGAAGTTACCCACAGAAACCCAGAAGAAACGGAGGAAGTTTCCCAAGTGGAAAGATAGGCCTTTATTGAAATACAAATGGGCCTGCAAAGAACCGCATCCCAAAACGTGTTGCCACAGAAACTAGGGAGCTAGAGATGCTTTTCTGGCAGTGAGACAAAACGTCATGGCTAAAGTCTAGAGGGCAGAAACCGGAAAATACTGCTTCCTTCTGGAAGGTTCTGTTATTTTCTGCTGAGGCAGCTAGATGTATTATGATTTGTGTTTTGTTATCTCAAGGTCACACTGAGCCAGAAAGATAAATCTGTCAGCTACAAAAGCCTGTAGTCGAAAGTTCTTTTGCCAATGAACTTTGCCTCTGCGTGATTTATTGGGAACCAGATGCATCCACTCCAAAGAAGCTTCTGCAGCGCCTTGGCATTGAAGACTCAGAAAAAGAGACGGAGGGGAATGTGTGGGTCACAAGGTGGGAGTCGTTGGAAAGGAGTCGCTGGGAGAGGCAGAAGGTTGTGTTGGACAGGCGAGGGAAGAGCAGGAGGAGACAGAAAGAGCCCCAGGGAAAGAGGAGGTTGGGCTGAGCTGGTGTGGGAATGAGAGGCAGAGAATGCAAAGCAACTCCGGAAACGGTGAACAAGGCAAGCTGTGATCTCATTTGAGGAAAGGGAATTAAGATGCCTGCTTCCCCATCCCCAGTGGATTAAAATGTCCAAAGATTAGGAAAAGAAGAAAGAAGAGGAAGCAGGATTGGATGAACATTATAAGAGACCATAATTTTCCATTGTGACTTGGCTGAGATTTGTTGGAACAGTTTTTCAAAGGCTTTATAGAAACTGGACCTAGAAACTGGAGAAATACTAATTTGGATTATGAGACAATCATTATAAGAGTCATATTGAACTGTCTGAGTGGTTAAGATTTGAAGGCTGGGTGGGGGGGGGAATCTTCTTGGTAGTGGCACCCGCCCTGTGGAACGCCCTCCCACCAGATGTCAAAGAGAAAAATCACTACCAGACTTTTAGAAGACATCTGAAGGCAGCCCTGTTTAGGAAAGCTTTTAATGTTGAAAAGGTTATTGTATTTTAGTGTTTTGTTGGAAGCCATCCAGAGTGATGAATTAGGAAAAGTGTCATCTTGTTGAAGGGGAGGAAAAAGACTGGATACTAAATGCAGCTGGGTTTATTCTGGAGTGCATATTCTGAATAATTGCTGCAACAGATAATTTTCAGACAGACGGAAGTTTCCTTTTCATCTATTTTTTGTGTTTTTTTCTATTAAGATTCCTTTATTTTGAATTTTGGAGGACACACACAGGAAAAGGAGAGTTGGAGGTGGGAGGGACCTGCAAGGAACGCAGGGAAGGAAGGATCTCTCAGGGTGGGAGACGGGTAGAAGAGGGGGACACCTAGGGGAGAGGTGGGGGAGCCTGTCTTTCTATGGGTTGATGAATGATATGTATGATACAAATGTGATAAAAGGTATTTTTAGTTATTCTTCCCCCTTTCTATTTTCTATAGAATTGTGTTTTGTAAGGGTTGTTTAATAATTTTTGTTTTGTTATTTTTATTTTTGAGTTTTCCCTCTGTATGAATTCTTTGATGGCTTGTGAGATTAGTGCCTTGACTGAAGCTCTTCCTACATTCCAAGCACTAATATGGTTTCTGACCTGTATGAGTTCTTTGATGGCAAATGAGACTACCTTTTCGATTGAAGCTCTTTCCACATTCGAAGCACTGATAGGGTTTCTCCCCTGTATGAATTCTTTGATGAACAGTGAGACAATCCTTCCGATTGAAGCTCTTTCCACATTCCAAGCACTGATAGGGTTTCTCCCCTGTATGAATTATCTGATGGCTAGTGAGCTTAGCCCTGTCCTGGAAGCTCTTTCCACATTCAAAGCACTGACAGGGTTTCTCCCCTCTATGAATTCTTTGATGGGAAGTGAGATGTGCGCTTTGACTAAAGCTCTTTCCACATTCTAAGCACTGATAGGGTTTCTCCCCCGTATGAATTCTGTGATGGGAGGTGAGACTGTAGCTATTAGCGAAGCTCCTTCCACATTCAAAGCACTGACAGGGTTTCTCCCCTCTATGAATTCTTTGATGGGAAGTGAGATGTGTGCTTTGACTAAAGCTCTTTCCACATTCCAAGCACTGATAGGGTTTCTCCCCTGTATGAATTCTTTGATGAACAATGAGATAATCCTTCCGATTGAAGCTGTTTCCACACTGCAAGCACTGAAAAGGTTTCTCCCCTGTATGAATTCTCTGATGGTTAGTGAGCTTAGCCCCCTCCTGGAAGCTCTTTCCACATTCTAAGCAATGATAGGGTTTTTCCCCTCTATGAATTCTCCGATGGGAAGCGAGATTTGCGCTTTGACTAAAGCTCTTTCCACATTCTAAGCACTGATAGGGTTTCTCCCCTGTATGAATTCTTCGATGGGAAGTGAGACTCACTTTCCAACAGAAGCTCTTTCCACACTGCAAGCACTGAAAAGGTTTCTCCCCTGTATGAATTCTCTGATGGCTAGTGAGCCTAGTCCCATCCTGGAAGCTCTTTCCACATTCTAAGCACTGATAGGGTTTCTCCCCTGTATGAATTCTTCGATGAGAAGTGAGATGTGCGCGTTGACTAAAGCTCTTTCCACATTCGAAGCAATGATAGGGTTTCTCCCCTGTATGAATTCTTTGATGGGAAGTGAGACTATCTTTCCGATTGAAGCTTTTTCCACATTCGAAGCACTGATACGATTTCTCCCTACTCTGTGTTCTTTTGTGTGAAGTGAGGCTATTCCTTCGAATGAAGCTCTTTCTTTGACGGGAGGTGCACTGGGAGCTCTGACGGATGTTCTCTCCACACTCTGAATATTTATAAGACTTCTCCGATATGTGGATTCTGTTGACTTCTCCCTTGTTCTCCCCTTTGAATTCATCACCATCTGCAATGAAGAAAGAAACTACTTAGCGCCTCAAAAAGAAATGGAGCTCCGTATTATTGAACAAGGTTTTCCCCCCATCTCACTGCAAGACTTGAGAGTGCTCTGTTTCGGCCTCAAGAGGACATCCTTGAAGTCTAACTTAATGTCATTGTCGATGTGTGGCATCTTCGACCCTCCCAGCATTTGAGCACGCCTGTGGGGCGCCTGACTCTCTTGAAACCGGTGGGGCCACACTGCAAGCATACTGTGACAGGGGCGCAGGTGACACAAAATCATCCATTCCACCACCTGACCCCTCCCCCAGCAATGCACTGCCATGTTAGCGTAAGTCATGCTAACTCTGCATTGCTGCCCCGGACCCCAACCTCACTCAGAGCGAAGGGGACGTGCTTCACATCCATTATTGAACAAAGTTAATGAATGCTTGTGACAGAGGAAGAACTGAAGAGAGAGAAATGTGAGGCTTTACTATAGTTTTCCCTACTTTTGTTGGCTGCTATTAACTGACACATTGCTTGGTTTTTAGCTGGGATAGATTTTGTTTGGCTCACTCATGAAATCCACTTTCTTAGAGGTCAGTCATCTCTTTGGTCAACCAAATGCAGACTGAAGCCAAAACAAAAACAAGCCTGACAGAAGTTACTTAAATTTCCCTTCAAGTCCTGAAGCCGACATTTAAGAAGGCCTGGGTAGTTCAGACAAGCCTGGTTATTGTTTGAAAATGCATGACTAGATGAAGAACAGTCACAGAACAAAGTTGTTATCCCTCCATTCAGGGTTCACAGTGGAGATGTTAGAATCCCAGATGCTCTTGGTCTCCATCCAAATAGTGGAGGTTCATCAAATAGAGGTATGTATGGAATTTCAACCTCATGAGAAGAGAAGACTCCCTGGAAAAGACCCTGATGTTGGGAAAGATGGAGGGCACAAGGAGAAGGGGACAACAGAGGACAAGATGGTTGGACAGTGTTCTTGAAGCTACCAGCATGTGTTTGACCAAACTGTGGGAGGCAGTTGGAGACAGGAGTGCCTGGCGTGCTCTGGTCCAGGGGGTCACGAAGAGTCGAAGACGACTAAACAACAACAACAACAACATGGAATTTCAAAACTGATCTTATGATCTAATGGAATTTTACCAAGAGCGTCCATGATGCCACGATTCTCCTCCTTGACTTCCTTATGCAGAACTCTCTGGTCAGGATCCAGCAACGTCCACACCTTGTCTGTAAAAACAAACAGTAACATACTTTGAATCCCCTCCCATTTTCATGAGGAGACCAACTCGGTATTGTTTCATTGATGACAAAAGAGGAATAGTGACTATTGCTCACAATTAATCTAGGCACAACAGCCGCAAGAGCTCCTGACTAGGCATTCGGCGTTGCGATGTTGAATGTTCTCTGTTCTCTACTGTTTCCCCTTTTTTCTTTGAGTTGAAAGGAATTCATGAACCCAGAACTCATAGACTGACCACTAATGATGAACCATATGTGTCCTGTTTGCAGGTGGTTGCTCACAAGTAAACAGCCAGGGCTCAGACCTGCTTTTTACAGGTTTTATTGAGTGCAAACTATGTACAGTGCAGAAACCCAAAGTTCATGTTTGTCTCAGTCACTTGCAGATTCTGGGAGTGGCTTCTTCCTCTTCCCCCCAGGATAAGAACTTAGACACCCCAAATCTCCACCTCCTTTCCTTACGTTTGACCCCCTTGCGAAAACTAGGCTGTTTCATGAACAGGCTGGCTAAGCGAGGTGCTAGGGCTCACAGTAACGTCTGTGAGCTTTTGCCTCACTTCGCCCCTCCTTTCCCCCTCTGATTCGCCGGAGGCGTGACTCTCTCCACTGCCTTATGAAGTGCTACTCCTCTACGAGAAATTCCTGTTACGCACCCCTCAGGAATCCACACATTTTCAGAACTGGGCGCCCCCTCCAAGGCAACTAGATACTCTAGTTCACGGGTGTCAAACACAAGGCCCGCGGGCCAAATCCGGCCCGCCAGACCTCGTCATGTGGCCCGTGTAGCCGCCACCGGCCGCCAGCCTTCACCTTTTATTCTTGCTTTTTTTTTTTACACAAGAAAGCCGCCTCTTCACCGCATGCGCAGCAGCCTACAAGCCAGAGAACGTCTGCCCTCTAGCGGCGCCGGCCGTTCTACACAGGAAACCTCCACTTTACATAGCCCTACAGATACAACCGGCCCTTTGAGGGTGACCAAACTGCTGATGCGGCCCCCCGATGAATTTGAGTTTGACACCCCTGCTCTAGTTGATGTCCGTTCCACCTGGAGTCAAGTATCAACATCACTTCGTTGCATTGTTCCCTCTCTTCTACGTTTGGCGGGGTGGATCCCTCCTGCCCCCTCTCTGGGCAGCCGTGCCCCTCCCTGTAAGGCAACAGCAGGGACCTGTGGGAAACCGGGTGTATCCTCATGTTGTCTTGCAGCTTCAGCCTAAACGCTACTGGATTGACCTGCTGGATGACCTCAAAGGGGCCCACTCTTCTAGGCTGCAGTTTCTTGCACCTCCCCCTCAGGGGCAGTGCCTGAGATGACAACCACACCTTGTCCCCCACCTGAATGACTTCCCCTGGTCTTCTATGCTTGTCGGGCCTCCTTGTACGCCTCCTTGGCCCTCTCCAAGTTCATCTTGAGCTGTTGGTGTATGGCCTCCATCTCCACCGCGAATTGCTCCGCGGCTGGCACATTCCAAGCCTCCTCCCCTGGTCCTGGGATGGCACCCGTAATTGGCAAGAAAGGGACTCATCCCTGTGGACACATGCTCAGCATTATTGTATGCAAACTCTGCTAGTGCTAGCTTCTCCACTCGATCATTCTGCCTCTGATTGATGTGACAGTGCAAGTCCTGCTGCAAAATGGCATTGGCTCTTTCGGCTTGTCTGTTGGTTTCTGGCTGCCTTGCTGTCGAGAAGCTCATCTCTACCTGCAACAAACTCATGAGCTTGCGTCAGAAATGCGAGGTGAACTGCCTTCCACTGTCCAAAATTACCCTCGCAGGTACCCCATGCAGCCATGAAGCCCCAGGAAGACGTGGTGCACGAACAACTTGGCGGTCTCCTCCACTGTCACTGCATGGGAACATGCCACAAAGTGACACATCTTGGTCAGTAGGTCCACCATGACCACCGTCTTACCTCGGGACATGGGCAGGTCTGTCATGAAATCTATGGACACTACCTCCCATGGCCTCCCCGGTGTGGGCAAGGGTTCTAGCAACCCCGCTGGTGCCACCCTCTCCCCCATTGCCCTCTGACACATGTCGCATCCTCACACATAATCTTGCACATCCTCCCTTACTTTGGGCCACCAAAAATCCCGCATAACTAACAACATGGCCTTGTGTTGCCCAAAATGCCCAGGAGTAGGGTTGTCATGGAGTTGTTTGAGAACTCTGACCCTTAGGGACTCTCCTGGTACATACAATGTTCTGCTTCTTCTGCTAGTGCTCCTCCCCAGGTCCATTTGTCCTCCTGGAACATATGTCTGGCCACGGGGGGTTCCTTCTTCCTCCAAGTACTCTGGTTTTTGAGATAACGAGATATCTGCCCTCACGTTCTGTTCTCCCTGGATGTACTGGATCCTAAAGTTAAAGTTGGCAAAAACAAAACAAAAAACCCAGCGGATTTGCCTCTGGAAAAGCATGTGCACGGTCCGCCAGTATTCCAAGTTCTTGTGATCTGTACGCACCTGAATCTGCTGCTGCACCCCAATCAGGAAGGGTCTCCACTGCTTAAAAGCCGCAAAAATTGCCAACAATTCTTTGTCATAGATACTGTAGTTTTGCTGACAATATGTTACCATGACAACATGTTATAGATATTCCAGCAAATTTATTCTGCTATTTTATATACAAATGACATGAGAAGACTCAGTCTACATATTTGTATCATTTCTTAGTCCTATGATCCTTGTTTTTAAAAGCAAAGAAGAGTTATAAAAAAAGAAAAAGGCAACACACGGAGGCCCCATTTGCATGAATGAATGAACTTTATTATGGTCACAGACCAGGATTAAAAAAAGCATATAGATAAAATAGCAGTTAGGATTTTTTTAACTGATAATTGTTAGAGCAAATGAGGACAAGGAAACAGGCATAGGATAAAACAGCTGAATAAAATACAAGATTGAACACGGATAATGGATGGATAAAAAACTGATAATTAAAACAGATAAGAAGTAAAAACAAACAAAGACACACAGAACTGTAAGAACATAAGAACTAAAAGACTCGCAGTTAAAACAACTATAAGAGGTTGCAGAGTAGAAGCCTCTGAAATAGTCACTCACAACATTAGAAACTGCTGTGCAAATATGGTTAAAACAGACAATTAAAACAATGTACAACACTAAATTTAGAAACAATGTACAACAATAAACTGTCCCAGGGCGCTGACTCATAATCACCCATGGAACCGTGTTTGGGGCTTTTCATGCCGGACTATTTTGAGTAGGGCGATGGTCTGCGCCTACAGATCTGTACACAGAATCTGGCGACCATCCAGGTTATCTTCTGATCTTTGCCTAACAGCAAAAGGTCAATTTTTTGCTTTTGTGGGAGGTTGGCAAGCCTCATCAGTAGGGGATCCAAGATCTTACTATGTGCCTCTTCATAAAAGGGACGTCTAAAGAACAAGTGTTCCAGGCTTCCTATCTCTCCCAATGGGCAGGTGCATACGGGACCCTTCTAAAGGCTCCATCCAGCACCAGCAAGGGAAGAGCCGAGCTTCTGGCGAGTGTAAAGGCCCTTCTTGCATCCCTAGAAACGAGAAGGAAGAGATATGCTGCTGGTGCGGCTGTATATCTCTCAATTTCTCCAATTCTATAGTCAGGGGACCTTGCACAGTCCTGCTGTCTCTCGATGTCTAATATTTTTTGCCTGACCGTAGCTTTTGCCTGGCCCAAGCCCAGACTCAGAAGGGCTTGAGGGGCAAAACCCAGTTTCCGGAGGGTGTTCAGGACTGCAGTCTGCCAGCCCGACTGGAATTGGTCACAGAGGATCAATGGGGCTATCCCTCAGGGGAGCCGGTTCAATGTCAGCCATTTGTAGATTGATGTTAGGCAGATTCTAGCCTCCACTCTCATCATCCCCATTTCCAATCTATTTTTTTAAAAAAAAATTAAAAGTAATATTTATTAGATTTTCAACAATAGAACAGAAATAAACAGTCACACACACACAAAAACAACAACATAGAAGAAAAAAAGAGAAAAAATTACATAAAAACAAAAATGTACTTCAATAGTATAACTTTCTTTAGCTTAGTTCTTTGACTTCCTCACACCTCCCTTTTTAGTATTCTGCTTCAATTGTTATTTCAGCAAATCCTTTCCATCTTTCCAAATTTTTTACATAAGTGTAACATACTTTTCTTAACTTTATTAACCTTTAAATTCTCAATTTATAAATACATAACTTCTCACAACATTTCTGGTAAAACCTATGGATGCCTATCCACCATTGTCCAAATTCTCCAACAGTTTACTTTATTTTAAAATAACCTTGAAACTTATAACACATTTCAATAAAAACTTTAAATTTTCCAGTCTTCTCCCCTCAGCTCTTCCCCTGGTCCCAAAAAACTGCCAGTCCTTTCCGTCAATTCCCTAAAGCTCCTTAATCCGGGAACCTGATGTCGGAGGCTCTTAGGTCCCCCCCAGGCCCCTTCTGGCGATTTTGTTCATACTTTTTAGTTCCCAGTAACACATCTCTGGGGAATCCCATCCTAACATAATAGCTGCACCTTTTAAACCCTTCAACCAAGTTTTCAGGTTTAAATTTTAGATGGTCCTTCCAAAGGTATTTCCCAATGCATCCAAATCCAGTAGCCCCAAAACCTTCAGTCATTTCCAACCCCATATCCATATTCCAACAGTCCATAAATCCCTATGTAATGGGATCCTTCCATCCTTTCAGTCCAAACTGAGATCCAACCATCACAGTCCGGCCTTTACCAAAGTCCCTCATAGATGGCCTTAGTTTGTAATCCATAAGTGATCTTAATTTATAGTCCTCAGTTACATTAAGTTTCTCCTCTTCCTCTTGCTCCGACTGCCCTTCCTCCACCAATTCTTCTTCCATCAATTCTTCTTTTACCACCGGTTGTGTCGACAAAACCATTTCCTGAAACTCCAGCTTCCTGTGGAGCTCCTCCAGCAAAAAGTTTGTCCTTTGCAATGCATTCATCATTGCTTCAGAGATCTGCATTTTGGTTATTTGAAGGTCAAAAACTAGTTCCCAGGCTTGTTATCTGCAGCTGGCAATTATTCATGCAACAGTTTCAAATTCCCCCACTAGGTAAAGGTAAAGGTACCCCTGCCCGTACGGGCCAGTCTTGACAGACTCTGGGGTTGTGCGCCCATCTCACTTAAGAGGCCAGGGGCCAGCGCTGTCCGGAGACACTTCTGGGTCACGTGGCCAGCGTGACATCGCTGCTCTGGCGAGCTAGAGCCGCACATGGAAACGCCGTTTACCTTCCCGCTGGTAAGCGGTCCCTATTTATCTACTTGCACCCGGAGGTGCTTTCGAACTGCTAGGTTGGCAGGCGCTGGGACCGAGCAGCGGGAGCGCACCCCACCGCGGGGATTCGAACCGCCGACCTTTCGATCGGCAAGTCCTAGGCGCTGAGGCTTTAACCCACAGCGCCACCTGCGTCGTTATTTGAAGGTCAAAAACTAGTTCGCAGGCTTGTTATCTGCAGCTGGCAATTATTCATGCAACAGTTTCAAATTCCCCCACTAAAGGGATACAATTTCTCAACATTAACAATTTCCAAAAGTCAGCTCAGCTTCAAAATACCAAGACATAACAAGAAAAGGTGGGAAAGACCAGAGTAATATTATGTCAAAGGTATATAAAAGAAAAGGTGGGAAAGACCAGAGTAATATTATGTCAAAGGTATATAAAGTGGTATAAGGGATTAAGATATGAAGATTAGGTAAAAAATGATGTGGAAAAAGAAGAAAAATTAGAGACATAATATGTTGAAACATATAATTATAAATGTGGTTTGAAAGAGGGTCAGAATTTGCTGAACTTGACTGAGTAAAGGGGAACACAAAAAAGGGAGATGTGAGGAAGTCAGGAAAGAGGGTTATAGAGTTATGAAGTTAAAAAATTGGATTTTTTCTTTTCTTTTTCTCTTTTCTTTTTTGATATATCTGTTTTTGTTGTATGTCTGTTTTACTTATGTTTCTGTTTTGCAAAACCTTAATAAATATCTATTTAAAAAAAAAAAAGTCAGCTCAGCTTCAAAATACCAAGACATAACATGGTTGCAATTCGCCATCTTTAAGACAGAAGGGTACGGGGAATTCTGTATATTTCCATTAGCTGTCAAAGTCCACCTGTCAAAGGTTTTTAAAAGTAATTCCTTAACGTCCAGGCAGCTCGTTCCCAGGTCAAAGCTGTGGGGTTTCCGATCTCAAAAATTTATCAAATTCAAAGTCTCCCCCTATTTCCTCAAAAGGGGGGGGGGGCTTCAAACAGTGAATATTTAGATTTTCAGATCAAAGTTTCCAAGATTTTAGCTTGTAGTATCTTTGCTCTGAAAGGACGCAGGTGGCGCTGTGGGTTAAAGCCTCAGCGCCTAGGACTTGCCGATCGAAAGGTCGGCGGTTCGAATCCCTGCGGCGGGGTGCGCTCCCGCTGCTCGGTCCCAGCGCCTGCCAACCTAGCAGTTCGAAAGCACCTCCGGGTGCCAGTAGATAAATAGGGACCGCTTACCAGCAGGAAGGTAAACGGCGTTTCCGTGTGCGGCTCTGGCTCTGGCCAGAGCAGCGATGTCACGCTGGCCACGTGACCTGGAAGTGTCTCCGGACAGCGCTGGCCCCTGGCCTCTTAAGTGAGATGGGCGCACAACCCCAGAGTCTGTCAAGACTGGCCCGTACGGGCAGGGGTACCTTTACCTTTACCTTTATCTTTGCTCTAGTCTATATACAAAAGCGGAAGGCGGACTTCCTGTTTAGACCTCCCTGCTTTAAAGCCAGATTAGTTCTTCCTTTTTAAGGATTTCCAATTAAAATTTAATTTCTTTAAGCCTCTGTCCTTGTCTTAAATCTTTTAATTGGTTCTACTCACGGGTAGTTACTTTTAGAGCCAGATTGTCCCAGAAAGAAATCAGCGCTCTCCGACAACAGCTGTGCGGCTTCACTCCGGGGACGGAGCGATCGATCCGAAGCACCGTGCTGCTCACCCTGCCTCGCAACGGAGCCTCAGAAAGAGGTCTCCTCACGAGCAAGGGAGGCGCAAAAGGTGCCAGCCGGATCCCAGGTCCACAGGCTTCACCCGCCTGTGGTTTTTTGCGGGTCTCCGCTTTTGCCGCAGCAGCAGGCCCTAAATCCCTGGAGCGGTTCCCCTGAGAGATCAGAGGAAATCCGCCATTGTCGCTGGCGCTGACCGGAATCCCCATTTCCAATCTAACCCATGCGTTTGAGACACATCTGGGGACTTGGAGGAGAGCTCTAAGAAGTCTAGATTGAGCTCTCTCAAGTGGGGAGAAAGCAGAGGAAGGCGGGCCCAAAAAGGAACCATAAAGGAGTTATGCCAAAGTTTTGGCCTTGTATAATTTTAGAGCTGCGGGGACGAAGAAGCCCCCTTGTGCTCTGAAGAATTTAAGGATACAAGTTGCGGTTTTTTCCGCTGAACTCCCGATGGAGTTTATGTGTAGTTTGTTGGTTCCTGAGGCCTGTACCACCATTCCTAGATACTTGTAGTTTGTGACTTGTTCTAATTTATGGCCTTGGAGTTCCCAGCTTCTAAGCTTTGGTTTTTCCCCAAAAGCGAGTATCTTGGTCTTTTGATAGTTGATTTTGAGACATTCAGATTCACAGTATGCTGCGAGCTTTCTTAGTGCTCTTTGGAGTCCAATGGGGGTTCTAGATAAAATTACTGCATCGTCGGCATATAGCTGGACCGAAATATGCCGATTCGCAAGCTTTGGCGGGTGGAGTTCTGAGTCATTGAAGGCAGATACAGTGGTGCCCCGCAAGACAAAATTAATTCGTTCTGCGAGTTTCTTTGTCTTGCAGGTTTTTTCGTCTTGCGAAGCACCGCTATTAGCGGATTAGCGGATAAGCGGCAATTAGCAGATAAGCGGCTTAGCGGCTATTAACGGCTTAGCGGATTAGCAGATAAGCGGCAATTAGCAGATAAGCGGCTTAGTGGCTTTAAGAAAAAGGAAAAAACTCTCAAGAACTCGAAAAAAATTTCGTCTTGCAAAGCAAGCCCATAGGGAAATTCGTCTTGCGAAGCGGCTAAAAAATCGGAAAACCCTTTCGTCTTGCACGTTTTTTGTTTAGCGAGGCATTCGTCTTGCGGGGTACCACTGTACTAAGTTAGCCCCATTAGCAATGAATCTGCAAAGCAGGATCAGGTTGCTTTAAAGAGTCGTGGCTTCTAATGCCGTCTGATGGATCAGTGAGTTGTCTGACATTAGTAGGTCTTTCAGATCACGGTACTGGTTTTAGACCTTTTGAGCTGCCAATACAGCGCGTTGCGCGGGGAGCTGTAATCTATTCCTAGCTCAAATTGCCTGCAGGAGACCAAGGTGCAGGCAGGCAGGCAGGCAGGTGGGGGAGCCCGAAAAGGTGCTCCCCTTCTCCATCTCCATCCGCCTGCCTGCCTCCCCCCACCCCCTAGCTGAGGAAGCCCCAATTCCTCTCTGGCTCCATCCATCCAGGTCCCCATCTCCCCTCCCCTGGGACTCACCAGTTCTCTCTGAGGTCCCTGGGAGGGAGCGCTCAGAGGTTGTGGGGAGGGATGCAGGAGACAGCCGGACCAGGTCAACCGTCCATCTTCCCCCTTCCATCCTCGCTAGCTTTGCAGGATCCGTCTCTTTCATCCTTCCTGAGGAGTCGAGGAGCCAAAAGAAGCTGCAGGGTCCTGGGAGAGAGGAAGAAGCAAAGGCAGCCTCAGAGGCCCTGCAGGGATTCTCCTGACCTAGATATTCTCCTGCCCCTGGAGAAGCCCAAATGGGGCAGCCCCTCCCCCACAGAAGCCCCATTTCTAATCATCTCCAGTGGTTCCAATTTCCCCTGTTTGCTCCTCACCCCACTTCGTAAGGCTGGCATGGTCTGCACAGTAGTGACCTAAGAGCAAATCTCCTTGGACTCTGGCCTGATGTTTCTGGTCAGGACTTCTAAGCCTAGAATGAATAGTAAAGGTGAGAAAGGACATTCCTGTTATGTTCCTTTCTGTATCTTACATTCCTCTGTTACCACCTGATTTTCAATTAATTTGGCTTTTTAGACCGAATATATTGCTTGAATCCCCTTACTAAATTTTTCACCAAAACTCATTCCTTCAAGGACTTTATTCATAAATTCGCATGAGCTGTTATCAAACTCTTTTTTCAGCATCTATCACTTCCAGGTATTCTATCATCTATAATGTTTCTTATATTAGATTTCAATTGTCTCCCAGGAAAGAAGCCAGGGCAGACAAAAACATCAGGGGTATTACAGTGGGGAAAAGAATATGCAAATTAAAAGCATATGCAGATGACCTTGTAATTACAGTTGAAGACCCTAAGAACTCTCTTCCAAAAGTTTTAGAAAAAATACAGGAGTATGGGCAAGTGGCAGGTTTTAAGTTGAATAAAGATAAGACAAAGTTATTAGTGAAAAATCCAGCAGGAGAAAATAAAAAATTACAGAAAAATTTAGAAATAGAAATCCAGAGAAAAGTCAAATACTTAAGACAATTATGAAAATACCTTGAATGAAATAAAAAGGAATCTAGAAATTTGGGGAAGAATGAATTTGTCCTTATTAGGGAGAATTGCAGCGATCAAGATGAACGCACTGCCAAAAGTATTATTTTTATTTCAGTCAGTGCCGGGAATAAGTAATACAGCATGCTTCAAGAAATGACAGAAGGACATTTCAAAATCTATTTGGAAAGGGAAGAAGCCAAGGTATGATAAAGGCAAAGTAAATAAAGGATTTACAATCATATAAGAAGATCACTCTTACAAGTTTGGGAAAGATACAAATGTAATGAATGGCATGGCTTGCATGGACCTGAAAGATGGCTGAAGACACCACAAAATGGACTCAATGTCTGTGAACTGATCATGTAGATGGAATATGGTAAACGTCAGGATGATCTGGCAGAAACTGTGTGTGCTAGTGCCAAGGACGGAACAGCATACACAGGGAAGCGAAGAGATGACATGCGCAACATGACATGCGAGGTAAGATGCACCCTTGTGCAAATGAACTGAAACAAAGCATGTTGTCTACACCACATCGATCAGTCTGTCAAGCACACTCAAAAGAAGATGTTTTGGGGATGCGTCAGTTATGATGGTGTCAGAACCTGTAGCCGATAGAAGGAATGATGCGCTCGCCCCAATATACTGAGGTTCTACGAAAGAGAGTTATTCCAGAGTTGGAAAAGAAGCATCCTGACAGTACTGGGATGTTGCAGCAGGACCTAGCCCCCACCACACACCAAAAGTGGTGAAGAAATTCATGACAGAGCAGCAAATACAGGTGCTGATTGGCCAGGGAATTCCCCAGACATATATCCCATTGAGAAGTAGAGACATCACCTTGCCAACAAAGGTCCGTATAGTTAAAGCTATGGTTTTCCCAGTAGTGATGTATGGAAGTGAGAGCTGGACCATAAAGAAGGCTGATCGCCGAAGAATTGATGCTTTTGAATTATGGTGCTGGAGGAGACTCTTGAGAGTCCCATGGACTGCAAGAAGATCAAACCTCTCCATTCTGAAGGAAATCAGCCCTGAGTGCTCACTGGAAGGACAGATTGTGAAGCTGAGGCTCCAGTACTTTGGCCACCTCATGAGAAGAGAAGACTCCCTGGAGAAGACCCTGATGTTGGGAAAGATGGAGGGCACAAGGAGAAGGGGGCGACAGAGGACGAGATGGTTGGATAGTGTTTTTGAGGTTACCAGCATGAGTCTGACCAAGCTGCGGGGGGCAGTGGAGGACAGGAGTGCCTGGCGTTCTCTGGTCCATGGGGTCACGAAGAGTCGGACACGACTAAACGACTAAACAACAACAACAACAAATATCCCATTGAGAATTTGTGGGCTATATGCAAAAGTCGCCCTGAGAGATCATTGGTTTGCCTTTGTTTTTTATGCATTTGGTGTTCTCATTTTGCATTTTTATGTTGTGAATCGCCCTGTAAACTTTGGATGAAGGGCATAATACAAATTTAACAACAACAACAACAACAACAACAATAGCAGCAGGGAACAGCACAGGGAACGGCAGTCAATTAGGGGTGCCAACTTGAATAAAATATTAAGGGAGGACAGGCATGGGCATAGCCAGGATTGATGTCAGGGGGCAGAATCTCCGTTAATTAAGGATTTAATTCTCCCCATTGGACGCCCCTGGACCCAAGTAAGCCCTGCCCCGCAAAACTGATCACAAGATGCAGTGTGCACACACCATTTGAATGGCAATGCCCATTAACGGGAGGGGGGCTCAAATGTTTTATGGGGGGAACCAAAGGGACCTCGGCCCGAGGAGTTGGCTCTTAGGCAGTCAATCATGGCAGACCTGTGGACTGTATTCCTTCATTTATAGGCACGCCTACCAAGGCCAAAAAATGCATCCTGTTAAGGTGCCCTGGGGTTAATGCGGATCTGTGAGGAAGTGAAGGAGAACTTCTCTCTCTCTCTCTCCCACTGTCCCCTTCTCCCCTTTTGGCTGGGTTTCTACATCCTTCATCCTTCTGGCAGGCAGAAATCCAGCAGGTGGGGAGGATTTCCTTTCAATATTGTTGCTGGAATGTTTGCAGTTGAAAAAGCATGTAAACGTAATAGGCCGTATAGTAACAATTGCAAAGTTATTTACTAGAAACTACTTCTCTAGAATTAGATACAGATTCTCATAATGTCAAAATCGACATCGTATCATAATATATTAAAATGTAGCTTTTCAGTTGACCCCCAAGTCCAGTCTGTACAAAATACAGCTCCTATTTTGTCCGTGCCGTAGTACATTCTTTCCTAATTTCTTGACTCTTGTCTTTTTCTGTCTGGTGTCTTCCCTAGAAGAGTAGCATGAAATAATCTGCTAAGTGATTGGGATAAAGATGATCGGGTTGGCAGACCAAAAAGACTGGCCCGGAGAGATGCCGCCTAGGCAGACGAGACGACGAGGATTCCGGGCTTTTCCCTTCCTCAGCTGGGCAGAGGGCGAAATCCTTGGGGAATGCTTGCAGGGACTGGGAGCTTCCCTCGGATCCCTCTCCTGGATTCCTTGGAAGGGATTTCTGCACCAGGTCAAGGGATTCTTGGCCCCCCAATTCCCCCCCCCCCAGACACCCAAGGGGGCGAGTGTACCTAAAGCAGGAAGAGGTCCTTGCTGACCTCCAGGCTAGGGGGCAGCGAGCCAGGGGGCGCCTCCCTCCCTCCCCCCCCTTCCCCGCCTTGCTTTGGCCCCCGGGATCCCTTCGCCCCCTTCAGTGCTGCGTCTCCTTTTCCCTCTGCCCTGACTCTCCGCCCCCCGACTTGGGGGTCTCTCCCCCCAGGCATGATCTGAGCAGGGACCCCCACGCCCCCTCCCTGCCCCCCGGGACCCCCTTCTCCCCATGGCACCCTCAGGGGGAGGAGAGAGGAGACTCACCCAGGCAAAGGCCAGAGAGGAAGGAGGCAGGGAGGGAGGGAGGGAGGGAGGGAGGGGCTTCTGCTCTGGAGGACCTTGCCCCTCCCCCTTCACTCCCCGTCCTCTCTAGGAATCCCGCTCGGCTCCCTTTAACCCTTGCCAAGCCGAGTCCTCCCCTCCCTCTCCCTGCCGGCAGTTTTCCTGCTTCTGCGCCTGCGCCCTAGGGGCTGCCCCCCTTCCCTCCCCCTGCCCCAAGGAGCCCACATCCCACCAGGCGAACTGCAAGGGAGACGGGGGGGGTCCATGGGGGGGTTAGCTTGGCTCTCCCCTCCCCCAACATCGAGGCTCCTGGATCCCGAGGAAAGGCTGGGAGGGAGAAGAGGCGAAGGCTGCCTAGTGGCGGGAGGTGCCGTGGGCTCAGCAATGGCTCCCTCAAGACACCCCCCCAAAACACCCCCTCCAGCTCAGGGGGGGGAGGGAGGGGGGTTTCCCAGCCGGGAGACCCCTCCCCTCCCGACAACACGGGTTTCTCTGCTTCTGGAGCCGCTTTTCAGAGGAGGAGGAGGAGTCTCAGGCCAGGAAGGAAAGGCACACGCGACCCGGGGGGGGGGGAGGAGGGGGCAAAGCCCAGGAGGGGGGCGGGGGCTGCTCTGGGGGGCAAATCCATAATAAGGATTGAAAAAGAAAGGGGAAGACCAGGTTGGTGGAGAGAGGGGGCCAGACTCCAGTTCAGAGCCAGAGGGACCCCGGCCATCCTTTCCCCGAGGTTCCTGCCTGAAAACCAGTTTCTCCGGTGGAGGCAGGAGACCCCATTTCCCACCCCAGAGCAGGGCTGGACCAATCAGAAGCCTCTCCACTGGACAGCTGGCCAATCCCCTTTCAGATTCCCCGGGGCCTCCTCCTCTCCTTCGCCCGGTTTCCTGAGGGAGTTTTCCCCCTGAGTTTCCCTCATGGCTGCTCCCCCTCCCAGCTTCTCCTTCATCCTTCCTCTTCCTCGCCCCCCCCTCATTATTTGGGGCAGCTGGATAACCTCCACCCCCCCCATGGCCAGGCAGGCCCAGGAGGAGCGCATGGAGGCGGCAGGGCCAGGAGAAGGGGTTTCCCGCCCTTTTCCGAAATAGGCGGGAACGCCATTTTGTTTTTTCCGGAGGCCCCAGCCGCTCCCAGAGACGCCATGGCTCCCCTGTGGGCCTCGGGGGTCCCACGCTCTTGGGGTCTCTCCTCCCGGATGAAGGAGGGCGGCACCTTTGGTCCTCAGCCGCCTTCCTGCCATGATGGCTTGGCCTCCGCAGGGCAGCCTCTCTCCTCGCCATGTTGCCCCACGGAGGAGGCCTCCCCATTGGGAGACGCCAGGCAAGCGGCCTTGGGGGATCCGCCACGTTCTGTGCCAGGACAGGCGAAGGGGGCCAGGAGGGAAAGCCCCTCTCTGTCTCGGAGGCCCAAGGAGGAGAATAATAATAACAATAATAATAACAATAATAATGTTACCGGAAAATCCGAGGGCTCTCTTGGACAAATGAAGACACCAACCAGAGCAATTCAGAGCAAAACAGCAGCCAGTAGGCTCGGTCTTTATTTTAAGGAAAAGACTGTCGCGACAGGACTCCCACCGCCCATGAGGTGAAGCAAGATGGAAGCCCCGAACAAAGGAAGACCCTAACTTTTATTAGTTGCTAATCCCCTAAGCTACACCCTCAGAATTACATCATATTTACATCATGATCTCATTAAAATTAGGAGGAGTCGAGGAGGGGCTACCCAGGTAATCCGAGTGTCCTGACACCTGGCCGGAGCCTCCTCTCCCCTCCCCACATGAGTCATCTTTCAAGAACAAAAGAGAAGGGCGAAGTTTCCTGCCCCCTGAGGGGAATCCGGTCAGTGTCTGTCAGAGCTGCCTCTAGGTCCCAGCTCACAGAGGACCAACGCCAGACTGTCGTTATGTACAAAAGTCTTTATTGAGGTTTAGTTTCCATTTCAAAGCCGCAGCGCGCAGCTCTACATCTCGACCTTAGACCGGCGAAGTCCCGTCTGAGTCTCCGCCCCTTCCACACCAGTTTAACACTCTCGCTTTGCTCCACCTCTTTCTAAGTTCCTTTCTCCTCTGGGCCCTCCTGCCCGCTAGGGTTTCGTCCTTTCTGGACTCCTCTGACGCTGACCCCCCTGATTCTTCCCCCTCCTTCCGGCGGGCTTTAGGACCTGGTTCCCTATCCGGGCTACCTTCTGTGCCGCTCGCCTGTACATTTGAACTTGGCGCGCGCGCCCAGCCGGCAACCTTCCTCTTGACCGTTCCCTCGCTCTCCGATGGAGGCGTGGCCAACCCTGCCTCATCTTCTCTCGCTGGTGGTGAATACGTTGGCTCTGATACCTGGGACTCCTCCCCCCCACTACGCTCTGGTGGGGAAGCTGGTCCTGATTTCCAACTGCTGCTCTGGGAGTCCCCGCTGGCCCCTTGCTTCTGGGGTGTCCCCCTTGGGTCCCCCCTTGCCCTGGCCATAGGCACCCCCTTCTGTGAATCTTCCGATTCGCTAGAGAGGCTCATGGAATCTCTCGGGCTGCTGTCATCTTCTCCTACGCTGCCCTCGGATTGCTCTCCCTCGCTCTCCATCTCCTCCCCTCCCTGCGCTCCCGCTGAGTCCCTGACATCCATCCCCCCCTCGAAGCCCCCCTTCCCCCCTCCCCCTCTTCTGGCGTGGGTTCCGGGTGCTCCAATGCTGTTGGGGTGCATGCCAGATACAGTTCTTCCCCCCTGGCATGCTGCCAGTCCGTGACGGGTACATCGACGTCGATCTCCTCCGCTTCCATCTCTTTGCCGGTGTGCTCGAACCCAGGGTCCTCCCCCAACCCGTCCATGCCCTCCTGTCCCCCCATCTCCTTTGGGGAGTCTGCGTGCCAGGGCCCTCTTAGCAGTTCCCTGCGCCACTCCTCCTCGGGTTGAGTGTCCCACCAATAAGAGCGTTCCGTACCAAAGTCTGAGATCGACCCCTCCGGCGAGGTAGTCTCTGGCGCCGTTTCCTCAGCTGAGGAGAACCCCTGAAACGTGCTGGCTGAGAGTGTGGGGGTGAAAAGATATTCGTCAAAATAATCCTCCGGCATGGGCCTGTGTGGGAAGAGTGCGTGGAACTCGTCTTTGAGGTAGTGCTCCTCCACCGCATAGTACGGCACCCAGCTGTTGGCGCTGGCCGGGGTACCTTCCCTTGCGAGGAGATATTCAACCCCCTCTTCCCCCCATCTTGAGTCCAAAATCTCTGTTACCTCGTTGAGTTGCCCCGCCCTCGGCGACCCCCCTGTCGTGGGTGCGTCTCTAAGCGGACTAGGAGCTGTCCCTGGCGCCTGAAACCTGTGAGGTGCCTTTTAGGGCGTTAGCACCGATCTATGAAAGACCGGGTGCATTCTGGAACCCTCCGGTAGTGTCAACCGGAAGGCCACTGGGTTGATCTGTGCCTCGACTAGGTAAGGGCCTAGCTGCTTGTGTCCTAGCTTCTTCTTAGCTAAGGATCTGGCCAGCACTGCCTGGGCTGCTAACCAGACCCAGTCCCCTACCCGTATGTCCTCCCCAACTCTCCTGTGTTTGTCTGCCTGCATCTTGTATACGTGTTTTGCTAGCTCTAACTGCCTTCGGAGCTGTTCATGGACCTCCTGTAACTCCTCTGCCAATGCCTTTGCTCCCTGCGGCTCCCCCTCCCCCGCTTTCTCTAAGCCCGGGAAGGTCCTGGGATGTCGCCCATTGTTGGCGAAAAACGGTGTCACCCCCGTGGACACGTGTTTCGTGTTGTTGTAGGCAAACTCGGCCAGCGGTAGGTAGTCCACCCAGGTCGAGGGCTGCTGGTTAGCGTAGCATCTCAGGTACTGCTGCATGATGGCGTTGACCCTCTCCGCTTGTCCGTTGGTCTGCGGGTGTCTTGCCGACGCTAGGTTGACCTTGACGTTCAGGATCCCCATCAGCTTCTGCCAGAAACTCGAGATGAACTGGCGCCCCCGGTCGGACAGGATAGACCGTGGCAGGCCGTGCACCTTGAACACGTGGTCTATGAACAGCTTGGCTGTCTGTTCCGCTGTGGCCACCTTCGCGCAAGGAATAAAGTGCGCCATCTTGGTGAACATGTCGACTACCACGAGTACTGCTGTTTTGCCCCTCGAGCTGGGCAGATCAGTGACAAAGTCCAAGGCCACCCTCTCCCACGGTTCGGACGGGGTCTGTAGCGGTTCCAACAGTCCCGCCGGCGGTCTGTGTACTGGCTTGGCCCTTTGGCATGTGTCGCACCTTGTGACGTAATCCGCGACTTCTCCCCGTATCTTGGGCCACCAAAAGTCTCTGGCTACTAATTCCACCGTCTTGTCCTTGCCGAAATGTCCAGCGCTGGGTGCGTCGTGTAGCTGTTGCAGTACTCTCGCGCGGAGTTCATCTCCCGGCACGTAGATGGCCCCCTTGTGGAGGATCAGTCCATCGCGTATCTGGAACTCGTCGTCCTTTCGCTGTGCCGCTGCGCACCTCCTCCATCTTGGATCGTGCGAAGGAATCCGTTCGCAGCTCGCGCCGTATTGCTTCCAGGTCCACGGTGGCCGAAGCGCATGCCCACGCCTTAGGTGCGAAAATGTGTTTGGCCGCTACCGGTGCTGCTTCCTCCAGATACTGCGGCTTCCTGGATAGCGCATCAGCCATGATGTTGTTGTCTCCGGGGATATATTCTATCCTGAAGTCGAAATCCGCAAAGAACTCCGCCCAGCGGATGTGTCTCTGGTTCAGGAACCGCGCAGTGCGCCAGTATTCCAGGTTGTTATGGTCCATGCGAACTTGCACCGTGTGTTTGGCTCCAATGAGGAAGTGCCGCCACGCCTTGAAGGCTGCATGAATGGCCAGCAACTCTCTGTCCCAGATGGTGTAGTTCTGCTCCGACTTGCTGAGTTTCCTGGAGTAGAAAGCACACGGCCTCCAATCCCCTTGCGGGTCTTGCTGCAACAGGACTGCCCCCACGCCTCTGTCAGAGGCATCCGTCTCCACCCTCATGGGTCTGCTGGGGTTCACATGTAGCAGTTGTTCTTCGGAAGCGAAGAGACGCTTGAGTTTTTGAAAGGACTGCTCCGCCTGCTCCGTCCAGATGAACTTCTTCTTCTTGGAGCTGAGGGTGTCCGTGATGGCCGCCGTCTGCATAGCGAAACCCTTGATGAACTTGCGATAAAAGTTAGCAAAGCCGACAAACTTCTGGACCTCCTTCCGATTGCGCGGGCTTTTCCAGTCCAGTACTGATCGTACCTTGGCGCTGTCCATGGCGATTCCCTTGTCGGACAGCTTGTAGCCCAGGAAATCCACCTCCGTCATGTCGAACTGGCACTTCTCCAGTTTGGCGTAAAGCCTGTGCTCCCGTAGTCTTTGCAGGACTTCCTTGACATCTCTCTCGTGAGCCTCCTGCGATTCCGAGAAGATCAGAATGTCGTCCAGGAAGCAGACGCACTTCTTGTAGAGGAGCCCCGCTAACACGTGATGCATGAAGGCTTGGAAGCAGTGGGAGCCATTTTGTAAACCGAAGGGCATAACCCTATACTCATAGGTGCCCAAGGGCGTAAACATGGCCGTCTTCCACTCGTCGCCCTCCCGCATGCGTATAAGATTGTACGCCCCTCGTAGATCCAACTTGGTGAAGATGCGTCCCTTCCTCACCGTCGCGAGCAAGTCGTCGATCTTGGGCATCGGGAAAGCCGTGGGCTTGGTTTTCGAGTTTAAGATTCTGAAATCAACTACAAGCCTCTTTTGGGGCGTGTCTTTTTTCTTCACAAAGAACACAGGACTGCCCCCCACTGCTTTGGATTCCCGGATGAATCCCCGCTTCAAATTGTGATCTATGAACTCCCTGAGCTCTTGCAGTTCGTCTTCAGACATGGAATACAGTTTTCCGGTCGGCAGCGTTGCCCCCGGCAGGAGGTCAATCTTGCAGTCGTAGGGTCTGTGGGGAGGCAGCTTGTCCGCTTCCTTCTCGCAGAAGACCTCCAAAAACGCCTTGTACTTGTCGGGTACCGCTTGCAGCATGCCCAGTTGTAGCTGTGGGTCATCCTCTTGCCCCTCGTCCTCCTGGTTAGTCATGATGCAATGTTCTGCGCAGTAGGAGGAGCAGAAGGTCAATTTACGCTGGTACCATGCCAATGCCGGGCTGTGCCTGTCCAACCAGCTCATGCCCAACACTATGAGCGTGTCTGACAGTTGGGTGACATTGAAGCTGATGACTTCGCGGTGATTTCCAATTCGCATCACCATTGGCGGCGTTTGCTGTACCACCTGTCCCCCTAGCAATTCTCTTCCATCGACTGTCACTACTTTCAGGGGCATCGTGGCAGGCAGGAGCGCTATGCTATGTTGCTTGATGAAATCCACTCCTATAAAGTCTGCATTGCTACCAGAGTCAATGGTAATAGGGACTTCCATGGTGAGCCCATTGGGAAGCTGGAGTGCTGCGGTGAGCTGCACCACTGGTTTGGGCGGGAGGGGGTCTGTGGCTGTAAGATTCCTGGGGACTGCTTCACTGACTCGTCTGGCTGGGCCCCAGTGGCTCTGCTTCCAGCCAGACTTCGTCGTTTCCCTGCTGTGGTTCTCTCTGCTGAACTGCTTCTGTTACTGTTGCTGAGGCTGCAGTGTGCTTGTGGAGCCTCTGGGGGCACTCTTTTGCCATATGCTGAGCACTGTCACAGATGTAGCACTTCCTGTTCCCTCTAGGAGGCTTCACTTTGGCTGCTCCCGGTGTTAGGGCTCTGGTTGCTGACTGAGCCTTGGCACCACCTATCTCCATCGACTCCTCTCCCCCTCCCAGTGGAGGCGTGGATTGAGCGCGCGCTGAGTCTCTGGGAAAGAAAGGAGGTGCTCTTGCTGGTGTGCGTCCCCAACGCCCTTCGTCTTTGCTCCAGGGACGTTCTTCCAGACGCACACCAATCGTCAGCGCTCTCTGGACAACTTCTTGAGTGCTCTGGGGTCTCTCCCCCCTTGCGATTTCGTCTTTCACAGCCCCGTTCAGCCCCTCCCAGAACAGGTCCCTGACGGCCGCTGAATCTTTTTCCCATCCCAGCGCGTTGACCAATGCAAAAAAGCATGAGTGATATTGCCTCACAGTGGCTCTGCCTTGTTTCAAACCATGAATCTCTCTTCTAGCGACATCTACATCTATCGCTGATAAAAAACAAGCATTCATTGCCTTAATGAAGGCTTTTGCGTTTTGGAGGGCTGGATCATTATCTCTCCACAGATTGCGCAACCACGCTTTAGCTTCTCCATGGAGATGAGTTAGTATGAAGCCTACTTTCTCCTGCTCATCTCTAAAGTCCTTCTCCAGTAACTTTAGCGCAAAAACCATGTCTGTTCTGAAGTTAGGATAGTGCTGCAGACTCCCATCGAAATGAGACACAAGGCTGCCTCCTCTCTTTCCCAGCCCAATCCCCTCTTGTCTGGCTCCCGGTAGCCCCTGTTTAGTCAACATTTCCAACCTGACTTGCAGATCCTTGCAGACATCAGCTGCTTCCTCTTCTCTCCGCCTGGACGCTAGTATTTCTGTGTTAAGTTGTGTCACTGCGTTTTGCAGGGTTGCTATTCTTTCTTCGGTAGTCATCTTGTGCTGCTTTTGTGAGCTCGCGAAGTACCAATCTTCGCCCCTCGCTGCGTCCCCTCACGTTGCGAGGTTTTTAGGGAGACGGGACTTACTGTCAGAGCTGCCTCTAAGTCCCAGCTCACAGAGGACCAACGCCAGACTGTCGTTATGTACAAAAGTCTTTATTGAGGTTTAGTTTCCATTTCAAAGCCGCAGCGCGCAGCTCTACGTCTTAAAGCCTAGACCGGCGAAGTCCCGTCTGAGTCTCCGCCCCTTCTACACCAGTTTAAGACTCTCGCCTTGCTCCACCTCTTCCTAAGTTCCTTTCTCCTCTGGGCCCTCCTGCCCTCTAGGGTTTCATCCTTTCTGGACTCCTCTGACGCTGACCCCCCTGATTCTTCCCCCTCCTTCCGGCGGGCTTTAGGACCTGGTTCCCTATCCGGGCTACCTTCTGTGCCGCTCGCCTGTACATTTGAACTTGGCGCGCGCGCCCAGCCAGCAACCTTCCTCTTGACCGTTCCCTCGCTCTCCGATGGAGGCGTGGCCAACCCTGCCTCATCTTCTCTCGCTGGTGGTGAATACGTTGGCTCTGATACCTGGGACTCCTCCCCCCCACTACACTCTGGTGGGGAAGCTGGTCCTGATTTCCAACTGCTGCTCTGGGAGTCCCCGCTGGCCCCTTGCTTCTGGGGTGTCCCCCTTGGGTCCCCCCTTGCCCTGGCCATAGGCGCCCCCTTCTGTGAATCTTCCGATTCGCTAGAGCAGTGTTTCCCAACCTTGGGCCTCCAGCTGTTTTTGAACTACAATTCCCATCATCCCTGACCACTGGTCTTGCTAGCTAGGGATGATGGGAGTTGTAGTCCAAAAACAGCTGGAGGCCCAAGGTTGGGAAACACTGCGCTAGAGAGGCTCATGGAATCTCTCGGGCTGCTGTCATCTTCTCCTACGCTGCCCTCGGATTGCTCCCCCTCGCTCTCCATCTCCTCCCCTCCCTGCGCTCCCGCTGAGTCCCTGACAGTGTCCTTTGTGAGAGTCCGTGTGGAATACACTAAAGGGTGCAGCTTTATTGTGTCCTTGATAGCCTTCTGTCTGAGCCCATCACGATGGCTATCAAGGTAGTCACGTCAACTGAGAAGGGTCGCTGAGTACGTGACTGCTCGGTCGAATGATTATGGCTGTCCAGCATCAGGCCACCCCCCTTTGATAGTTCTTGAGATATGTAGTAAAATAAAAGTGGTCCGATGAAAATCCGATGTATGGCTGATTTTTGGTGAATATAAAACGACAAAGGCTTTGAAGTTCAAACCAACCCCAAGTTTAGGAAACAATGTAGCAAGGCCTTGATTAGATTAGTCATGGTCGATTGAATTCGGAAACGTTGTATCAGGGAGCTGTCAAACAGGGGAAGCAGCAGATGCCGGCTGCAGTACCAGCGCAGCCGCCACCAGGGGCGCTGTTCGCTAATGCTGATTGGTTGAAGCGGCAGGCGGCTGACCCAGAGTTCGGTCGCCCGGTCTACTCATGTTAAAAATAGGGCGATGTGGAGCGCTAAAACGAAAAGCTGTCAGGTTAGCGCTTCCTTATTTACGGAAGGCTCTGAGAGATGGCCCTCTAAAGGGACATCTCTAGGGTCAGGGAGGGGAGGTGCATGCATGTGTGAGTGTGGTGCTTGTGCATTACACGTGTCAGAGGAGGGGGGGGTGATTTCCGGCGACATAATAATAATAATAATAATAATAATAATAATAATAGTTTTGTCCCCTCAGAGGTGGAGGGTTCCTTCAGGGGAATTTGACCCCCAGACCAGCATTCTTGGTCACCCCAAGAGTCAGCACTATGTAGCAGGAAACACCCCCCCCCATCATCCAGTTTGTACAAACTTCACACACACTCACACTCACACACTACATACGCCACACTTCTGTTATAAATTCATAGAAAAATCAACCATACATGGGATTTGCACTGCTCCATTTTTATTTTATTCCATATGACAAGGACTATCAAAAGGGGGTGGCTTGGTTCTGGTCAGCCATAATCCCTTCACCATCTCAGCACATCCACAGGAGCCCTGCCCAGTTGTTATGCCAACCCTGATGATCCCAGACAGAAGACAATCAAGATCACAAAGAACTTGCATATGGGAGTGGATTCAGCTTGGACTGGAACAAAGGACAATGATCAGATCTTCCCTCAGGGGGCAGGAAACTGCCACTACCTTTTGTCTTCAGAGAATAATTCCTGGGAGGGGGAAAGAGGGAACCAGCCAGGTGACAAGACACTCAGGTTACCACCAACTCCTCCCTCAACCCCTCCTTTCTGTAATGTATGCATGATGTTTCTGGGGGTGGGCTTGACCTAGAGGAGGGGAATTTCAAAAGTTTTTATAAGACCTTGCACACTATTCTTCGGGGTCTTTCCTCTCTCCTGCAAGTGAGGGGAGCACCCTGTTGCAACAGTTCAATAAAGGCCAAGCCTACAGGCTGCTGTTTTGCTCCAAGTTATCCTGGTTGGTGTCTTTGTTTTGTCCAAGGGTACCCTCAGATTTACCGTATTTTTCGCTCTATAACACGCACCTGACCATAACACGCACATCGTTTTTAGAGGAGGAAAACAAGGGAAAAATTCTGAATGAAACAGTGGATGTATCATTTTTGTGCTTCATGCTGTGGCCACAGACATGTGCTCTGATGGTGAATTTGGGCTGACCCAATGCAAAGATCCTGAGGATCCATGTGGATCCATGTTTTGTAACCACGTTTTTGCACCATTGCAGCCCCAGGCAACAGTGGGTGCTTGATTTTTGGGGGGCAGGCTGTAGCCATGGACATGCTATGTGCTCTGATGGTGAATTTGGGCTGACCCAATGCAAAGATCCTGAGGATCCATGTGGATCCATGTTTTGTAACCACGTTTTTGCACCATTGCAGCCCCAGGCAACAGTGGGTGCGTGATTTTTGGGCGGCAGGCTGCAACCATGGACATGCTATGTGATCTGATGGTGAATTTGGGGTGACTGAATGCAAAGATCCTGAGGATCCATGTAGATCCATGCTTTTTAACCACGTTTTTGCACCATTGCAGCCCCAGGCAACAGTGGGTGTGTGGTTTTTGGGGGGCAGGCTGTAGCCATGGACATGTTATGTGATCTGATGGTGAATTTGGGCTGACCCAATGCAAAGATACTTAGGATCCATGTGGATCCATGCTTTTTAACCACATTTTTGCACCATTGCAGCCCCAGGCAACAGTGGGTGCGTGATTTTTGGGGGGCAGGCTGTAGCCATGGACATGCTATGTGATCTGATGGTGAATTTGGGCTGACCCAATGCAAAGATCCTGAGGATCCATGTGGATCCATGCTTTTTAACCACATTTTAAGTGGGGAGGGAAGGAAAAACAAAGAAGGGACAAGGAGCAGGAGAGGGGTGTGCAGAGAAGCAGCTGGCTAAGAATGCAGGAGAGGGGTAGGGAGGAAAGGAAGGCAAAAGTTTTCCCTCACCTACCCACCCAAGCCAGCCAGCTCGCGCTCTCTCTCTCTCTCTCCCTTCTGCATGTTTTCAGCTTTCCCCTCTGCTTGCCTGGAGGGGAGGGGCTTTCCCTGCTCTTTGTTCTGTTTGAGCAAACCCAGCAAGGAAACAGAGGTGGGTGGGCAGTAAGACCCTGAGGCAGAATGCCGGAAAGCAGCCACTTCCTCTTTTCAAGTTTCCCTTCTAGGAGACGCGCAATTTGATTTTTGCCTGCTTTTTTTTGCCTCCTCTTGCACTATTTGGCTCCAGGGACCACACATTCGCTCAATAACACGCACAGACATTTCTCCTTCCTTTTTAGGAGAAAAAATCTGCGTGTTATAGAAGGAAAAATACGGTACTAGAAGGGCTCCACCTGCAGCCCATGGGGAAAGGGGGGCTCTTCCCCAGACGAGGCTGGAGACTCCCCTGCTGGCCCCTCGGGGCCCCAGGAGCCCTTTCTGGATGGCCCTCGCTTGCTCCCCAGATGGGCCAAGAAATCTGTTCCTCCCCCTCAGGCGGTAGTTGAACAGAAGTTGCCCACACTCCGGATCCCTGCGGAACTGGGGTTCTCCCAGTCCAGCCCAGACAAGAAAGAGAGGGAGCTCTCAGAAGAGGAAGCCATTGCGGAGAAGAACCGGACTTGGCTGTTCTCTGCTGAGGGTCTCCTGCCTTTCTTCCAAGGCTTCCTGGGGGCTGCCATGGCCAGAGGAAGACACAGTCCCGTCCCCCCCGAAGGGCCCTGGGGAGCAAGCAGAGCCTGCCTCAGTTTCCTTCCCCAAGGCCTTGGAGGAACCTTGGGGTGCGGAAGGAGGAACCCCAAATGGAGCTCAGAGTCCTGGCAAGTGGGGAAAGGAACATTAAATGGCGCTTTCCAGTTGAGTCTCGATACAATACAATATTCTTTATTGTCATTGTCCCATACAGAACCACGAAATTGAAAAAATGTACATCAGACATTCAAAAACCAACAAGCCTGCTATCCCAGCTATCCCAACCTAGTTAGCCCCCTAAAAACTCTAATACCCCATAATTAAAGACAATATACTCCCATAGAGAGTACCTTAGGTAAAGGTAAAGGTACCCCTGCCCGTACGGGCCAGTCTTGACAGACTCTGGGGTTGTGCGCCCATCTCACTTAAGAGGCCAGGGGCTAGCGCTGTCCGGAGACACTTCCGGGTCACGTGGCCAGCGTGACATCGCTGCTCTGGCGAGCCAGAGCCTCACACGGAAACGCCGTTTACCTTCCCGCTGGTAAGCGGTCCCTATTTATCTACTTGCACCCGGGGGTGCTTTCGAACTGCTAGGTTGGCAGGCGCTGGGACCGAGCAGCGGGAGTGCACCCCGCCGCGGGGATTCGAACCGCCAACCTTTCGATCGGCAAGCCCTAGGCGCTGAGGCTTTAACCCACAGCGCCACCCGCGTCCCTAGAGAGTACCTGACACTACATTTAAAACCAAAATCACAATTGAATAGAAACTGTTCCTCAGACAGCTAGTCCTAGTCTTTATAACCCTGTATTTTCTTCCAGAAGGCAGAAGCTGAAAGAGATCATTTCCGGGGTGCGCACTATCCTGCACTATCTCTGCAGCTTTCTTATGTAGCACCAATTGCAAATGCCTGCAGGGCCATGAGTAGTATGCATGAAAACATCAATGCTAAATTGAGCAGATACCCAGAGGCAGTGCGGATTATTGTGGGGGGCTTCACTCACACAGATGTGAGGGCAGCACTCCGCAAATCCCATCACCACATTGAGTGTGCAATAAGGGGAGAAAGTACTCTTGACAAGGTGTATACAAACATTGGACGGGAATATGAGGCGCACCTTGGTGGTTCAGATCATGTGTCCCTGCTTCTGACACCAGTGTACACACCCCTCAGAAAACAAGGCCAGCTACAAACACGGATGGTTACAGTGTGGCCTGAGGGAGCCTCTCAGCAGTTGCAGGGCTGTTTCCAGGAGACCAATTGGAATATGTTCGACCATCAGGATCTATAAACTTCTACATCAACGGTCTTAGATTCGGCACAGGAAATGCACCAGGGAAAGGTATGTTAAGTTGTATCCGAATAGGAAGCCCTGGATGACGGGAGAGGTTAGGAGATTCTTGAAGGCCAGAAACTCTGCTTTTAAGAACTGGGGACCGGGTACCGTATGGTATAGAAAGAGCGAACTTGAAGAGGGGTATCAGGAAGGTAAAAGCGGAGTACAGAGGAAAAATCGAGGACCATCTAAGAAATGATACTAGACAAATGTGGCAGGGAGTTCAACATCTGACTGGTTATAAATCGAGAAATACATCAGTGGTAGAGAGTACGGCTTCCTTGGTGGGAAAGTTGAAGACCTTCTTTGCCCGATTTGAGGTGACATCAACAGTTGCTCCAACAGGGATGTCAGAGCTATTGGCCTCACTACCTACAGGAAATGCTGTCAGGGTGCAAGAGGGAGAAGCGAGGCGAATATGAAAGGCGGTAAACACGAGGAAGGCTTTGGGCCCGGATGGGGGGGCTGGCAGGGTTTTAAGAGATTGTTCGGACCAACTGGCAGGAATCTTTATGAAGATTTTTAACCAGACTCTGGCCCAAGCCGCCGTTCCACCCTGTCTGAAATCTGGTACCATTATACCCCTGCCAAAAAACCCAAAGATAGACAGTCTGAATGATTTTCGCCCTGTGGCGTTGACACCCATTATAATGAAATGTTTCAAAAAACTGGCAAGGAACCGTATCATATCGGTGGGCGGGACCTGCAAGGAACTCAGGGAAGGAAGGATCTCTCAGGGTGGGATACAGGGAGAAGAGGGGGTCAAGCAGGGGAGAAGTGGGGGAGCCTGCCTTTCTATGTGTTGACGAATGATATATATATCATACAAATGTCATAAACAGTATTTTTGTTTATATCCCCCCTTTATCTTTTCTATACAATTGTATTGTGTAAGGGTTGTTAATAATAATAATAATAATAATAATAATAATAATAATAATTTTTTATTTATACCCCGCCCTCCCCAGCCAAGGCCGGGCTCAGAGCGGCTTACAAGCAATAATAAAAACAAGATGAATGATTACAACTTAAAAACAAAAATAAAATACAACATTAAAATAATGTAAAATCTTAAAATGTAGCCTCATTGCAGGAGGAGAAGGAAAAGAAAAAAAGAAAGGGAGGGAATCAAATTGGCTCCAAGCCAAAGGCCAGGCGGAACAACTCTGTCTTACAGGCCCTGCGGAAAGAAATCAGATCCTGCAGGGCCCTGGTCTCATGAGGCAGAGGGTTCCACCCGGCCGGGGCCAGAGTTGAAAAGGCCCTGGCTCTGGTTGAAGCTAATCTAACTTCCTTAGGGCCTGGAACCACTAGGGTGTTGTTATTTATGGACCTTGAGGCTCTCCGTGGGGCATACAGGGAGAGGCAGTCCTGTAGGTACGAGGGTCCTAGGCCATGAAGGGCTTTAAAGGTCAAAAGCAGCACCTTAAATCTGACCCTGTACTCCACCGGGAGCCAGTGCAGCTTGAAAAGCACTGGGTGAATATGCTCCCATGGCAGAGACCCCGTGAGGAGCCTCGCTGCAGCATTCTGTACCCGCTGGAGTTTCTGGGACAGCTTCAAGGGCAGCCCTGCATAGAGCGAATTACAGTAGTCAAGCCTGGAGATGACCGTCACATGGATCACTGTGGCCAGGTCGGGGCGGGAAAGGTAAGGGACCAACTGCTTGATGCGGCGAAGGTGGAAAAATGTTGCCTTGGCTGTTGCTGTAACTTGCGCCTCCATGGAAAGGGAGGCGTCAAGGATTACACCCAAACTCTTAACGGAAGGCAATGGCACTAATTGGGCCCCCGCAAGAGAAGGGAGTTGGTCCCTCATCCCCATGCAGTCCTGACCTAGCCATAGGACCTCTGTCTTCGAAGGATTTAGTTTCAATCGGCTCCCACGAAACCATCCAGCCACAGCTTCCAAGCATCTGGTCAGTGTGTTCGGGGCCGAGTCGGTGTGGCCATCCATCAGCAGATAGAGCTGAGTGTCATCAGCATATTGATGACAGCCCAGCCCAAAGCTCCGGATAATCTGGGCAAGGGGGCGCATAAAGATGTTAAAAAGCATCGGGGAGAGAATTGCGCCCTGCGGCACTCCACACACCAAGGAGTGGCGTGACGACATTTCCCTCCCTAGTGCCACCCTCTGTCCCCGACCAGAGATAAAAGAGCACAACCAGTTACGGGCTATGCCCTGTATCCCCACGTCTGCGAGGCGGTGGTCCAGAAGATCATGATCGACCATGTCAAAGGCTGCTGACAAATCTAAAAGGATCAGCAGTCCTGACCCGCCTCGATCCAGTTGTCTACGGAGATCATCTGTTAGGGCGGCCAGAGCTGTCTCCGTCCCAAAACCAGGACGGAAACCGGACTGAAATGGATCTAATGCCGATGTTTCCTCCAGAAACCTACCAAGTTGTTCAGCAACCACTCTCTCAATTACCTTACCCAGGTATGGAAGATTTGAAACTGGGCGGTAATTGGATAGGTCTAAGGGATCTAATGAAGTTTTCTTTAAGAGTGGACACATCACTGCTTCCTTCAGTTCCCCTGGGAATGTCCCTGTGTCAAGGGACAAATTGATAATTTCAACCAGGGGGGTCCGCGCAACATCTGGACACTCCCTAATCAGCCAAGACGGGCACGGATCAAGGAGGCAGGTGGTGGGCCTACTAACTTGGAGGAATCTATCCACATCAGCAGGGAGTATCCGATCGAAATAGTCCAACACTGGACCTGAAGTCAGTCGAGGGGCCTCCAGTTCAGTCACTGTATCTAAATTGGCAGGGAGGTCACGGCGGAGCAACAGGACTTTCTCCGCAAAAAAGCTCGCGAATGCCTCACAGCTGTGGGTCGAATTTGTGTTTAAATTTGGTTGTCCTCCTAAGGACGTTATTGACCTAATTATTCTAAAAAGTTGTGCCGGGCGAGAGCTAGCGGATGCAATGGAAGCTGCAAAGTAAGATTTCTTAGCAGCTTTCATAGCCATCGCATAGGCTTTCATAAGCGTCCTATAAGATGTTCTTGAGGCTCCGTCACAAGTCCGTCGCCATACTCGCTCTAGCCGTCTGAGATCCCACTTCATTTTCTGGAGCTCCTCAGTAAACCAAGGGGCCCGGTTTCGACGGGGTCGCAGAGGGCGCTTAGGCGCGATCTCATCAATGGCTGCCAAGAGCCGGTTATTCCAGTCCTCAACAAGGTCATCTAATGAGTCGCCAGGAGGAGCAGGGTTCCGCAAGGCTTGTCGGAATCTATCAGGATCCATCAGTTTTCGCGGACGAGCCCAAATAGGTTCGCCACCCGAGCCGGGGAGGAGCGGGAAGTCAATCTTGGCTTTCAGAGCGTAGTGATCAGACCATGGCACTTCCACAGCGGGGAGCATGATCACATCTATGCCAGCCCCAAAGATCAGATCCAGCGTGTGGCCTGCTTGATGAGTGGGGCCCAAAACAAACTGGGAGAGCCCTAGTGTTGCCATGGAAGTCACTAGGTCCAGAGCCTGTGAGGAGGGAGCGGCATCGGCATGGACGTTGAAGTCTCCCAAAACCAGTAGGTTTGGGAACTCCAAGGCCCAGCCTGCCACCACCTCCAGCAGGTCTGACAGGGTGGCTGCAGGTGTGCTGGGTGGTCGGTACACCAGCCAGACAGCCAAGCTCTCCTTGGTGCCCCACACGAGACCAACACATTCAATGCCGGAGATCGCCGGTGATGGCAGAGCTCTGAAAGAGCAATCCTCCCGGAATAACAACGCTACTCCTCCCCCCCGACCCACAGTCCGCGATTGATGGAGGACAGAGAAACCTGGGGGTGTTATCTCATGTAGGGAGACTACTTCGCCTTCCCGTACCCAGGTCTCCGTCACGCAAGCCAGGTCAATCCCCTGTGAGGCAAAAGTCACGCATGCTGGCAGTTTTGTTGCCTATGGACCTGGCATTGCAAAGCACCAATGACGGAGGTGTGTAATCCTTGCTCTCCCTACCCTCATCCCTTGGGATGGGGCGTAGATTGGAAGGGGTTCGAGGATCACTGCATCTCAAAACCCTTCGCCGATAGAGATCTCTAGCCCCACCGCCATTCCTCTCTAGCCCTTCAATTATGGAAATCCCAGATCCCATACTAGCCTCCCCAATAGATGGGTAACATTCCCTCAATAACAAGTCATCCTTGAGCCAGGACTCCTGGGTCAAAATGGTATGGGAAAGAGGTGGTCTGATAGGGTAAGTATCCCTAGAAGATAAAACCCAACCAACCGCACCCCAAGCGGGGGGGACAGTCCCATGGTGTTTCATTAACTGTCAATCCCCCTCTCCCTCCTGGGTTAAGTGGAGGATTGTTGGTTCTATCTGTGGCTGTGGAAGTATTAATGAGGTATGTGTTATAAAATGTGGATCACTGGCCAACAAAGAGCCAGATTCGAATTTGGAAGATCTGTCCATCCTGTCTCGCCAGGAGTACAGTAGAGAAGGCTGATCATTCTGATAAGTTTTTGGAACATTAGGCAAAGGTCCAGATGTAGAGTTGGTGCTGGATATCTCCAGATTGTCAGCAACATAGAGTTCTTTAGGTGTTGTTGCCATAGAAATGTCGGAGGCGCCAAATTCCTCATCTAATTTGGTGTCGTTTGAAAAGGGAACAGGGAGTTGCACTGATGTCTTTCTACGGGATAAAGAGCTGTTGGACGTCTTTAAATTTCGATTTCGATTTCGATAAATTTATTGTCATTGTCCGTATATACACAGTATACACAACAACGAAAATCAAACACCCAAGACCGGATTCACATACACATTTGCACGTATCTCCAACACTCTCATCCTATTCAGACATAATCTATTAAAACATACATAATCCAGAATATAACACAACCTATTAGAAGCATAGCATAACCTAAAACCTATCTCATTCCTTACTTCTCACTGCTTGCTATTTCTTACAACTGGCCCTGAGATCATTGTTTAGTGCAATCAGAGCTCTTGGATAGAAACTATTCAGAAGGCGTGTAGTTCGTGTTTTCATTGTCCTATATCTTCTGCCCGAAGGCAACAGTTCAAAGAGGTTGTGAGCAGGATGGGTGGGATCTCTCAGGATATTGTGTGACTTCTTCAAGCTGTGAGACGTGAAGATCTCATCCAGGGTTGGTAGTTGGAGCCCAATAACATTCTGGGCAATTTTAATTATTGTGCTCTAGGCTCTACTGTCCTTATATTTTGGGTAGAAATCTCAGTCTTTATACTCATTAGCCTCTTCTTCAGATCTTGTAATTCTAGGCTTACAAAGTTCTTTTCTTCCTTCGGGCAATTAGTATTTCTAGTGTTGAGCTTGGTTTCCTTTATCCGCATTAGCTTTGACTCTATGCAAGGGACCAATTGCCTCCTGGTTTCATTCTCAAATACCCTCACTGGGCGGAGAGAATGGAACCACCATAGGGTATCCTTTATCTCCATGAGTCGAGATGGGAGGGTTGATGACCTAAAGGTCATAAATAGGCGCATGGTGTTTCTCAAGGTAGGCAGGAAGTGGACATTTTCTAGATCTACATTTCGGTAACGGTAATTCAGGAGCTGAGACAAGGACATAGTAATTTGTCTGCGGTTCATCCACCTATGAGTGTATCGGTGAATCTCAAGCATTATCTGGTTCGTTTGCAAGACTTGACAGGACCTCACTTCATCCATAGTTTGAGTTGGTGAGTTGCTAACAGAGTCATTTCTTATCATCCTTTTAAGCCCTTGGGCACTTAAAGGGGAGGAACTAGTATCCAATTGTTTCTCAATGTTAACTATTTTGGTGAGGATTTCATTCAGTCTTTGGAGAACCAGAACCATAGTTTCTGCAGACAACATGCAAATCTCTTGGTAGGGATGCGTATCCCGAATTGGTTGAAAGCAGGCTCCTCTGATATCTTGTTCTAGAGGCCTGGGTGGGTCAGCGTTAGGAGTGGGAGGAATCCCTCCTGCTCCTGCTCTTGCCCTCTTGGTCGGATTAGCTTTTTCTGGGAGGAGGGGGGTCGGGTCATTGACATCCTCCTTAAGGGGGGGTGAGGTTCCCCCAACGTTGTTACTCACTGTTTGTTCTATTTGCTCCGATCTCTCGGTTTCCTCAACCCACTCTGTTTCTGAGCCAGGGCAGATGGCATTGGCTCTCTGCCGATTCTTTGTTTTAGAGGAATTGTGAGTCTCAATAATGGTCTTCTGGCTCTTTGCACCTCGTTCTCTCCTTCCGGCACGCATTCTCAATATTTTAATTTTTTATTTAATATTTTTTGTTTTATTTCTCTTTTTTGGTTTCCCCTCTGTATGAATTCTTTGATGGGAAGTGAGATGGGAGCTCCGTCTGAAGCTCTTTCCACATTTCAAGCACTGATAGGGTTTCTCCCCTGTATGAATTCTATGATGGCAAGTGAGATGGGAACTATTAGTGAAGCTCTTTCCACATTCCAAGCACTGATAGGGTTTCTCCCCTGAATGAATTCTGCGATGGGAAGTGAGATGGGAGCTATGAGTGAAGCTCTTTCCACATTCCAAGCATTGATAGGGTTTCTCCCCTGTATGAATTCTGTGATGCGAAGTGAGATGGACCCTCTGACTGAAGTTCTTTCCACATTCCAAGCAGTGATACGGTTTATGCCCTCTATGAACTCTTTGATGGGAAATGAGAGTGTCCTTCCGGCTGAAGCTTTTCCCACATTCGAAGCACTGATAGGGTTTCTCCCCTGTATGAATTATTTGATGGGAAGTGAGATTCCCCTTCTGACTGAAGCTCTTTCCACATTCCAAGCACTGATAGGGTTTCTCCCCTGTATGAATTCTTTGATGGGAAGTGAGATTCCCCTTCTGACTGAAGCTTTTTCCACATTCCAAACAGTGATACGCTTTCTTCATACGCCCTGTATGAACTCTGTGATGGAAAATGAGATAGTCCTTCCGGCTGAAGCTCTTCCTGCATTCGAAGCACTGGTAGGGTTTCTCCCCTGTATGAGTTCTTTGATGCAAAGTGAGCTTGGCCCCCTCCCCGAAGCTCTTCCCGCATTCAAAGCACTGAAAGGGTTTTTCTCCTGTATGAGTTCTCTGATGAAAAGTGAGACTGTTTCTGACACTAAAGCTCTTCCCACATTCCAGGCAATGATAGGGTTTCTCCCCTGTATGGACTCTTCTATGCAAAGCAAGATCACCACTCTGACGAAAGCTCTTCCCACATTCCAAGCACTGATAGGGTTTCTCCCCTGTATGAATTCTCTGATGAGAGGTGAGATGTCCACTTTGACTAAAGCTCTTTCCACATTCCAAGCACTGGTAGGGTTTCTCCCCTGTATGAGTTCTTTGATGCAAAGTGAGCTTGGCCCCCTCCCCGAAGCTCTTCCCGCATTCCAAGCACTGGTAGGGTTTTTCTCCTGTATGAGTTCTTTGATGCAAAGTGAGCTTGGCCCCCTCCCCGAAGCTCTTCCCACATTCCAAGCACTGATAGGGTTTCTCCCCTGTATGAATTTTTTGATGAGAAGTGAGATTCCCCTTCTGACTGAAGCTCTTTCCACATTCCAAGCACTGATAGGGTTTCTCCCTTGTATGAATTCTGTGATGGGAAGTGAGATGGGAGCTATTAGTGAAGCTTATTCCACATTCCAAGCACTGATAGGGTTTTTCTCCTGTATGAGTTCTTTGATGCAAAGTGAAAGTAGTACTGTGCCTGAATCTCTTCCCACATTCCAAGCACTGATAGGGTTTTTCTCCTGTATGAGTTCTTTGATGCAAAGTGAAAGTAGTACTGTGCCTGAAGCTCTTCCCACATTCCAAGCACTGATATGGTTTCTCCCCGGTATGAATTCTTTGATGGAAAGTGAGATTCCGGCGGTTACTGAAGCTCTTTCCACATTCTCTGCACTGATACAATTTCTCCCTGCTCTGTCCTCTTTTGTGTGCCGTGAGGCTATCCCTCTGAACGAAGCTCTTTCTTTGACGGGAGGTGGAATGGGAGCTTTGACGGATGTTCTCTCCACACTCTGAATACTTATATGACTTCTCCGCTATGTGGATTCTCTTGTGCTCCCCCTTGTTCTTCCCTTCCAGTTCATCTCCATCTGCAATGAAGAGAGAAGCGAATTAGAGCCTCAGGAGGAAATGGAGCTCCAGATCATTGAACCAAGATAATAAATGCTTGTGATAGAGGAAGAACTAAAAATAGTTAGATGTGGGGCCTCTCTATAGATTTCACTGCCTTTGTTGGCCGGTATTTACTGACATATTGCTTGGCTTTTATCTGGAATGGATTTTGTTCTTGCTCAATCCTGGAATCCACTCCATCTCCAAGGTCAGTCATCTCTTTGGTCAATCAAATGCAAACAGAAGCCAAAACAACAAGCCTGACAGAATTTACATCAACTTCCCTAAAAACTCTGAAGCCGGCATTTAAGAAGGCCTGGGTGGTTCAGAGAGGCCTGGTCACTGTTTTAAAAGGCATGACTAGACGCAGAACATTCAGAGAGGAAACAGTTGATATCCCTCCATTCTGGGTTCACGGTGGGGGATATTAGAATCCCAGATGCTGTTGGTCTCCAGCCAAAGAGTTGAAGTTCATCACATACAGGTATGTATGGAACGTCCACGTCTCGTCTGTGAAACAAACAGCAACACCTTCACTTGAACACTCCCCATCAGCTGTTGCCTCAATCTGGTTGGTCTAAATTTAAATTTATACGTAAATTGCTTTCTTCACTTTGAACTCCCCTCCCATGTCCATGAGGAGACCAACTGTATTTTTCATTAGCAACAGAAGAGGAAAAGTGACTATAACTCAGTTCAAACCAATTCATGAACCCAGAACTCATACACCGACCACTAATGATGAACCATATGTTATAGATATTCCTGCAAATTTATTCTGCTATTTTTGATATGCAAATGGCATGCGAAGACTTAGTCTACATATTTGTATCATTTATTAGTACTATGATCCTTGTTTTTAAAAGCAAATAAGAAGTTATTCCAAAAAGAAAAAGACAACACACAGAGGCCCCATCTGCATTCAAACTGCAAAGCAGGATCAGTGAGTTGTCTGACATTGGTAAGGCATTCAGATCACAGAACTGATTTTAGACCTTTTGAGCTGCCAACACATCACGGTGACTGGGGAGCTGTGACCTATTCCTAGCTCAAATTGCCTGCAGATGATAAAGGTGCAGGCAGGCAGGTGGGGGAGCCTGAAAAGGTGCTCCCCTTCTCCATCTCCATCCGCCTGCCTGCCTCCCCCCACCCCCTAGCTGAGGAAGACCCAATTCCTCTCTGTCTCCATCCATCCAGGTCCCCATCTCCCCTCCCCTGGGACTCACCAGATCTCTTGGAGGTCCCTGGGAGGGAACGCTCAGAGGTTGAGAGGAGGGATGCAGGAGACAACCTGACCAGGTCAACTGTCCATCTTCCCCCTTCCATCCTCACTAGGTTTGCAGAATCCATCCCTTTTATCCTTCCTGAGGAGTCAAGTAGTCAAAACGAGCTGCAGGGTCCTGGGAGAGAGGAAGAAGGAAAGGGAGCCTCAGAGGCCCTGCAGGGATTCTCCTGCCCCTGGAGAAGCACAAATGGGGCAGCCCCTTCCCAACAGAAGCCCCATTTCTATACCTCTCCAGTGGTTCCAATAAATCAGGTAGTCTACTTGCGTGGCAATTAAAGAAAAAATAAGAAGAGAGAGTAAAAAAGAAATGAAAAATAATTGAAAATCCTAAAGAAATATGCAAAGAAAAATTAAATTTTACAATTTTACAATGAAGAAGAAGACCAAGAGGAAATGGCACAAAATAGACTCCCGACAACAGCAGATTGGAAAATAGAACAACTAAATCTACCAACAGCGATGATGGAGGTGCAGCAATCTCAAAAGCAAAGATAGGAAAGTCCCCAGGTACGGATGGATTATCAGCGGCATTTTATAAGAAGTTAGAAGATATATTACCAGAACCAATGAAACAGTACTGAACGGAATTTTAAAAGAAGGAAGAATACCAAAATCATGGGAAGAAGCATTTAGCACACTGATACCCAAACAATGAGCAGATCCAACACTAATCAAAAATTATAGACCTATATCATTCTTCAATAATGATTATAAAATATTTGCCAACATCCTAGCCAACAGATTAAAATAAAGTATTAAATGAAATAAAAAACAGAGATCAGGCTGGCTTCTTACCAGGCAGACACATGCACAATAAAATGAGAAACATAATTGATATTTTAGAATATTTAGAAGCACGATCAGATAAAAAAGCCATTTTGATGCTGATAGACATGGAGAAGGTCTTCGACAAACTCTCTTGGAGCTCCATTAAAAAAAACTACAGAAAAAACAGGACTCGGAGAAAATATTATTAGGGGTGTTGAGGCAATATATTGAAATCAGAGAGCCAAATTGATACTAAATTGTGAAATAAGAGAAGAATTTAAAGTAAGGGGACCAGGTAAGGCTGACCCCTTTCGCCTCTACTTTTTATAACGGTACTAGAATTCTTAGCAATGACAACAAGGAGTGACCAAGGCATAAAAGGTCTAACAATGGGGAAGAAGTCGCACAAGATGAAGGCCTCTGCAGACAATTTAATTCTAAAAACAGTGGTGCCCCGCAAGACGAATGCCTCGCAAGACGAAAAACTCGCTAGACGAAAGGGTTTTGCGGTTTTTGAGCTGCTTCGCAAGACGAATTTCCCTATGAGCTTGCTTCGCAAGACGAAAACGTCTTGCGAGTTTGTTCGCTTTCTTCTTAAAGCCGCTTGAAGAGGCGCAGTTGCGACGGACCGTGCTTCGCAAGACGAAAAACATCGCAAGACGAAAAGACTCGCAGAACGAATTAATTTCGTCTTGCGAGGCACCACTGTACTGAAAATCTGGAGGAAAGCGTACCAAAAATAATAAGGAAAATCCTTGAATTTGGAAGTCACAGGATTTAAATTAAATAAAAATAAGACTACTATGCTAGCAAAAAAATATGTCAACACAGGAAAAAGAAGAACTAAAGAAAATATCAGGATTGGAAATAGTAAATAAAACTACGTATTTCGGAATCTGGCTGACAAATGAAAACGCCAACCTATTTAAAGACAATTATATTAAAACCCTGACCAAACTGCGGGAGGCAGTGGAAGACAGGAGTGCCTGGCGTGCTCTGATCCATGGGGTCACAAAGAGTGGGACACGACTAAACGACTAAACAACAACATATTAAAACATGGAAAGAAATCAATTTTGAATCATATAATAAGAAAATTGATATATAGAGTATGGGAAAAACATAAAGTGGTGTTAGAACCTAAAACCCCCTGGTGGATTTCACCTCAAGAAGCAATAACTGGGGAAAAGAAAAATATGGAATTGAATTGGGCCACTTTCACTGCCTTGTTGTGACGAAGGGGCTTGAATAACTCAGAGACGCTATGAGCTAAGCTGTGCGGACAGGTCATAGTGGAGAGTTTAGACCAAACGTGATCCACCTGGAGCAGGAACCGGCAAGCCACTCCAGTAGCCCTGCCAAGAAAACTCCATGGACAAAGACAACAGCCATATAAAAGTTATGACGCTGGAAGATGAGCCCCTCAGGTCAGAAGGCGTCCAACATGCTACTGAGGAAGAGCGGAGGACAAGGACAAGTAGATTCAGAGCTGATGAAGTGGCTGGGCCAAAGTTGGATGTGGTGAAAATGAGATGGCAAGAATAAATATTGACATCCTGGGCATCAGTGAACTAAAATGGACAGGGATGGGCGAATTCAGTTCAGATGGCCATCATAACTACTACTGTGGGCAAGAATCCCGTAAAAGAAATGGAGTCGCCCTCATAGTCAACAACAGAGCGGTGAAAGCTGTTCTGGGATGAACTCTCAAAAACGATAGAATGATCTTGATATGTATCCAAGGCAGACCTACAAGAAATAGAGTACAGATTTCCAAATAATCAAGAAGAGGTGGCAAGAATACACAGAGGAATTATACCAGAAAGATATGGATGTCTCGTACAGCCCAGGTAGTGTGGTTGCTGACCTTGAGCCAGACATCCTGGAGAGTGAAGTTAAATGGGCCTTAGAAAGCACTGCTAATAACAAGGCCAGTGGAAGTGATGATATTCCAGCTGAACTATTTAAAATTTTTAAAGATGCTGCTGTTATGCTAAGGTGCTACACTCAATATGCCAGCAAGTTTGGAAAACTCAGCAGTGGCCAGAGGATTGGAGAAGATCAGTCTACATCCCAATCCCAAAGAAGGGCAGTGCCAAAGAATGCTCCAACTACCGCACAATTGCACTCATTTCACACGCTAGCAAGGTTATGCTTAAAATTCTACAAGGCAGGCTTAAGCAGTATGTGGACCAAGAACTCCCAGAAGTGCAAGCTGGATTTAGAAGAGGCAGAGGAACCAGAGACCAAATTGCAAACATGCACTGGATTATGGAGAAAGCTAGAGAGTTCCAGAAAGACATCTACTTCTGTTTCATTGACTATGCAAAAGCCTTTGACTGTGTTGACCACAGCAAACTATGGCAAGTTCTTAAAGAAATGGGAGTGCCTGATCACCTCATCTGTCTCCTGGGAAATCCTTATGTGGGACAAGAAGCTACAGTTAGAACTGGATATGGAACAACTGATTGGTTTAAAATTGGGAAAGGAGTACGACAAGGCTGTATATTGTCTCCCTGCTTATTTAACTTATATGCAGAATTCATCATGCGTAAAGCTGGGCTGGATGAATCCCTAGCCGGAATTAAGATTGCCGGAAGAAATATCACAACCTTGATGGCAGAAAGTGAGGAAGAATTAAAGAACCTTTTAATGAGGGTGAAAGAGGAGAGAGCAAAATATGGTCTGAACCTCAACATCAAAAAAACGAAGATCATGGCCACTGGGCCCATCACCTCCTGGCAAATAGAAGGGGAAGAAATGGAGGCAGTGAGAGATTTGACTTTTTTGGGCTCCATGATCACTGCAGATGGTGGCAGCAGCCACGAAATTAAAAGACACCTGCTTCTTGGGAGAAAAGCAAGGACAAACCTAGACAGCATCTTAGAAAGCAGAGACATCACCTTGCCAACAAAGCTCCGTATAGTTAAAGCTATGATTTGACCCCAGTAGTGATGTATGGAAGTGAGAGCTGGACCATCAAGAAGGCTGATTGCTGAAGAATTGATGCTTTTGAATTCTAGTGCTGGAGGAGCGCTCACTGGAAGGACAGATCCTGAAGCTGAGGCTCCAAGACTTTGGCCACCTCATGAGAAGAGAAGACTCCCTGGAAAAGACCCTGATGTTGGGAAAGATGGAGGGCACAAGGAGAAGGGGACGACAGAGGACAAGATGGTTGGATAGTGTTCTCAAAGCTACGAACATGAGTCTGACCAAACTGCGGGAGGAAATAAAACACCACCTAACAGGGTGGATCCAGTATCACCAAATAAATGAGGTCTTCAAAGCTGTCAAGAAAAAGCGTTTTGCAGTTTCAGTATTGGATAAAGAATTACCGTATTTTTTGCCCTATAGGACACACTTTTTCCCCTCCAAAAATGAAGCGTCCTATGGGGCGAATGCAGGCTTTCGCTGAAGCCTGGAGAGCGAGAGGAGAGCTGCCTGCACCCAGAAGCCTGGGGCGCGCTGAGCTGAGCGCCCCCCAGGCTTTGGGCTTCGCGCAGCTCTCCACAAGCTGTGGGAGAGCTGCGCGAAGTAGCAGATAGCACCCTGTTCCCCCCCTTTATTTCCCCCCAAAAAACCTAGGTGCGCCCTATGGGCCGGTGCGCCCTATGGGGCGAAAAATATGGCATTACAAAACAAAACAAAACAAAAGTAATTTCTAAAATGTATGGAATCTTATTGGAGTGAGAGGATATGAATGAACAGGTAAAGGCGGTAATGATCAAATTGGCTATGGATTTACAGAAACCTATTAAATTAACATCATGGGGAAAATTATGGAAGGAGAGTTGGAATTTTACGGCTTGTGAGGCAATAAAAGAAAATGTGATAAAATGTTCTATAGATGGTATTTAACACCAGCCAAGATATGTAAAATGTATAAAAGAAAATCAAAATTATTTTGGAGGTGTAAGCAAGTAGAGGGGACACTTCTGCATATGTGGTGGCTATGTGATAAAATCAAGGACTTCTGGGATGCGGTATATGAAGAACTAAAGAAAACATTTGAACAACATTTTGCCCCAAAAAACAGAAGACTTTTTATTGGGAATATTGGATGTAGATATACCAAAAGAAAATAAGGAAATATTTAGTTACGCCACAGTGGCAGCGAGAACATTAATTGCCAATTAATTGCCAAAGATTGGGGGAAAAAAATAATTCTGACAAAAAAAAGCTCTCTTTGGAGGAGGGTCCCTGGCACTCGGGGAGAGACCACAAATTTTGTAACTACTCCGAGTCAATGCTATCTTTCCCCTTAATTCCTCATGAAGTTTCCTAATACCAGTTATACCATATGCCTTATACCTTTTTCTATAAAATTCTATGATTATCTCTGCTGTGTTTTATTTAATGGAAATTGAGACTGGTTTCCTAGGTGAAGCTTTTTCTAAGCATTCTAAGCAGTCCCCTGTAGGAAATATTTCATGGAAAATTGGATTCACCACCTGAATGAAGCTCTTTCCACATTCCAAGCACTGATCTGGTTTCTGACCTGCATGAAGCTTTTCCCAAACACTCCCCTGTATGAAGTATCTCATGGGAATTGAGAATGGAGCTGCAAAGGAAGCTTTCCTCACATTTCAAGCACTAATTTCTTCCCCCGTTAGTTCTTTCATGTGAAGTGAGGCTCTCCTTCTGAACGAAGAGCTTTCCTTGATGGGAAGTGGACTGGGAGCTCCGACTAAAGTTCTCTCCACACTCTGAATATTTATATGGTTTCTCCAATTTTGTGGATTTTTGTTGTTGTCTCCTTTCCAATTCACCACCTACAACCCACGGCAGTATAATTAATTAATTAATTATAATAATAATAATAATAGCCTCAGGAATAGATAGAGTCTGAAATGATTGAACAATGCAAATGAATGTTTGTGAAAGAGGAAGAAGGGAAGGGAATTACTGCCTTTTTTGGCTGATATTACCTAATTTATTTATGGGACCCGGAGATTCGAAAAGCCTGGCTCTATCCAGGGATGGATTTAATTTGGCTCAGTCATGGAATCCGCTCCATCTCCAAGCTCAGTCATTTCTTTGCTCAACCAAAAACAGAGAGATGCAGAAAGGGAAACAGAAAATTAAACAGGATGTACCTCCCCGTCCCTGAGATCTCTGAAGCCTACATTGAAGAAAGTCTGGGCAGCTGAGACCAGCCTCCTCCTGGTTTGAAAAGGCAGGACTGGTGGAAGAATATTCCCAGACAGAAGAGGAGATTCATCTCCTATGGAGAGTTGTGGGTGTGTTGACATCTCAGATGCTACAGGTGGCGCTATGGGGCTCCCTCAAAATAGAGGAGGTTTGTCCTTCAGAGATCTGTATGGAATTTCAAAACTGATCTCATGATCCAGCAGGGAGCCTTACCAGAGAGGCCACGATCCCAGGATTCTCCTCCTTGACTTCCTTCTGCAGAGCTCTCTGGTCAGGATCCAGCAAAGCCCAGTCCTCCTCTGTGAAAGGAACAGCTACGTCTTCAAAGCACACTGGACCCTAAGAGAAACAGGGAGAAGAAAGATGATCTTCTAAATATTGCTCTGTTCTTTTCTGAAACAATTTTGTTGTTTATTTAAATGATGAGTACAGTGGTACCTTGGGTTACAGACGCTTCAAGTTACAGACTCCACTAACCCAGACATAGTACCTCAGGTTAAGAACAGTTTCAGGTTAAAAATGGACCTCCAGAATAAATTAAGTTCTTAACCCGACGTACCACTGTATTAATCTTTGTGTAAATGGGGGAATTCACGTAATAATTTTATTATCTATATCTTCAAGTAAATCTTTGCTAGCATTCCCATTTTCCAGATGGAAGGACCTCCTCTCTCTTCATCTGGTGGGGTGGCCCCTCCCCCTGCCCTCAAGCCAACTTCAAGGGGCACCAGGAGGGGGAGGGGAGGGAATGTTGGTTAGTATCTGTCTGTCTTAGGAGACCATGGAAGAGTGTGTCTTTGGGAGTGAGATCTGGGGGAGAGACATGTGTTGTTGCATCTGGGACAGAGGAAGTGGTCCACTTGTGCTGCTGCAGATGCAGACGGGCTTTTCTTCTCCCTGTGCTCCCCCCACGTGGGAATGTTCCCCTCTGGCTGCAGCCTCTGGTCACAAATGTGATTTTTCCCTCCCTCTGAAGGGGGTTTATTTCCTTGACCCCAAGCCCCCTCCCCAAAATGAAGGCAGCATCTGGATCCCGAGGAAGAGCAGAGATGCAGTCCTCCTGCAAACTCGCCCCCTCCCTGGCTTGGCAGAGAGGACAAAGGAGGACCCTCTGCTCCCTGACTTGGGGGTCTCTCCCCACTGCGCATGATCTGAGCAGGGACCCCCACGCCCCCTCCCTGCCCCCCGGGACCCCCTTCTCCCCATGGCACCCTCAGGGGGAGGAGAGAGGAGACTCACCCAGGCAAAGGCCAGAGAGGAAGGAGGCAGGCAGGGAGGGAGGGAGGGGCTTCTGCTCTGGAGGACCTTGCCCCTCCCCCTTCACTCCCCGTCCTCTCTAGGAATCCCGCTCGGCTCCCTTTAACCCTTGCCAAGCCGAGTCCTCCCCTCCCTCTCCCTGCCGGCAGTTTTCCTGCTTCTGCGCCTGCGCCCTAGGGGCTGCCCCCCTTCCCTCCCCCTGCCCCAAGGAGCCCACATCCCACCAGGCGAACTGCAAGGGAGACGGGGGGGGTCCATGGGGGGGTTACCTCGGCTCTCCCCTCCCCCAACATCGAGGCTCCTGGATCCCGAGGAAAGGCTGGGAGGGAGAAGAGGCGAAGGCTGCCTAGTGGCGGGAGGTGCCGTGGGCTCAGCAATGGCTCCCTCAAGACACCCCCCCAAAACACCCCCTCCAGCTCAGGGGGGGGAGGGAGGGGGGCTTCCCAGCCAGGAGACCCCGCCCCCCCCGTCAAGCGTGTTTTTCTCCTTCTGGAGCCGCTTCTCACCCCAGAAAAGAGACGGCGGAGGAAGAGTCTCAGGCGAGGAAGGAAACGCAGATGCGACCCGGGGGGGGGAGGGGGCGCATGAAAAAGAAAGGGGCAGACCAGGCTGGTGGAGAGGGGGGGCCAGACTCCAGTTCAGAGCCAGAGGGACCCCGCCATCCTTTCCCCGAGTTTCCTGACCGAAAACCAGTTTCTCCGGTGGAGGCAGGAGACCCCATTTCCCCGCCCACAGCAGGGCTGGACCAATCAGAGGCCTCTCCATTGGACAGCTGGCCAATCCCCTTTCAGATACCCCGGGGCCTCCTCCTCTCCTTCGCCCGGTTTCCTGAGGGAGTTTTCCCCCTGAGTTTCCCTCATGGCTGCTCCCCCTCCCAGCTTCTCCTTCATCCTTCCTCTTCCTCGCCCCCCCCTCATTATTTGGGGCAGCTGGATAACCTCCACCCCCCCCATGGCCAGGCAGGCCCAGGAGGAGCGCATGGAGGCGGCAGGGCCAGGAGAAGGGGTTTCCCGCCCTTTTCTGAAAAAGGCGGGAAGGCCATTTTGTTTTCCCCAGAGACGCCATGGCTCCCCTGTGGGCCTCGGGGGTCCCACGCTCTCGGGGTCTCTCCTCCCGGATGAAGGAGGGCGGCACCTTTGGTCCTCAGCCGCCTTCCTGCCATGATGGCTTGGCCTCCGCAGGATCCTCCCAGTCCAGCCCAGACAAGAAAGAGAGGGAGCTCTCAGAGGAGGAAGCCATTGCGGAGAAGAACCGGACTTGGCTGTTCTCTGCTGAGGGCCTCCTGCCTTTCTTCCAAGGCTTCCTGGGGGTGCCATGGCCAGAGGAAGAGACAGGGCCCCCCTCCGAATCCCCTGCAGGGCCCTGGGGAGCAAGCAGAGCCTGCCTCAGTTTCCTTCCCCAAGGCCTTGGAGGAACCTTGGGGTGCAGAAGGAGGAACCCCAAATGGAGCTCAGAGTCCTGGCAAGTGGGGAAAGGAACATGATATAGCACTTTCCAGATGAGTCTTGATACAATACAATATTCTTTATTGTCATTGTCCCATACAGAACCACGAAATTGAAAAAAATCAACACCAGACATTGAAAAACCAACAAGCCTGCTATCCCAACCTGGTTAGCCCCCTAAAAACTCTGATAAAAGGTAAAGGTACCCCTGCCCATAGGGGCCAGTCTTGCCAGACTCTAGGGTTGTGCGCTCATCTCACTCTATAGGCCGGGAGCCAGCGCTGTCCGCAGACATTTCCGGATCACGTAGCCAGCGTCACAAGCTGCATCTGGCGAGCCAGCGCAGCACACACGGAATGCCATTTACCTTCCCGCTGGTAAGCGGTCCCTATTTATCTACTTGCACCCGGGGGTGCTTTCGAACTGCTAGGTTGGCAGGCACTGGGACTGAATGATGGGAGCGCACCCCGCCGCGGGGATTCAAACCGCCGACCATGTGATTGGCAAGTCCTAGGCGCTGAGGTTTAAACCACAGCGCCACCCGCGTCCCTGATACCCCATAATTAAATACAATATACTCCCATAGAGACTACCTTACACTGCATTTAAAACCAAAATCACAACTGGATAGAAACTGTTCCTCAGGTGGCTAGTCGTAGTCTTTATAACCCTGTATCTTCTTCCAGAAGGCAGAAGCTGAAAGAGATCATTTCCAGGGTGCGCACTATCCTGCACTATCTCTGCAGCTTTCTTATGTAGCACCAACTGCAAATGCCTGGAGGGCCATGAGCAGTATGCATGAAAACATCAATGCTAAATTGAGCAGATACCCAGAGGCAGTGCGGATTATTGTGGGGGACTTCACTCACACAGATGTGAGGGCAGCACTCCCTAAATCCCATCAGCACATTGAGTGTGCAATAAGGGGAGAAACTACTTTTGACAAGGTGTATACGAACATTGGACGGGAATATGAGGCGCACCTTGGTGGTTCAGATCATGTGTCCCTGCTTCTGACACCAGTGTACACACCCCTCAGGAAACAAGGCCAGCTACAAACACGGATGGTTATGGTGTGGCCTGAGGGAGCCTCTCAGCAGTTGCAGGACTGTTTCCAGGAGACCGATTGGAATATGTTCGACCATCAAGATCTAGAAACTTCTACATCAACGGTCTTAGATTCGGCACAGGAAATGCACCAGGGAAAGGTATGTTAAGTTGTATCCGAATAGGAAGCCCTGGATGACGGGAGAGGCTAGGAGATTCTTGAAGGCCAGAAACTCTGCTTTTAAGAACTGGGTACCGGGTACCGTATGGTATAGAAAGAGCGAACTTGAAGAGGGGTATCAGGAAGGTAAAAGCGGAGTACAGAGGAAAAATCGAGGACCATCTGAGAAATCATGATACTAGACAAATGTGGCAGGGAGTTCAACATCTGACTGGTTATAAATCGAGAAATACATCAGTGGTAGAGAGTACGGCTTCCTTGGTGGGAGAGTTGAAGACCTTCTTTGCCCAATTTGAGGTGACACCAACAGTGGCTCCAACAGGGATGTCAGAGCTATTGGCCTCGCTACCTGCAGGAAATGCTGTCAGGGTGGAAGAGGGAGAAGTGAGGCAAATATGAAAGGAGGTAAACACGAGGAAGGCTATGCGCCTGGATGGGGTGGCTGGCAGGGTGCTAAGAGATTGTTCGGACCAACTGGCAGGAATCTTTATGAAGATTTTTAACCAGACTCTGGCCCAAGCCGCCGTTCCACCCTGTCTAAAATCTGGTACCATTATACCCCTGCCAAAAAAACCAAAGAGAGACAGTCTGAATTATTTTTGCCCTGTGGCGTTGACACCCATTATAATGAAATGTTTCAAAAAACTGGTGAGGAACTGTATCATATCTTGTCTGCCAGTAGGACTTGACCCTTACCAGTTTGTGTAAAAGGCAGAGATCCACGGAGGATGCTGTGGCAATGGCTTTACATGCTGTCTTGAATCATTTGGAGAAGAAAGGGAACTATGCAAGATTTTTATTTGTAGACTTTAGTTCTGCATTTAATACTATTCTTCCGCATAGATTGGTGCCCAAACTATTAGACCTGGGACTTCCACCGTGTTTGTGCAGGTGGATATTAAATTTTCTATCAAACCGTTCCCAACGGGTCAGAATGGATTCCCACGTCTCTGCAGATCTAATGAATATGGGGATGCCACAGGGGTGCGTGTTGAGCCCACTTTTATATACGCTCTATACAACTGACTGTGCCCCCAAATACCCCAGTAATAAGATCATTAAGTTTGCAGATGATACAACAGTGGTTGGTTTAATCATGGCTGGAGAGGGGGAGGCGGCCTATAGGAAGGATGTTGAGCAGTTGGGGGAGGGGTGCAGGAAAAACAACTTCCTCCTTAGCTGAAAAAAAAACAAAAGAGGTTATTGTGGACTTTAGGAAATGTACAGCACTTGGAATCGCCTCCACGGTCCAGGGACTGATCCGCCCTGGCTTCCTCCTCAGAGGTCCCTTCAGAAGGGGTCCCAGGTCTCCATGGGGGAAAGCGTTCCTGAGACCTGCGTTCGAGGCCAATGCTTTCACCTTTCAGGCTCCAGCCCACCTTCTCTCTGGTGTTTTTGTCAGCTGTAGAGATGGGATCACATGCATTCCCAAGTTTAAGAAGGATCCCTTGAAAAAGCTTAGAAACCTTCTTTTGCCAATGAACTTTGCCACTGCGTGATTTATTGGGAACCAGATGCATCCAGTCCAAAGAAGCTTCTGCAGCGCCTTGGCATTGAAGACCCAGAAAAAGAGACGGAGGGGAATGTGTGGGTCACAAGGTGGGAGTCATTGGAAAGGAGTCAGTGGGAGAGGCAGAAGGTTGTTTTGAGCAGGCGAGGGAAGAGCAGGAGGAGACAGAAAGAGCCCCAGGGAAAGAGGAGGTTGGGCTGAGCTGGTGTGGGAATGAGAGGCAGAGAATGCAAAGCAACTCCGGAAACGGTGAACAACACAAGCTATGATCTCGTTTGAGGAACGGGAATTAAGATGCCTGCTTCCCCATCCCCAGTGGATTAAAATGTCCAAAGATTAGGGAAAGAAGAAAGAAGAGGAAGCAGGATTGGATGGACATTATAAGAGACCATAATTTTCCATTGTGACTTGGCTGAGATTTGTTGGAACAGTTTTTCAAAGGCTTTATAGAAACTGGACCTTGAAGCTGGAGAAATACTAATTTGGATTATTAGACGATCCTTATAATCCTTATATTGCATTGTCTGAGTTGGTTAAGATTTGGTTAAGAGGGAAATGTAGGGAAAGTGTCATCTTGGTGAAGAGGAGGAAAAAGGCTGGATACTAAATATAGCTGGGTTTATTCTGGAGTGCAAATTGTGAATAATTGTTGCTACAGATGATTTTCGGACGGAGATGGGAGTTTCCTTTTCGATAGTGGCCTTCTTGGTAGTGGAGCCTGCCCTGTGGAACCCCCTCCCAGACAACTACCAGACTTTTAGAAGACATCTGAAGGCAGCCCTTGTGGAGTGTGTTGGTTATAGGGGTAACCTCCTGAATGTCCTACCCCCTCCCAGACAACTACCAGACTTTTAGAAGACATCTGAAGGCAGCCCTTGTGGAGTGTGTTGGTTATAGGGTTAACCTCCTGAATGTCCTACATCTGGGGAGGAGCTTCCTACGTAAACGGAAGCTGCAGGTTCTTTGTCTGTGTGAAACAGTTTCACTTCTGTCCGGGAGAGAGAGACACACAGCATGTGTCCGAGCGCTGGTGGAGTTGTTTGTTACTTTACGTACTGCTGTAAATAAAGGCTGTTTATATAGAAGAAACAGCATGCGGACTTTTCCTTTATCTCACACGGAAAGCACTCGCTGCTCGCTCTGCTGCTGCCTGGAAGAATTTATGCGCAGAGGAAACGTGCCGGACTCAGGCAGTAATCCAAGCGGTTCTGGCTGTACATTTTTGTGCTGAGTGTGAGAAGCAAAGTCCAGCTCTGAGATCCTGCCTGAAGCTGAGGCAGTCGTGATTTCGCTGGTGAAAGCGGAGCTTGCTGCAGGAAGCATCTTTCAAGCACCGGCCGGCAGAAAGCGTCAGTAAGCTTAAAGCCCCAGGAAGATGGCGCAGCAGCAATCTCATGAATCTTTCAACGTGCCTTTTGAAAGGCTAAATGGCCACAATTGGGACGACTGGTCTCACCAGATTTGTTACTGGTTAATGGGCAAGCAGCTCTGGGAGTGCCCCCAAGCCGATCCAGTACCAGCAGCTGCAGGGGCTAATACGGCCGAAGTGGAAAGGGCTGCTGGCGCAGCAAAAAAGGATCAGAAAGCCATGTCCCGTATTGTAATGGCCATGGAGGCTTCGCAGTTGCCTCACATTGACGGTTTGTTGACTTGTCACGGAATTTGGCAAGCTTTAATGTGGGTCCACCAGTGCACAACAGCTGGGGCCAAGATCCATGTGATACGCTCCCTGTTTCAGAAGAGACTGTCCCCAGGGGAATCGGTACGTGACCACATTGTGCAGATGCTGGCCATTTTCTGCTGCGTCAGCTCAACGTACCTTTCCCAGGTGAGCTGAAAGCTTCCACTCTGCTGAGCTCTTTGGACAGGAGTTCTGAGAACCTGGTTCTGACAATGGAAGTTATGCTGCCTGTGGAGCTGACGACTGAATATATTCGTGGGAGATTGACCGATGAACAGGAAAAATGCCAGAGGGCGGGGAGAAGGCACAGGCTGCACCCCAAGAGAGAGTGGAGGGGCAGCAAGAAGCAGTGAGGACTCAGTAAAAGCCTTTGTCTCCAAACGCTGTTTTCGCTGTGGGTCTACGTCACATCTTGTGAGAGATTGCCCTGCAGAGGCTCAGGAGCCGGTGGTCAGCCAGAAAGGAATGCAGATAAGGAGCTCCTCAAGAGCAGCCAGGCGTCTGAAAAATTCCCAAGGTCCCAACCGAGGGGAAAGTAAAGAGAAGACGTCGCTGTATCATCTGGCTGCTTCAATGGCAGTAGTGAAAGCATCCAGACCGGAAGCCAGCCTCTCCTTTATTGTTGACACAGGCGCTACCCACACTTGAGTGCCATCTGCTAGACTTCTTCGGAACTGCAAGACTGTGCAAAGTGGAAGATTTGTGTCACTGGCAGATGGAAGCAGATGCCCACTGACTCAGTCTGGGAATCTGTACTGTTCATTCCTGGACCATGAGGTTCAGGGATGGGAAACACCTGTTCAGTGTTGAATGCAAGAATAAGCTGTTTGTGGTTGAGATGCCTATTGCAGATGATGACCCCCCTGAGGTAACACAGGCGCAGTGCGCAAACATCCCGCCACACGATGGGTGCGCTCATTTATGGCATCAAAGACTGGCGCATTCTTGTTGGAATTGTGTCAAAAAAGCCCCAGAGTGTACAGAGGGGTGTAAATTAAAGGGATGTGATAAGTTTTTAGATTGCAGAGCTTGTAAGCAATCCAGGGTAAAAACACGCTCATATCCCAGGTCTAGCAGAGAGACAAGCAAGCCCTTTGAGCTACTCCATGCAGATTTGTGTGGCCCAATGCCAGTAGCGAGTCTGGGTGGGTCCAAATACATTTTGCTTCTTTTGGATGATTTTTCAAGGATCTCCTCAGTTTTTTCGATTAAACACAAAGGGGAAGCTGCTGCACCGATTAAAGATTGGATCACATTGCCAGAGTTGAAATATTCTACAAAATTGATTAGCTTTCAGAGCGATAGAGGGGCGGAGTTTACTGGGTCTGCCCTGCAAAATTTCTTCCTCCAGAAGGGAATCAATCACAGGTTGACAGCACCACCCAGTCCTCAACAGAATGGTGTTGCTGAACGTAAGAACAGAACACTGCAAGAGGCTGTGGCTGCCATGCTTTTTGACGCAGGACTCCCACAGCGCTTTTGGGCTGAGTGTTGGAAGGCTGCTGCATTCACGCAGAATTGCGTGTTTAATTCAGCTGTAGGGGACTGATACTGTTGGTGAAGAACAGAGTCCAGAGCAACAGAGTCCAGAGCAGGAGCGGCCCAGAACCCCTCCAAAGGCTACTGTCAAGTCTGAGCCAAAGAGTGAGCTGTCCTTGCCCACAGGTCCAGCTGTAAGATGCAGCAGGTCAGAGGGGGAGTTCTCTGACACTGGGGATGATCTAGCTGGCCCTAGTGGGTCAGAGGGGGTACCAGAGCTCACACTGAGATCAACCCGAGCCACAATGGGTAAACTGCCTGACAGGTTTGAAGCCACAAGTGTGTGGGTTGGTGTGGCTCAGTGTGAACCTGAAACTTTTGAGGATGTTCAAAAACTGCCTCAGGAAGAAGCCAGCAAATGGCATGAGATGCAGAAGGAGATGAGCTCAATGGAGTCTCTGGGCGTGTTCTCCCTCACAATGGGTAAGATTGAGCAACTGCTTGAATGTCTGAGTGTGCAGTAGTTAGGACACCCATGGAGACTAGCTACGTGAAAGACAATCAGCAAGTAGAACGCGCTGCGTTCGAAAATACTGAACTCTTCCAGTCAGCTCTGGGTAGCCTATTGTATCTATCCCAGGGGAACAGACCTGACATAGCGTTTGCTATTAATCTGCTCAGCCGGGAAGCTTCAAGCCCAAGTGTGCAAGCCTGGAATGATATTAAACGGGTCCTGCGTTACCTGCAAGATACCAAAGACTTCTGCCTTAAGCTGTCAGCCAATTGTGACATCAAGCTGACGTGCTCGGTAGACAGCAATTGGGTGAATCTGGCAGATAGGAAGTCCGTCCCTCTGCCTGGAAGCTTGCTGGTGGGGAGTTCTGTGAAGGTCTGTGTTTGGGGTAAGTGGTGTTTAGATAGAAGAAACAGTGTGCAGACTTTTCCTTTATCTCACACGGAAAGCACTTGCTGCTCGCTCTGCTGCTGCCTGGAAGAATTTATGCACAGAGGAAACGTGTCGGACTCAGGCAGTAATCCAACAGCCCTGTTTAGGGAAGCTTTTAATATCTGATGGATTACTGTATTTTAATATTTTGTTGGAAGCTGCCCAGAGTGGCTGGGGAAACCCAGCCAGATGGGAAGGGTATAAATAAATTATTATTGTCATTAACATCATCATCATCTATTTTTTGTATTTTTTTATATTAAGATTCTTTATTTTGAATTTAGGAGGACACACACAGGAAGAGGACAGTTGGAGGTGCGAGGGACCTGCAAGGAACGCAAGGAAGGAAGGATCTCTCAGGGTGGGATATGGGGAGAAGAGGGGGTCACGCAAGGGAGAAGTGGGGGAGCCTGCCTTTCTATGTGTTGATGAATGACATGATATATATGATACAAAGGTCATAAACAGTATTTTTAGTGTATTCCCCCCCCTTTTTTTCCTTTCTATACAATTGTATTTTGTAAGGGTTGTTTAATTTTTTTTGTTTTTTTTCTCTTTTTTGGTTTCCCCTCTGTATGAATTCTTTGATGGCGAGTGAGATGGTAGGTGCTTTGGAAGCTCTTTCCACATTTCAAGCACTGATAGGGTTTCTCCCCTGTATGAATTCTTCGATGGGAAGTCAGATGGTGAATGTGATTAAAACTCTTTCCACACTCCAAGCACTGATAGGGTTTCTCCCCTGTATGAATTCTTCGATGGGAAGTCAGATGGTGGCTGTGACCGAAGCTCTTTCCACATTCCAAGCACTGATAGGGTTTCTCCCCTGTATGAATTCTGTGATGGGAAGTGAGACTGGAGCTAACAGTGAAGCTCTTTCCACATTCGAAGCACTGATAGGGTTTCTCCCCTGTATGAGTTCTTTGATGCAAAGTGAGTTTCGGCCGCTCCCGGAACTTCTTCCCACATTCGAAGCATTCATAGGGTTTCTCCCCTGTATGAGTTCTTTGATGCAAAGTGAGTTTCGTCCGCTCCCGGAAGTTCTTCCCACATTTGAGGCACTGATAGGGTTTCTCTCCTGTATGAATTCTTTGATGGGAAGTGAGAGTGTGCCTCTGACTGAAGCTCTTCCCACATTGCAAGCACTGATAGGGTTTCTCCCCTGTATGAATTCTTTGATGGGAAGTGAGATCACCACTCAGACGAAAGCTCTTTCCACATTCCAAGCAGTAATAAGGTTTTTCCCCTGTATGAATTCTTTGATGGAAAGTGAGATTCACCTTCTGACTAAAGCTCTTTCCACATTCCAAGCAGTGATACGGTTTCTGCCCTCTATGAACTCTTTGATGGAAAATGAGAGTGGACTTCCGGCTGAAGCTCTTCCTGCATTCCAAGCACTGATAGGGTTTCTCGCCTGTATGAGTTTTTTGATGCAAAGTGAGCTTGGCCCCCTCCCCAAAGCTCTTCCCGCATTCGAAGCACTGATAGGGTTTTTCTCCTGTATGAGTTCTTTGATGGGAAGTGAGACTGTGCTTGAGACTAAAGCTCTTCCCACATTCCAGGCAATGATAGGGTTTCTCCCCTGTATGGACTCTTCTATGCAAAGCAAGATCACCTTTCTGACGAAAGCTCTTCCCACATTCCCAGCACTGATAGGGTTTCTCCCCTGTATGAATTCTCTGATGTGAAGTGAGAGTAGTACTGTGCCTGAAGCTCTTCCCACATTCCAAGCACTGATAGGGTTTCTCCCCTGTATGAGTTCTTTGATGCAAAGTGAGTTTCGTCCGCTCCCGGAAGTTCTTCCCACATTCGAAGCATTGATAGGGTTTCTCCCCTGTATGAGTTTTTTGATGCAAAGTGAGTTTCGTCCGCTCCCGGAAGCTCTTCCCACATTGCAAGCACTGATAGGGTTTTTCTCCTGTATGTATTCGTTGATGGGAAGTGAGACTGTTCCTCTGACTGAAGCTCTTCCCACACTGCAAACACTGATAGGGTTTTTCCCCTGTATGAATTCTTTGATGTGAAGTGAGAGTAGTACTGTGCCTGAAGTGCTTCCCACATTCCAAGCACTGATATGGTTTCTCCCCGGTATGAATTCTTTGATGGAAAGTGAGATTCCGGCGGTTACTGAAGCTCTTTCCACATTCTCTGCACTGATACAATTTCTCCCTGCTCTGTCCTCTTTTGTGTGCAGTGAGGCTATCCCTCTGAACGAAGCTCTTTCTTTGACGGGAGGTGGAATGGGAGCTTTGACGGATGTTCTCTCCACACTCTGAATATTTATATGACTTCTCTACTATGTGGATTCTCTTGTGGTCCCCCTTGTTGTTCCCTTCCAGTTCATCTCCATCTGCAATGAAGAGAGAAGCGAATTAGAGCCTCAGGAAGAAATGGAGCTCCAGATCATTGAACAAAGTTAATGAATGCTTGTGATAGGGGAAGAACTAAAAATAGATGTGGGGCCTTTCTATAGTTTTCACTGCCTTTGTTGGCTGGTATTTACTGACATATTGCTTGGCTTTTATCTGGAATGGATTTTGTTCTGGCTCAACCCTGGAATCCACTCCATCTCCAAGATCAGTCATCTCTTTGGTCAATCAAATGCAAACAGAAGCCAAAACAACAAGCCTGACAGAATTTACATTAACTTCCCTAAAAACTCTGAAGCCGGCATTTAAGAAGGCCTGGGTGGTTCAGACAAGCCTGGTCACTGTTTTAAAATTCATGACTAGATGCAGAACATTCAGAGAGGAAACAGTTGATATCCCTCCATTCTGGGTTCACGGTGGGGGATGTTAGAATCCCAGATGCTGTTGGTCTCCAGCCAAAGAGTTGAAGTTCATCACATACAGGTATGAATGGAACGTCCACGTCTCGTCTGTGAAACAAACAGCAACACCTTCACCTGAACACTCCCCATCAGTTGTTGCCTCAATCTGGTTGGTCTAAATTTAAATTTATACGTAAATCACTTTCTTCACTTTGAGGAGACTGCATTTTTTCATTAGCAACAGAAGAGGAAAAGTGACTATAACTCAGTTCAAACCAATTCATGAACCCAGAACTCATACACCGACCACTAATGATGAACCATATGTTATAGATATACCTGCAAATTTATTCTGCTATTTTTGATATGCAAATGACATGCAAAGACTTAGTCTACATATTTGTATCATTTATTAGTCCTATGATCCTTGTTTTTAAAAGCAAATAAGAAGTTATTCCAAAAAGAAAAAGACAACACACAGAGGCCCCATCTGCATTCAAACTGCAAAGCAGGATCAGTGAGTTTTCTGACATTGGCAGGGCATTCAGATCACAACAGGTTTTAGACCTTTTGAGCTGTGGTGACTGGGGAGCTGTGATCCATTCCTGGCTCAAATTGCCTGCAGATGACAAAGGAGCAGGGAGGCAGGCAGGTGGAGGAGCCCGAAAAGGTGCTCCCCTTCTCCATCTCCATCCACCTGCCTGCCTCCCCCCACCCCCTAGCTGAGCAAGCCCCAGAACCTCTCTGGCTCCATCCATCCAGGTCCCCATCTCCCCTCCCTTGGAACTCACCAGATCTCTCGGAGGTCCCTGGGAGGGAGAGCTCAGAGGTTGTGGGGAGGGATGCAGGAGACAGCCGGACCAGGTCAACCGTCCATCTTCCCCCTTCCATCCTTGCTAGCTTTGCAGGATCCGTCTCTTTCATCCTTCCTGAGGAGTCAAGGAGCCAAAACGAGCTGCAGGGTCCTGAGAGAGAGGAAGAAGCAAGGGGAGCCTCAGAGGCCCTGCAGGGATTTTCTGGCTGGAGGGGAAGCCTCCCAATATGTTGGGGGCCCCATCCACAGCAAAATCCCTGCTTTATCTCATTTCTGGCCAGAGAGCTTCCCCTCTTCACCCTCCATCCATCCATGTTCCCATCTCCACTCTCCTGGGACTCACCAGATCTCTCAGAGGTCCCTGGGAGGGAACACTCAGAAGTTGTGGGGAGGGATGCAGGAGACAACCTGACCAGGTCAACTGTCCATCTTCCCCCTTCCAACTTCGCTAGTTTTGCAGGATCCATCCCTTCCATCCTTCCTGAGGAGTCAAGGAACCAAAACGAGCTGCAGGGTCCTGGGAGAGAGGAAGAAGCAAAGGGAGCCTCAGAGGCCCTGCAGGGATTCTCCTGCCCTAGATATTCTCCTGCCCCTGGAGAAGCACAAATGGGGCAGCCCCTTCCCAAGAGAAGCCCCATTTCTATACCTCTCCAGTGCTTCCAATAAATCAGGTAGGCTACTTGCGTGGCAATTGAAGAAAGGGAAAAAAAAGAGAGAGTCATTGAGAAATGAAAAATAATTGAAGATCCTAAAGAAATATGCAAAAAAAATTGTAAAGAAGAAGACCAAGAGGAGGAAATGGAAAGACACATAGCACAAAATAGATTCCCGACAATAGCAGATTGGAAAATAGAACAACTAAATCTACCAACAGCGATGATGGAGGTGCAGCAATCAATCTCAAAAGCAAAGATAGGAAAGTCCCACGTACAGATGGATTACTGGCGGCATTTTATAAGAAGTTAGAAGATATATTATCAGAACTAATGAAACAGTACTAAATGGAATTTAAAAGAAGGAAGAATACCAAAATCATGGGAAGAAGCATTTATCACACTGATACCCAAACAAGGAGCAGATCCAACACTAATAAAAAATTATAGACCTACATCATTGTTCAATAATGATTATAAAATATATTGAATGAAATAATACATAGAGATCAGGCTGGCTTCTTACCAGGCAGACACATGCACAATAAAATGAGAAACATAATTGATATTTTAGAATATTTAGAAGCAAGAGCAGATAAAAAAGCCATTTTGATGCTAATAGACATGGAGAAGGTCTTCGACAACATCTCTTGGAGCTCCATGAAAAAAACTACAGAAAAAACAGGACTCGGAGAAAATATTCTTAGGGGTGTTGAGGCAAAATAATAAGGAAAATCCTTGAATTTCGAAGTGGCAGGATTTAAGTTAAATAAAAATAAGACTAGTATGCTAGCAAAAATATGTCAACACAGGAAAAAGAACTAAAGAAAATATCAGGATTGGAAACAGTAAATAAAACTAAGTATTTGGGAATCTGGCTGACAAATGAAAACACCAATCTATTTAAAGAAAATTATATTAAAACATGGAAAGAAATCAATTTTGAATCATATAATAAGAAAATTGATATATAGAGTATGGGAAAAACATAAAGTGGTGTTAGAACCTAAAACCGCCTCGTGGATTTCACCTCAAGAAGCAATAACTGGGGAAAAGAAAAATATGGAATTGAACTGGGCCACTTTCATTGCCTTGTTGTGACGAAGGGGCTTGAATAACTCAGAGAAGCTATGAGCTAAGCTGTGCGGACAGGTCATAGTGGAGAGTTTAGACCAAACGTGATCCACCTGGAGCAGGAACCGGCAAGCCACTCCAGTAGCCCTGCCAAGAAAACTCCATGGACAAAGACAACAGCCATATAAAAGTTATGACGCTGGAAGATGAGCCCCTCAGGTCGGAAGGCGTCCAACATGCTACTGGGGAAGAGCGGAGGGCAAGCACAAGTAGATCCAGAGCTGATGAAGCGGCTGGGCCAAAGCCGAAAGGACGCTCAGTTGCGGATATGTCTGGAAGCAAAAGGAAAGTCTAACAAACACTCTGTGAGGTGAGTGGGTCTGAGAGACTTCAAAGAAGTGTGACTGGCCCAAGGTCACCCAGCAGGAGCAGGGAAGCGAACCTGGTTCACCAGATTACGAGACTACCACTTTTAACCACTGCACCACACTAGCTCTCCAGAGGAATTATACCAGAAACATATGGATGTCTCGTACACCCCAGGTAGTGTGGTTGCTGACCTTGAGCCAAACATCCTGGAGAGTGAAGTCAAATGGGCCTTAGAATCAGAATCTCCTTTAAATCAGAACCAGTGAAGGCGGTGAAGGTCCTGTGTGAGTGCCTGGAGGCGGTTGGCGGATGGATGGCGGCTAACAGATTGAGGTTGATCCTGACAAGACAGAAGTACTGTTTTGGGAGGACAGGGGGCTGGTGGGTGTGGAGACTCCCTGGTCCTGAATGGGGTAACTGTGCCCCTGAAGGACCAGGTGCGCAGCCTGGGAGTCATTCTGGACTCACAGCTGTCCATGGAGGCGCAGGTCAATTCTGTGTCCTGGGCGACTGTCTCCACCTGGTTTGCAGGCTAAGACCCTACCTGCCTGCGGACTGTTTTGCCAGAATGGTGCATGCTCTGGTTATCTCCCGCTTGGACTACTGCAATGCACACTACGTGGGGCTACTTTTGAAGGTGACCCGGAAACTGCAATTAATCCAGAACACCAGTCCTGAGAGATCTGCATTGGATCCCAGTATGTTTCCGAGCACAATTCAAAGTGTTGGTGCTGACCTTTAAAGCCCTAAACGGCCTCGGTCCAGTATACCTGAAGGAGTGTCTCCACCCCCATCATTCAGCCCGGACACTGAGATCCAGCGCCGAGGGCCTTCTGGCAGTTCCCTCATTGCGAGAAGTGAGGCTACAGGGAACCAGACAGAGGGCCTTCTCGGTAGTGGCGCCTACCCTGTGGAACACCCTCACCTCAGATGTGAAGGAAATACGCAGCTATCCTATCTTTAAAAGACATCTGAAGGCAGCCATGTTTAGGGAAGTTTTTAATATTTAATGCTGTATTGTGTTTAACACTCGATTGGGAGCTGCCCAGAGTGGCTGGGGACACTCAACCAAATGGGCAGGGTGTAAATAATAAATTATTATTATTATTATTATTATTATTATTATTTAGAAAGCACTGCTAATTACAAGGCCTGGGGAAGTGATGATATTCCAGCTGAACTATTTAAAATTTTTAAAGATGCTGCTGTTATGTTAAGGTGCTACACTCAATATGCCAGCAAGTGTGGAAAACTCAGCAGTGGCCAGAGGATTGGAGAAGATCAGTCTACATCCCAATCCCAAAGAAGGGCAGTGCCAAAGAATGCTCCAACTACTGCACAATTGCACTCATTTCACACGCTAGCAAGGTTATGCTTAAAATTCTACAAGGCAGGCTTAAGCAGTATGTGGACCAAGAACTCCCAGAAGTGCAAGCTGGATTTAGAAGAGGCAGAGGAACCAGAGACCAAATTGCAAACATGCACTGGATTATGGAGAAAGCTAGAGAGTTCCAGAAAGACATCTACTTCTGCTTCATTGACTATGCAAAAGCCTTTGACTGTGTGCCTGATCACCTCATCTGTCTCCTGAGAAATCTCTATGTGGGACAAGAAGCTACAGTTAGAACTGGATATGGAACAAATGATTGGTTCAAAATTGGGAAAGGAGTACGGCAAGGCTGTATATTGTCTCCCTGCTTATTTAACTTCTATGCAGAATTCATCAAGCGAAAGGCTGGGCTGGATGAATCCCAAACTGGAATTAAGATTGCCGGAAGAAATATCAACAACCTCAGATATGCAGATGACACAACCTTAATGGCAGAAAGTGAGGAGGAATTAAATAACCTTTTATTGAGGGTGAAAGAGCAGAGCGCAAAATATGGTTTGAAGCTCAACATCAAAAAAACGAAGATCATGGCCACTGGGCCCATCACCTCCTGGCAAATAGAAGGGGAAGAAATGGAGGCAGTGAGAGATTTTAATTTCTTGGGCTCCATGATCACTGCAGATGGTGACAGCAGCCACGAAATTAAAAGACGCCTGCTTCTTTTAGAGAAAAGCAGTGGCAAACCTAGACAGCATCTTAAAAAGCAGAGACATCACCTTGCCAACAAAGGTCCGTATAGTTAAAGCTATGATTTGACCCCAGTAGTGATGTATGGAAGTGAGAGCTGGACCATCAAGAAGGCTGATCACCGAAGAACTGATGCTTTTGAATTCTGGTGCTGGAGGAGACTCTTGAGAGTCCCATGGACTGCAAGAAGATCAAACCTCTCCATTCTGAAGGAAATCAGCCCCGAGTGCTCACTGGAAGGACAGATCCTGAAGCTGAGGCTCCAAGACTTTGGCCACCTCATGAGAAGAGAAGACTCCCTGGAAAAGACCCTGATGTTGGGAAAGATGGAGGGCACAAGGAAAAGGGGAGGACAGAGGACGAGATGGCTGGACAGTGTTCTTGAAGCTACCAGCATGAGTCTGACCAAACTGCGGGAGGAAATAAAACACCACCTAACAGGGTGGATCCAGTATCACCAAATAAATGAGGTCTTCAAAGCTGACAAGAAAAAGGGTTTTGCAATTTCAGTATTGGATAAAGGATTATTACAAAACAAAACAAAACAAAAATAATTTCTAAAATGTATGGAACATTATTGGCGTGGAAGGATATGGATGAACAGGTAAAGGCGGTAATGATTAAATTGGCTATGGATTTAGGGAAACCTATTCAAGTAATAACATCATGGGGAAAATTATGGAAGGAGAGTTGGAATTTTACGGCTTGTGAGGCAATAACAGAAAATTTGATAAAGATGTTTTATAGATGGTATATAACACCAACCAAGATATGCAAAATGTATAAAAGAAAATCAAAAATACGTTGGAGGTGTAACCAAGTAGAGGGGACACTTCTGCATATGTGGTGGCTATGTGATAAAATCAAGGGCTTCTGGGATACGGTTTATGAAGAACTAAAAACTGAGACTGGTTTCCTAGGTGAAGCTTTTTCTACATTCTAAACAGTCCCCTGTAGGAAATGTTTCATGGAAAATTAGGTTCACCAACAGAATGAAGCCAGACAAATGTAGGAAGGGAAAAAGATCTCTGAAGCTTACATTGAAGAAGGCCTGGGCAGCTCAGAGCAGCCTACAGAGATCTGTATGGAATTTCAAAGCTGATTTCATGATCCAACAGGGAGTCTTACCTGAGAGGCCACGATCCCACGATTCTGATCCTTGACTTCCTTCTGCAGAGCTCTCTGGTCAGGATCCAGCAAAGCCAAGTCCTCGTCTGTGAAAGGAACAGCTATGTCTTCAAAGCACACCGGACCCTAAGAGAAAAAGGGAGAAGAAAGATGATCTTCTACACATTGCTCTGTTCTCTTCTGTAACAATTTTGTTGTGTATTTAAATGATGGGTACAGTGTTGCTTCAGGATAAGAACAGAAATTGCACAGCGGTGGCCCCATTTTCTAACGTGGTACCTCAGGTTAAGAACAGTTTCAGATTAAAAATGGACCTCCAGAATAAATTAAGTTCTTAACCCGAGGTACCACTGTATTAATCTTTGAGTAAATGGGGGAATTCCACAAAATAATATTTTCTTATCTATATGGTACTCATCTTCAGGTAAATCTTTGCAAAGCATTCCCATTTTCCAGATGGAAGGACCTCCTCTCCCTCCATCTGGTGGGGTGGCCCCTCCCCCTGCCCTCAAGCCAACTTCAAGGGGCACCAGGAGGGGGGGGAGGGCATTGTGCATTGTGAGGGGAGGGAATGTTGGTTGGCTGGCATCCGGCTGTCTTAGGAGACCATGGAAGAGTGTGTCTTTGGGAGTGAGATCTGGGGGAGAGACATGTGTTGTTGCATCTGGGACACAGGAAGTGGTCCAGTTGTGCTGCTGCAGATGCAGGCGGGCTTTTCTTCTCCCTGTGCTCCCCCCACGTGGGAATGTTCCCCTCTGGCTGCAGCCTCTGGTCACAAAGGTGACTTTTCCCTCCCTCTGAAGGGGGTTTATTTCCTTGACCCAAATCCCCCTCCCCAAAATGAAGGCAGCATCTGGATCCCAAGGAAGAGCAGAGATGCATATTTCCTGCGATCTCCCCCCCCCCTCCCTGGCTTGGCAGAGAGGACAAAGGAGGACCCCCTGCTCTCTGACTTGGGGGTCTCTCCCCCCCAGGCATGATCTGAGCAGGGACCCCCATTCATCCTCCCTGCCCCCCTGGGACCCCCTTCTCCCCATGGCACCCTCAGGGGGAGGAGAGAGGAGACTCACCGGATTCCAGGAGGGGCACCAAGGAAGCGTTTGCAAAAGAGAGAGAAGAAAGCAGCCTCCTCTCTGCCTGCAGAAAGGGATGGGGGGAGGGAGGGAGGGGCTTCTGCTCTGGAGGACCTTGCCCCTCCCCCATCACTCCCCTCCTCTCTAGGAATCCAGCTCTGCTCCTTTTAACCCTTGCCAAGCCGAGTCCTCCCCTCCCTCTCCCTGCCTTCAGTTTTCCTGCTTCTGCGCCTGCGCTCTAGGGGCTGCCCCCCTTATCTCCTGGGAGGGAGAAGAGGCGAAAGGCTGCCTAGTGGCGGGAGGTGCCTTGGGCTCAGAAGTGGCTCCCTCAAGACACCCCCCAAAAAACACCCTCCAGCTCAGGGGGGGGAGGGGGGGGGCTTCCCAGTCAGGAGACCCCTCCCCTCCCGAAAATCACCTTTCCCCCACCAGGAAAATAGGGAGATGAGGAAGAAACGCACTCGCGATCTTGGGGGGAGGCCAAAATGAGATTTACTGTAATAAGCTTGCAGGACCCATGGAAAATGGTTAATCAATAAAGCAGCTTGGGGCCAATAATTTCTACCTTCCGATCAATTGAAAAAACAGGCACTTTATGCCAGCCCCAAACTAGACCCAAAGCGGATATGAGACGTAGCAGATGGGAAGAAATCGGACTTTACTGCAATGGATGCCGGCAGTGGTGAAGGGAGTTTTCATGCAGCCTTTCGAAAGAGAGAGGAGCTTGAAAAGCGAGAGGCAGGAAGAGAAACCCGCCCCTAAAGCGCCGGGAAAGTGCCGCCTGCTCTGACAGGAATCCTTGGCGCCTAAAACTGAGGCGAGGCTCAGATTTCGAAGGGCGGGCAGTTGGGAAAAGGCGGGAAAAGTCGTTGAGGGAAAGGAGCGGCGGGGGGAGGGGCGGCGCCTCCTCTCTCGTCCCTCAGAGACACAAGGGGGACCCTCTTGTGAGGGGAGCAGAAAGGAGGGCTCTCCCAGAAAGGGGGGGCAGGGGGGTCTCTCTCCCTTGTCGCAGGAAACCCACCCCATCATTCAGTTTGTACACACTCTACTCACACTCACACACTACATACTCTACGCTTCTGTTATAAATTCATAGAAAATCAACCATACATCGGATCTGCACTGTTCCACTTTTATTTGACTCCATGAGGGAAGGACTACAAAATGGGGAAGAAGTGTGCATGCACACGAAAGCTCATACCAAGAACTAACTTAGTTGGTCTTTAAGGTGTTACTGGAAGAATTTTTTTTATTTTGTTCTGACTATGGCAGACCAACACGGCCACCTATCTGTAACTGGAAAAATGGGGAAGGTTTGATACAGGCCATCCCAGCACATCCACAGGAGCCCTGCCCAGTTGCTATGCCAACCCTGATGGTCCGAGACAGAAGACCATCAAGATCACAAAGAACTTGCATATGGGAGTGGATTCAGCATGGACTGAAACAAAGGACAATGATCAGCTCTTCCCTCTGGGGGCAGGAAACTGCAAAGTCCCCTCTGTCACCTGGAAAGTACTCATGGAGAGGGGGAAAGGGGAAACCAGCCAGGTGACAGGACACTCAGGTTACCACCACAAACCCCTCCTTTCTGTGATGTATGTATGATGTTTCTGGTGGGTGGTCTTGATCTACAGGGTGGCAGTTTCAAAAGTCTTTAGAAGGCCTTGCACACCCCTGTTGCAACAGTTCAGTAAAGGCCAAGCCTACAGGCTGCTGTTTTGCTCCAAGTTATCCTGGTTGGTGTCTTTGTTTTTGTCCAAGGGAGCCCTCGGATTTTTCCGTTAACAGCTGGAGACTCCCCTTCTGGCCCCTCGGGGTCCCAGGAGCCCTTTCTGGATGGCCCTCGCTTGTTCCTCCGCCTCAGGCAGTAGTTCAACAGGAGAAGTCTCAGGGGGCCAATGGAGCCCAGTGTGGGGACTGGGGAAATTGCTGAACTGGGGTTCTCCCAGTCCAGCCCAGACAAGAAAGAGAGGGAGCTCTAAGAAGAGGAAGCCATTGCAGAGAAGAACCGGACTTGGCTGTTCTCTGCTGAGGGTCTCCTGCCTTTCTTCCAAGGCTTCCTGGGGGTGCCATGGCCAGAGGAAGACACAGCCCCCCCCTGAAGGGCCCTGGGGAGCAAGCAGAGCCTGCCTTAGTTTCCTTCCCCAAGGCCTTGGAGGAACCTTGGGGTGCAGAAGGAGAAACCCCAAATGGAGCTCAGAGTCCTGGCAAGTGGGGAAAGGAACATGATATAGCACTTTCCAGATGAGTCTCGATACAATACAATATTCTTTATTGTCATTGTCCCATACAGAACAACGAAATTGAAAAAAATCAACACCAGACATTGAAAAACCAACAAGCCTGCTACCCCAGCCTGGTTAGCCCCCTAAAACTCTGATACCCCATAATTAAATACAATATACTCCCATAGAGACTACCTTACACTGCATTTAAAACCAAAATCGCATTTGGATAGAAACTGTTTCTCAGGCGGCTAGTCGTAGTCTTTATAACCCTGTATCTTCTTCCAGAAGGCAGAAGCTGAAAGAGATCACTTCCGGGGTGCGCACTATTCTGCACTATCTCTGCAGCTTTCTTATCTAGCACCTTCTGCAAATGCTTGCAGGGCCATGAGTAGTATGCATGAAAACATCAATGCTAAATTGAGCAGATCCCCGGAGGCAGTGCGGATTATTGTGGGGGACTTCACTCACACAGATGTGACGGCAGCACTCCCAAAATCCCATCAGCACATTGAGTGTGCAATAAGGGGAGAAAGTACTCTTGACAAGGGTGTATACAAACATTGGACGGGAATATAAGGCGCCCCTTGGTAGTTCAGATCATGTGTCCCTGCTTCTGACACCAGTGTACACACCCCTCAGGAAACAAGGCCAGCTACAAACATGGATGGTTACAGTGTGGCCTGAGGGAGCCTCTCAGCAGTTGCAGGACTGTTTCCAGGAGACCGATTGGAATATGTTCGACCATCAAGATCTAGAAACTTATACATCAACGGTCCTGGATTATATTAGATTTGGCAGGTAAACACGAGGAAGGCTATGGGCCCAGATGGGGTGGCTGGCAGGGTGCTAAGAGATTGTTCGGACCAACTGGCAGGAATCTTTATGAAGATTTTTAACCAGTCTCTGGCCCAAGCCGTTGTTCCACTTGACCCTTACCAGTTTGCGTACGAGGCAAAGAGATCCACGGAGGATGCTGTGGCAATGGCTTTACATGCTGTCCTGACTCATTTGGAGAAGAAAGGGAACTATGCAAGATTGTTATTTGTAGACTTAGTTCTGCATTTAATACTATTCTTCTGCATAGATTGGTGCCCAAACTATTAGACCTGGGACTTCCACTGTGTTTGTGCAGGGGGATATTAAATTTTCTATCAAACTTTTTTATACGCTCTATACAGCTGACTGTGCCCCCAAATACCCCAGTAATAAGATCATTAAGTTTGCAGATGATACAACGGTGGTTGGTTTAATCACGGCTGGAGAGGGGGAGGCGGCCTATAGGAAGGATGTTGAGCAGTTGGGGGAGGGGTGCAGGAAAAACAACTTCCTCCTTAGCTGAAAGAAAACAAGAGAGATTATTGTGGACTTTAGGAAATGTAGAGCACTTGGAATCGCCTCCATGGTCCAGGGACTGATCCGCCCTGGCTTCCTCCTCGGAGGTCCCCTCAGAAGGAGAAGGGGTCCCGGGTCTCCATGGGGGAGAGCGTTCCTGAGACCTGCGTTCGAGGCCAATGCTTTCGCCTTTCAGGCTCCAGCCCACCTTCTCTCTGGTGTTTTTGTGAGCTGTAGAGATGGGATCACATGCATTCCCAGGTTTAAGAAGGATCCCTTGAAAAAGCTGAGAAACCTTTAGTTGAAAGTTCTTTATTTGCCAATGAACTTTGCCTCTGCGTGATTTATTGGGAACCAGATGCATCCACTCCAAAGAAGCTTCTGCAGCACCTTGGCATTAAAGACCCAGAAAAAGAGACAGAGGGGAATGTGTGGGTCACAAGGTGGGAGTTGTTCGAAAGGAGTCGCTGGGAGAGGCAGAAGGTTGTGTTAAGCAGGTGAGGGAAGAGCAGGATGAGATAGAAAGAGCCCCATGGAAAGACGAGGTTGGGCTGAGCTGGTATGGGAATGAGAGGCAGAGAAAAATGTACAGCCAACAAAAGAGGATCTCGTTTGAGGAAAGGGAATTAAGATGCCTGCTTCCCCATCCCCAGTGGATTAAAATGTCCAAAGATTAGGAAAAGAAGAAAGAAGAGGAAGCAGGATAGGATGAACATTATAAGAGACCAGATTTTTCCATTGTGACTTGGCTGAGATTTGTTGGAACAGTTTTTAAAAGGCTTTATAGAAACTGGACCTAGAAACTGGAGAAATACTAATTTGGATTATTAGACAATCATTATAAGAATCATATTGCACTGTCTGAGTTGGTTAAGATTTGAAAGCTGGGCTAGGGAGGGAGATGAAGGGAATGTGTCATCTTGGTGAAGAGGAGGAGTTTGGATTTGATATCCCGCTTTATCACTAACCGAAGGAGTCTCAAAGCGGCTAACATTCTCCTTTCCCTTCCTCCCCCACAACAAAGACTCTGTGAGGTGAGTGGGGCTGAGAGACTTCAGAGAAGTGTGACTGGCCCAAGGTCACCCAGCAGCTGCATGTGGAGGAGCAGACGCGAACCCGGTTCCCCAGATTACGAATCTACCACTCTATGCTAAACACCACTTACCACTGTATGCTAAATACATCTGGGTTTATTCTGGAGTGCAGATTATGAATAATTGTTGCTACAGATGATTTTTAGATGGAGATGGGAGTTTTCTTTTCGGTGCCTGCTCTGTGGAACACCCTCCCAGCAGATGTCAAAGGAAAAAACAACTACCAGACTTTAAGAAGACATCTGAAGGCAGCCCTGTTTAGGGAAGCTTTTAATATTTGATGGATTACTGTATTTTAATATTTTGTTGGAAGCTGCCCAGAGTGACTGGGGAAACCCAGCCAGATGGGAAGGGTATCAATAAATCATCATCATCATCATCATCATCATCTTTTTGTATTTTTTATATTTTTAATATTTTCTATTAAGATTCCTTTATTTTGAATTTAGGAGGACACACATAGGAAGAGGAGAGTTGGAGGTGCGAGGGACCTGCAAGGAACACAGGGAAGGAAGGATCTCTCAGGGTGGGATACGGGGAGAAGGGGGGGTCACGCAGGGGAGAAGTGGGGGAGCCTGTCTTTCTATGGGTTGATGAATGATATGATATATATGATACAAAGGTCATAAACAGTATTTTTACTTTATATCCCCCCTTTCTCTTTTCTATACAATTTTATTTTGTAAGGGTTGTTTATTTTTTTTTTGTTTTATTTCTCTTTTTTGCTTTCCCCTCTGTATGAATTCTGCGATGCGAAGTGAGATGGGAGCTCCTTCCGAAGCTCTTTCCACATTTCGAGCACTGATAGGGTTTCTCCCCTGTATGAGTTTTTTGATGCAAAGTGAGCTTTGTCCCCTCCCGGAATTTCTTCCCACATTCGAAGCACTGATAGGGTTTCTCTCCTGTATGAATACTTTGATGGGAAGTGAGACTATCCTTCCGATTGAAGCTCTTTCCACATTCCAAGCACTGATAGGGTTTTTCTCCTGTATGAGTTCTTTGATGTAAAGTGAGATTCACCTTCTGACTGAAGCTCTTTCCACATTCCAAGCAGTGATACGGTTTTTGCCCTCTATGAATTCTTTGATGGGAAGTGAGACTGTTCCTCTGAATGAAGCTCTTCCCGCATTCCAAGCACTGATAGGGTTTTTCTCCTGTATGAGTTTTTTGATGCAAAGTGAGCTTGGCCCCCTCCCCGAAGCTCTTCCCACATTCGAAGCACTGATAGGGTTTTTCTCCTGTATGAGTTCTTTGATGGGAAGTGAGATGGGAGCTCTTTCTGAAGCTCTTTCCACATTGCAAGCACTGAAAGGGTTTCTCCCCTGTGTGAATTCTTTGATGGGAAGTGAGATGTGCGCTTTGATTAAAGCTCTTCCCACATTGCAAGCACTGATAGGGTTTCTCCCCTGTATGAATTCTGTGATGGGAAGTCAGATGGGAGCTATTAGTGAAGCTCCTTCCACATTCGAAGCACTGATAGGGTTTCTCCCCTGTATGAGTTCTTTGATGCAAAGTGAGCTTGCCCCTCTCACTGAAGCTCCTTCCACATTCGAAGCACTGATAGGGTTTTTCTCCTGTATGAGTTCTTTGATGCAAAGTGAGCTTGGCCCCCTCCCTGAAGCTCTTCCCGCATTCGAAGCACTGATAGGGTTTTTCTCCTGTATGAGTTCTTTGATGGGAAGTGAGACTCTGCCTGTGACTGAAGTTCTTCCCACATTTCAAGCACTGATATGGTTTCTCCCCGGTATGAATTCTTTGATGGGAAGTGAGCTTTGAGCTTTGATAAAAGTTCTTCCCACATTTCAAGCACTGATAGGGTTTCTCCCCTGTATGAATTCTGTGATGGGAAGTGAGAGAGCTGCTTTGACTGAAGCTCTTTCCACATTCCAAGCACTGATATGGTTTCTCCCCTGTATGAATTCTTTGATGGGAAGTGAGATGTGCGCTTTGATTAAAGCTCTTCCCACATACCAAGCACTGATAGGGTTTCTCCCCTGTATGAATTCTTTGATGAGAATTGAGATGGGCCCTCTGTCTGAAGCTCTTCCCACATTCCAAGCACTGAAAGGGTTTCTCCCTGCTCTGTCCTCTTTTGTGTGCAGTGAGGCTATCCCTCTGAACGAAGCTCTTTCTTTGACGGGAGGTGGAATGGGAGCTTTGACGGATGTTCTCTCCACACTCTGAATATTTATATGACTTCTCTGCTATGTGGATTCTCTTGTGCTTCCCCTTGTTCTTCCCTTCCAATTCATCACCATCTGCAATGAAGAGAGAAGCGAATTAGAGCCTCAGGAAGAAATGGAGCTCCAGATCATTGAACAAAGTTAATGAATGCTTGTGATAGAGGAAGAACTAAAAATAGTTAGATGTGGGGCCTTTCTATAGTTTTCACTGTCTTTGTTGGCTGGTATTTACTGACATATTGCTTGGCTTTTATCTGGAATGGATTTTGTTCTGGCTCAATCCTGGAATCCACTCCATCTCCAAGGTCAGTCATCTCTTTGGTCAATCAAATGCAAACAGAAGCCAAGACAACAAGCCTGACAATGTTCCTTGTTTTTGAAAGCAAATAAAAAGTTATTCCAAAACGAAAAAGAGAACACACAGAGGCCCCATCTGCATTCAAACTGCAAAGCAGGATCAGTGAGTTGTCTGACATTGGGAGGGCATTCAGATCACAGAACTGGTTTAAAACCTTTTGAGCTGTGGTGACTGGGGAGCTGTGATCTATTCCAAGCTCAAATTGCCTGCAGATGACAAAGGAGCAGGCAGGCAGGTGGAGGAGGATCTAGGAGTCTTGTTGGACCACAAACTTGACATAAGCCAACAGTGTGACGCGGCAGCTAAAAAAGCCAATGCAATTCTGGGCTGCATCAATAGGAGTATAGCATCTAGATCAAGGGAAGTAATAGTGCCACTGTATTCTGCTCTGGTCAGACCTCACCTGGAGTACTGTGTCCAGTTCTGGGCACCACAGTTCAAGAAGGACACTGACAAACTGGAACGTGTCCAGAGGAGGGCAACCAAAATGGTCAAAGGCCTGGAAACAATGCCTTATGAGGAACGGCTAAGGGAGCTGGGCATGTTTAGCCTGGAGAGGAGGAGGTTAAGGGGTGATATGATAGCCATGTTCCAATATATAAAAGGATGTCACATAGAGGAGGGAGAAAGGCTGTTTTCTGCTGCTCCAGAGAAGCGGACACGGAGCAATGGATCCAAACTACAAGAAAGAAGATTCCACCTAAACATTAGGAAGAAGAGCTGTTCGACAGTGGAATTTGCTGCCAAGGAGTGTGGTGGTCTCCTTCTTTGGAGGTCTTTAAGCAGAGGCTTGACAACCATATGTCAGGAGTGCTCTGATGGTGTTTCCTGCTTGGCAGGGGGTTGGACTTGATGGCCCTTGTGGTCTCTTCCAACTCTATGATTCTAACGCGAAAAGGTGCTCCCCATCTCCATCTGCCTGCCTGCCTCCCCCCACCCCCTAACTGAGCAAGCCCCAATTCCTCTCTGTCTCCATCCATCCAGGTCACCATCTCCCCTCCCCTGGGACTCACCAGATATCTCGGAGGTCCCTGGGAGGGAACGCTCAGAGGTTGAGAGGAGGGATGCAGGAGACAGCCGGAGCAGGTCAACCGTCCATCTTCCCCCTTCCATCCTTGCTAGCTTTGCAGGATCCGTCTCTTTCATCCTTCCTGAGGAGTTGTGGAGCCAAAAGAAGCTGCAGGGTCCTGAGAGAGAGGAAGAAGCAAAGGGAGCCACAGAGGCCCTGCAGGGATTTTCTGGCTGGAGGGGAAGCCTCCCAATATATTGGGGGCCCCATCCACAGCAAAATCCCTGCTTTATCTCATTTCTGGCCAGAGAGCTTCCCCTCTTCACCCTCCATCCATCCATGTTCCCATCTCCCCTCCCCTAGGACTCACCAGATCTCTCGGAGGTCCCTGGGTGAGAACGCTCAGAAGTTGTGGGGAGCGATGCAGGAGACAACCTGACCAGGTCAACCGTCCATCTTCCCCCTTCCAACTTCGCTAGTTTTGCAGGATCCATCCCTTCCATCCTTCCTGAGGAGTCAAGGAGCCAAAAGAAGCTGCAGGGTCCTGAGAGAGAGGAAGAAGCAAGGGGAGCCTCAGAGGCCCTGCAGGGATTTTCCGGCTGGAGGGGAAGCCTCCCAATATGTTGGGGGCCCCATCCACAGCAAAATCCCTGCTTTATCTCATTTCTGGCCAGAGAGCTTCCCCTCTTCACCCTCCATCCATCCATGTTCCCATCTCCCCTCCCCTAGGACTCACCAGATCTCTCAGAGGTCCCTGGGTGGGAATGCTCAGAAGTTGTGGGGAGGGATGCAGGAGACAACCTGACCAGGTCAACCGTCCATCTTCCCCCTTCCATCTTCCTTAGGTTTGCAGGATCTGTCCCTTTTATCCTTCCTGAGGAGTCAAGGAGCCAAAAGAAGCTGCAGGGTCCTGGGAGAGAGGAAGACGCAAAGGGAGCCTCAGAGGCCCTGCAGGGATTCTCCTGCCCTAGATATTCTCCTGCCCCTGGAGAAGCACAAATGGGGCAGCCCCTTCCCAACAGAAGCCTCATTTCTATACCTCTCCAGTGGTATAGAGTTGGATGTGGTCAAAAATGAGATGGCAAGAATAAATATTAACATCCTAGGCATCAGTGAACTAAAATGGACAGGGATCGGCAAATTCAGTTCAGATGACCATCATATCTACTACTGTGGGCAAGAATCCCGTAAAAGAAACGGAGTGGCCCTCGTAGTCAAGAAAGGAGTGGCAAAAGCTGTACTGGGATGCAATCTCAAAAATGATAAAATGATCTCGATACGAATCCAAGGCAGACCTACAAGAAATAGAATCCAGATTTCCAAAGAATAGCAAGGAGAGACAAGAGGGCCTTCTTAAACCAGGACTCCCCTGGCCCAGGAGGACTCCCCTGAGTGAGTGCTGAGGGCCCTGCTCCTCTCTGCCACTTACCATCTGGCCTGGGGCGGGGCCTGAAGCCTCATAAGGACTGCGTGGTGCTTGCTGCCTGCTGCCCAGGAGGACTCCCCTGAGTGAGTGCTTGAGGGCCCTGCTCTTGCCACTTACCATCTGGCCTGGGGCGGGGCCTGAAGCCTCATAAGGACTGCGTGGTGCTTGCTGCCTGCTGCCCAGGAGGACTCCCCTGAGTGAGTGCTTGAGGGCCCTGCTCTTGCCACTTACCATCTGGCCTGGGGCGGGGCCTGAAGCCTCATAAGGACTGCATGGTGCTTGCTGCCTGCTGCCCAGGAGGACTCCCCTGAGTGAGTGCCTGAGGGTCCTGCTCCTTCCTGCCACTTACCACCTGGCCCAGGGCAGGGCCTGCCAGGCCTCACTAGGACAGTGTTACTGCAGGAGGGGCACAGAGTGTTTTTAAAATGTTTTTTAAAAAATTAATTTGGATTTTTTGTATGTGGGGGGTGGGGGTGGGATGGATGTTTGGTTGGGTTTGGGGAATTATTTTTTTTATTTTGATGTTTTTGTAATTTTAAAATTTTTTTGTTTGTATTGTTTTATTGGTTTTGTTTGTTTGTATAAGTTGTTATTTTGTTCTTAGGGGGAGGGGTCAGGGCTGCCGGGGAGTGGGCCCCAGCCCACAAAATGGCTGGGGCATGTTCCACAGGGGGGGGATGCACTGGGACAACCGATCTCAGTGATCACGGGTAGGAGGAGGAATTACGCTAAGACCAGACCATGTCATTACCGAGGAGGCAGGTTTAGTCATTGTTTGAAGACTATCCCTGCCTCCGGGTCTGGTCCTGACCGGATGGATACTAGAATCAGCAAGGGATACCCACATGACCTGAAGGTGCTGCTGTGCAATGCCAGGTCAATGATTCATAAGACCACTGCCATCCATGACTTGATCATGGATGGAGGACTTGACCTGGCATGTGTAACAGAGACTTGGTTGGATGAAGCAGATGGGCCTGTCCTTGCCGCTGCTTGTCCACCAGGTTTCTCTTACGCACAGCAACCCAGGTCATGTGGGCGGGGAGGGGGGCTTGCAGTGATTTTTAGAAAGTCATTAGTTTGCACCAGGCGTCCTATTGGGAAGACCCAGTTTTCTGAGTGCATGTTCTGGAAGTTGGGCAATAGGGGCAGTACAGGATTCCTTTTGGTGTACCGACCTCCCCGCTGCACCAAGGATTCCCTGCCCGAGCTGCTTCAGGTCGTGGCGGATGTTCTCCTGGAGACACCTAGCTTGGTTGTCCTAGGGGATTTTAACATCCATGCCGACACGACCTTACAAGGGGCAGCTCAGGACTTCGTGGAAAGCATGGCCTCCATGGGGCTGTCCCTGAATAAGTCTGGCCCAACCCATAGCCGCGGACATGCCTTGGACCTGGTGTTTACCTCTATGGATGTTGGTGATCTGACACTAAGTAAAAGTGAAACAAAAGAAGTGCCATGGTCAGATCACTTCCTGGTGCAACTGGACTTCTCTGCGACCCATCCCCTCTGCAGGGAGGTGGGACCAATTCGGATGGTCCGCCCCCGCCACTTAATGGATCCAAATGGTTTCCAGAGAGTGGTAGGGGATGCTTTATCCCATGTTGATGGCCTTTCAGCTGATTCCCTGGTGGCCCGCTGGAATGCGGAGTTAACCAGGGCTATTGACTGTTTGGCTCCGAAGCGCCCTCTCCGATTGCATGGAGCCCGGACAGCCCCGTGGTTTTCCACGGATCTGAGGGCAATGAAACAATCTTTGAGACGGCTAGAGCGCCGGTGGCGGATAACTCATTCCGAATCTGATCGGACACAGGTTAGAGCTCAACGTCGAGCCTACCAAGTGGCGATAGCGACGGCGAAGAAGAATTTCTTCACCGCCTCTATTGCATCTGCAGAAAACAGCAGCAGGAGACTTTTTCAGGTGGTTCACAATTTAGCGGAACCACCTGCAACATCGGGGCCCAGTACGGGCCACATGTTCTCCTGCAATGATTTTGCAAAGTTTTTTTGCAGATAAAATCGCTCAGATTCGGGAAGAAGTAGACTCCACCGTGGGAGCAGGGCCGGGGCGGGAGAGTGCTAGAGTTCTGCCTAGTCAAGTTGAGTGGGATCAGTTCCAAGCTGTTACCTCCGAGGATGTGGACAGGCTGCTTGGACGAGTGAAACCAACCACCTGTCTCCTGGATCCTTGCCCATCCTGGCTTATAAAAGCTAGCTGGGAAGGACTGGGCGATGGGCTTCGTGGGGTGGTGAATGCTTCCCTCCGTGAGGGAGCCTTCCCAGACCCGCTGAAAGAGGCAGTTATTAAACCGCTTCTTAAAAAACCATCTTTAGATGCGGCCACAATGGCCAACTATCGCCCAGTCTCAAATCTTCCATTCTTGGGCAAGGTGATAGAGCGAGCGGTTGCCGAACAACTCCAGGCACGCCTGGAAGAAGCGGACCATTTGGATCCCTTCCAGTCGGGATTCAGGCCTCATCATGGGACTGAAACTGCCTTGGTCGCACTGGTTGATGATCTCCGGCAGGCTAGGGACAAAGGTGAGAGCTGTTTCCTAGTTCTGCTGGATCTCTCAGCGGCGTTTGATACCATCGACCATAACATCCTTCTGGACCGTCTTGAGGGGCTGGGAGCTGGGGGCACTGTCCTACAGTGGTTCCGCTCCTTCCTCCTGGGCCGTGTTCAGAAAGTGGTGGTGGGGGATGAGTGTTCAGACCCCTGGGCTCTCATTTGTGGGGTGCCTCAGGGTTCTGTCCTCTCCCCCATGCTTTTCAACATCTACATGCAGCCGCTGGGAGAGATCATCAGGAGGTTTGGGCTGGGTGTTCATCAGTATGCGGATGATACCCAGCTCTACCTCTCTTTTAAATCAGAACCAGTGAGGGCAGTGAAGGTCCTGTGTGAGTGTCTGGAGGCGGTTGGAGGATGGATGGCGGCTAACAGATTGAGGTTGAATCCTGACAAGACAGAAGTACTGTTTCTGGGGGACAGGAGGCGGGCAGGTGTGGAGGATTCCCTGGTCCTGAATGGGGTAACTGTGCCCCTGAAGGACCAGGTGCGCAGCCTGGGAGTCATTTTGGACTCACAGCTGTCCATGGAGGCACAGGTCAAATCTGTGTCCAGGGCAGCTGTTTACCAGCTCCATCTGGTACGTAGGCTGAGACCCTATCTGCCTGTGGACTGTCTCGCCAGAGTGGTGCATGCTCTGGTTATCTCCCGCTTGGACTACTGCAATGCACTCTACGTGGGGCTACCTTTGAAGGTGACTCGGAAACTACAACTAATCCAGAATGCGGCAGCTAGACTGGTGACTGGGAGCGGCCGCCGAGACCATATAACACCGGTCTTGAAAGACCTACATTGGCTCCCAGTATGTTTCCGAGCACAATTCAAAGTGTTGGTGCTGACCTTTAAAGCCCTAAACGGCCTCGGTCCAGTATACCTGAAGGAGCGTCTCCACCCCCATCATTCTGTTCAAGAAAATTGGAGATATGAAAGGAACATTTTGTACAAAGATTACCATAATAAAGGACCAAAGTGGTAAGGACCTAAGAGAAGCAGAAGACATCAAGAAGAGGGGGCAAGAATACACAGAGGAGGAGGAGGAGGAGAAGAAGAAGAGTTTGGATTTGGGCTGAGAGACTTCAAAGAAGTGTGACTGGCCCAAGGTCACCCAGCAGCTGCATGTGGAGGAGCGGGGAATCGAACCTGGTTCACCAGATTACGAATCTACTGCTCTTAACCACTACACCACACTGGCTCTCCAGAGGAATTATACCAGGAAGAAGGAGGGCACAAGGAGAAGGGGACGACAGAGGACGAGATGGTGGGACAGTGTTCTTGAAGCTACCAGCATGAGTTTGGCCAAACTGCGGGAGGAAATAAAACACCTAACATGGTGGATCCAGTATCACCAAATAAATGAGGTCTTCAAAGCTGACAAGAAAAAGGGTTTTGCAATTTCAGTATTGGATAAAGAATTAGTACAAAACAAAACAAAAGTAATTTGTAAAATGTATGGAATCTTATTGGAGTGTGAGGATATGGATGAACAAGTAAAGGCGGTAATGATCAAATTGGCTATGGATTTAGGGAAACCTATTCAAGTAACATCATGGTGAAAATTATGGAAGGAGAGTTGGAATTTTACGGCTTGTGAGGCAATAACAGAAACTTTGATAAAGATGTTTTAAATAAAGAAATATTTCTTTACGCCACAGTGGCAGTGAGAACATTTATTGCCTATTAATTGCCAAAAATTGGAAAAAAAGAAATAATTCTGACAAACAAAAGCTCTCTTTGGAGGAGGGTCCCTGGCACTCGGGGATAGAACATGAATTTTGTTATTCCAAATACCAGTTATACCATATGCCTTATACCATTTTCTAAAATTCTATGATTATCCCTGCTGTGTTTTATTTAATGGAAATTGAGACTGGTTTCCTAGGTGAAGCTTTTTCCACATTCTAAGTAGTCCCCTGTAGGAAATATTTCATGGAAAATTAGATTCACCACCTGAATGAAGCCAGACAAATGTAGAAAGGGAAACAGAAAATTTGACAGGATGTACCTCCCCGTCCCTGAGATCTCTGAAGCCTACATGGAAGAAGGCCTGGGCAGCTGAGACCAGCCTCATCCTGGTTGGAAAAGGCAGGACTGGTGGAAGAATATTCCCAGACAGAACAGGAGATGCATCTCCTATGGAGAGTTGTGGGTGTGTTGACATCTCAGATGCTGCAGGTGGCGCTATGGGGCTCCCTCAAAATAGAGGAGGTTTGTCCTTCAGAGATCTGTATGGAATTTCAAAACTGATCTCATGATCCAGCAGGGAGCCTTACCAGAGAGGCCACGATCCCAGGATTCTCCTCCTTGACTTCCTTCTGCAGAGCTCTCTGGTCAGGATCCAGCAAAGCCCAGTCCTCCTCTGTGAAAGGAACAGCTACGTCTTCAAAGCACACTGGACCCTAAGAGAAAAAGGGAGAAGAAAGATATTTTTCTACATTGCTCTGTTCTTTTCTGTAACAATTTTCTTGTGTATTTAAATGATGAGTACAGTGGTACCTCGGGTTACAGATGCTTCAGGTTACAGACTCCACTAACCCAGACATAGTACCTCGGGCTAAGAACTTTGCTTCAGGATTAGAACAGAAATCGCACGGTGGTGGTAGTGGAGGCCCCATTTTCTAAAGTATTAAGAACAGTTTCAGGTTAAAAATGGACCTCCAGAATAAACTAAGTTCTTAGCCCAAGGCACCACTGTATTAATCTTTGTGTAAGCGGGGGAATTCACATAATAATAATTTTATTATCTATATGGTACTCATCTTCAGGTAAATCTTTGCAAAGCATTCCCATTTTCCAGATGGAAGGACCTCCTCTCTCTCCATCTGGTGGGGTGGCCCCTCCCCCTGCCCTCAAGCCAACTTCAAGGGGCACCAGGAGGGGGAGGGGAGGGAATGTGGGTTGGTTGGCATCCATCTGTCTTGGGAGACCATGGAAGAGTGTGTCTTTGGGAGTGAGATCTGGGGGAGAGACATGTGTTGTTGCATCTGGGACACAGGAAGTGGTCCAGTTGTGCAGATGCAGATGCAGAAGGGCTTTTCTTCTCCCTGTGCTCCCCCCACGTGGGAATGTTCCCCTCTGGCTGCAGCCTCTGCTCACAAAGGTGACTTTTCCCTCCCTCTGAAGGGGGTTTATTTCCTTGTCCCAAAGCCCCCTCCCCCAAAAATGAAGGCAGCATCTGGATCCCAAGAAAGAGCAGAGCTGCAGTCCTCCTGCAAACTCGCCCCCTCCCTGGCTTGGCAGAGAGGACAAAGGAGGCCCCCCTGCTCTCTGACTTGGGGGTCTCTCCCCACTGTGCATGATCTGAGCAGGGACCCCCATTCATCCTCCCTGCCCCCCTGGGACCCCCTTCTCCCCACGGCACCCTCAGGGGGAGGAGAGAGGAGACTCACCGGATTCCAGGAGGGGCACCAAGGAAGCGTTTGCAAAAGAGAGAGAAGAAAGCAGCCTCCTCTCTGCCTGCAGAAAGGGATGGGGGGAGGGAGGGAGGGGCTTCTGCTCTGGAGGACCTTGCCCCTCCCCCATCACTCCCCTCCTCTCTAGGAATCCAGCTCTGCTCCTTTTAACCCTTGCCAAGCCGAGTCCTCCCCTCCCTCTCTTCAGTTTTCCTGCTTCTGCGCCTGCGCTCTAGGGGCTGCCCCCCTTATCTCCTGGGAGGGAGAAGAGGCGAAAGGCTGCCTAGTGGCGGGAGGTGCCTTGGGCTCAGAAGTGGCTCCCTCAAGACACCCCCCAAAAAACACCCTCCAGCTCAGGGGGGGGGAGGGAGGGGGGCTTCCCAGTCAGGAGACCCCTCCCCTCCCGAAAATCACCTTTCCCCCACCAGGAAAATAGGGAGATGAGGAAGAAACGCACTCGCGATCTTGGGGGGAGGCCAAAATGAGATTTACTGTAATAAGCTTGCAGGACCCATGGAAAATGGTTAATCAATAAAGCAGCTTGGGGCCAATAATTTCTACCTTCCGATCAATTGAAAAAAGAGGCACTTTATGCCAGCCCCAAACTAGACCCAAAGCGGATATTAGACGTAGCAGATGGGAAGAAATCGGACTTTACTGCAATGGATGCCGGCAGTGGTGAAGGGAGTTTTCATGCAGCCTTTCGAAAGAGAGAGGAGCTTGAAAAGCGAGAGGCAGGAAGAGAAACCCGCCCCTAAAGCGCCGGGAAAGTGCCGCCTGGTCTGACAGGAATCCTTGGCGCCTAAAACTGAGGCGAGGCTCAGATTTCGAAGGGCGGGCAGTTGGGAAAAGGCGGGAAAAGTCGTTGAGGGAAAGAAGCGGCGGGGGGAGGGGCGCCTCCTCTCTCGTCCCTCAGAGACACAAGGGGGACCCTCTTGTGAGGGGAGCAGAAAGGAGGGCTCTCCCAGAAAGGGGGGCAGGGGGGTCTCTCTCCCTCCCTCACAACCCCAGTGCATTCCTCTCATGGTGGAAGATGTGGGAGAAAAGAGATGACCCTGCCTGCCTTCCAAGGCTGAGGTTTGGACAGACACCCCAAAGAAGGGGGGCCCTTCGGAGAATGGTTGATCTTGACAACTTGAGTTTTCAAGGAGGAGCCTCAGAGGCTCCTTTCCTTGCTAGCTTTACAACTAAGTGAAGAACGTGTTAGAAGTGATTGTGAGCCTGGAAAGAGAGAGCGATTCACAGTTGAGAGAAGACTTGAGATAATGTTATGGAAATTATGGGGGGGGGGACACATCTTTAAAGTTAAATGTTACAAATATTACGCCTGAATGTGTCCTTTCAACTTGACAGCCCTCGTCTGCCCCCAAAATGGGCCAAGACCTCTGTTCCTCTCCTTTAGGTGGTAGTTCAACAGAAGTCACTCCCACTCCAGATCCCTGCAGGCCTCAGGGGGCCCCAGAGCCCAGTGGGGGGACTGGCTGGACTGGGGTCCTCCAAGTGAGGGCCGTCCAGAAAGGGCTCCTGGGACCCCGAGGGGCCAGAAGGGGAGTCTCCAGCCTGGCCTTTCCCCTATTTCTGCAGGTGGAGCCCTTCTCCTAGCGCTGACTCTTGGGCTGACTGTGATAGGAATTTTGAGGTCTTCGATATATAGTAATGTTCATAACCGCACGTACATAGATCAGCACAGGAAGACTGACCTGAAGCCATTTTGATTCCTAAACTGAGCAAATGTTTTCTCTGCAAGGTCAAAGTGGAAAAGCCTCCCCATTGTCTTTTCCTTCACAAATCCTGTCTTAAAGGTATGTCTGTGTTTGACTAGGGTGTGAGCCTGTGACCTGGCCCAGGAACTAAGTATTTATCACTGCAAAAGACTGGCCAGGCTCCTCAGGCAAGCCAATCAAGTAACCTGCCAGACAGGAAATAAACAACAACAGGATAAAAACAACATTCAAATTTCTGTTCTAAAAGCGCCTGTCAGAGCTGCCTCTAGGTCCCAGCTCACAGAGGACCAACGCTAGGCTGTAGTAATGTACAAAAGTCTTTATTGAAGTTCAGTTTCCATTTCAAAGCCACAGCGTGCAGCCCTACGTCTTAAACCCTAGATCGGCGAAGTCCCGTCTGAGTCTCCTCCCCTCTGACACCAGTTTAAGATCCTAGCCCTGCTCCACCTTTTACGCTGCTCTCTCCTCCTCTGGGTCCTCCTGCCCGCTGGGGCATTGCCCTTTCTGGACTCTTCCGACGCTGAGTTGCTTAGCTCCTCCCCCTCCCTCCGGCGGGCTTTAGGACCCGGTTCCCAATCCTCATTCTCTGCTGTCCCGCGCTCCTGTACATTCGCGCCAGCCCAGTGACCTTTCTCCTAACCGTTACACTACTTCGGTCACTGCTTCCCTCTTCCGGGACACTGGCCGGATCTGACCTCTCCTCCGTTGTCCGACTTTCTGATGGAGGCGTGGTCAGCCCTGCCTTATCTTCTCTCCCTGGTGGGGAATGCACTGGCCCTGATCCTTGGGACTCTTCCCCCCCACTCTGCTCTGGTGGGGAAGCTGGTCCTGATTTCCAGCTACTGCTCTGGGAGTCCCTGCTGCCCCCTTGCTCCTGGGGCATTCCCCTTGGGAACCCCCTACCCCTGGCCACTGGCGCCCCCTTCTGTGAATCTTCCGATTCGCTGGAGAGGCTCATGGAATCCCTCGGTCCACTGTCCTCTTCTCCTACGCTCCCCTCGGATACTTCCCCTTCGCTCTCCATCTCCTCTCTTCCCTGTGCCTCTGCTCCCGAGCCCCTGACAGCGCCTTTTTTGTGATGTATGTATGATGTTTCTGGGGGTGGTCTTGATCTACAGGGTGGCAATTTCAAGTCTCTATAAGGCCTTGCACACCATTTTTCTGGGTCCTTCCTTCTCCTGCAAGTGAGGGGAACACCCTGTTGCAACAGTTCAATAAAGGCCAAGCCTACAGGCTGCTGTTTTGCTCCAAGTAATCCTGGTTGGTATCTTTGTTTTTTGTCCAAGGGAGCCCTCGGATTTGTCCGTTAACAAAGAAGCTGGGGAGGAGGCCCAGGAGGCCGTCCCAGGAGCTCCCCCTTCCACAACAACCCTGCCAGGCTGGCCTCTTGCATGTCGCCCCCTTTCCAGCAGGCGAAGCTGCAGGGACCACTCCCTTCCTGGCCCCCCAAAAATGGAGGAGGCTTCGGACCCTTGATGAATCTGAGAGGAGCCTTGAGGGGGGCAGAGATGGGCTCTCGCCCCTTCCCAGACTTTTCCTCCAACCATTTATTACTACTGTTTATCAAACTTGGCTACCCTCACCTCTCCTGCAGCCCTGGAAGGAAAAAAGAGACACACGGCATGCATTTCTTTTCAACACGGGTTTATTCTCTAGGTTGGCTCTGCCCCACGGGACTTACAGTCTACAGCAGAATCTACACAGAATGGGGAGGGGGCGAGTTTTGGGCTCTGGGGGGAGGGAAGGGGGGGCAGGTCCTAGTCCGTATCGAGAGAGAGGGCCGAGCTGCTCTGCCTGGCCATCTCTGCAGGGACGTTGTGGGGAAATGGGCTCCTTTTGCACCCAGGTCTCTAGAGGGGATAAACTTGGGTCTGGACTGTACCACTTCAGGTCCCCCAGAGGGGGAGGTAAAGGGACACCTGATGACCCACATTCTGTAAGTGGAGGATCCCTGATTGATTTATTTGGGGGAGGGGAGGGATATGCCAATCTTGCTCAAGTCAGTCTCCCCTACTCCAAAAAGGTTCTCTGCCACAATCCCAAAGACATCACAGGCCCCCGTCAAGAGTCTCCCAGAGCATGTGCAGAGTCTGCGGCCCAGGACCTTAGGGTTGCTTTTGATGCAATTCCTGCCTTGCGGGGGATTGGACTAGATGACCCTCAGGGACCCTTCCTAATTCTACACTTCAATCATTTCACAGCACGGAAGTGAGGAGGGGCAGGGACTGCCAGAAAGGGGGGCTTTTGCTTGTTACCGGAAAAATCCGAGGCCTCCCTTGGACAAAAAGTACAGACACCAACCAGAGTAAATTGGAGCAAATCAGCAGCCTGTAGCTTGGCCTTTATTGAACTGTTGCAACAGGGTACTCCCCTCACTTGCAGGTGAGAGAAAAGACCCAGAAAAATGGTGTGCAAGACCTTATAAAAACTTTTGAAATTCCCCTCCTCTAGGTCTTCTTTGTGATCTTGATGGTCTTCTGTCTGGGACCATCAGGGTTGGCATAGCCATAACTGGGCAGGGCTCCTGTGGATGTGCTGGGATGGTGAAGGGATTATGGCTGCCCTGTATCAAACCTGCCCCATTTTGTAGTCCTTCCTTCATGGAGTAAAATAAAAATGGAACAGTGCAAATCCGATGTATGGTTGATTTTCTTATGAATTTATAACAAGTGTGGCGTATGTAGTGTGTGAGTGTGAGTGTGTGTGTGAAGTTTGTACAAACAGAATGATTGGGGTGGGGGGTTCCTGCTACATGCTATGCACAGATCTGGCCCCCTCCTTAAAATCACAGCTGTGAATCTGCAGGATGCGAAGCCAAGCAGACCCCTGACCCCCAAAAAGAAGGGGAAGAGGGCTTCCAACAAGGGACCGGAGGGGCAAGACTGGGCAGCCAAAGAGGAGGGACCCAGGAGTCCGGGGGCCTACAATCCACTTCACCCTTTCAACGGGATCCGGAGACAGGCAACAAACCAAGCTGGGAGCTGGGCTGCCCAAAGTCCGTTACTGCAGAAAGAAGAGAAATCTGTGAGATTTTGACCCAATTTGGAGAGGAAACGTTAGCTGGCTGGGGGTTGCAATTGCAGGAATTGCTCCACAACAACCCTGTGAAGCAGGCAGACTGGATCCTGCCCCCCCCGGCCCCCCTGCGAGCTTCATCATGGCCAGGGACTGGGGATTCGAACCCCGATCTCTCTGCCAGGGCCTAGTCTGGCCCTCTCACCACTGCACCGCACTGCCTCTCAGTGAGTGGCATAGAGATATATTTTTTAAAAAATAGAAAAATGAGGAATCGAGAGAACTTGGCAGTCTTGGGAGAATCTTGGGCACTGACCTCGGATTTGGGCTTCTCCGATTTGGGTTTTTCTTCAGAAGCTGGAAAAAGGAGGAAAATGAAGCAGGGAAAGGTGAATGACCAGAAAACCCAGGGAAATGGACAGGAATACTTGAAAGCATGCAGAAAGCTAAAACGGAAATCAACATTTCTGAGCCGCTGGGCAGGGATGTTTTTAGCTGGTGACCAAAGAGAATCTGGCCAAGGCGCCTGGTTGGTATCAAGAGGCAGGGAGTTCCAAAGGATCTTGGAGCCAGGAGGGACCCCGAGGGTCATCTAGTCCAACCCCCGCAAGGCAGGAATCTTTAACCCACAACCCTGAAATCAAGAGTCTCAGGCTCTCCCAGCTGAGCTTCTTGTACTGGCAACTGTGGAAAAGGGGAGTCAATTGGCCAGCGCCAGTTCCGCCAATCAAAGGCGTCAGGTGGTGGTGGAAGGGTTCTCAACTGCTTTTACTGTCAATATTTGCATGGTCTTAAGAGATTCTGAATTGTCTCTGCCAAGGAAATAGGGTGGGATATAAATAAATATAATATTTCTATTTTTCATTATAATAATTAGACTTGAGGTAGGCTGGGTTATTTGTTTTGGTTCTCATTTTTATTATGTACGTTGTGTTTTCATTGTGCATTTTTATGCCACAAACTGCCTGGAGATCCAGAAAAGGAGGGTGCTGTGCATGTTTATAGAATCCTAGAATTGTAGAATCGGAAGGGACCCAGAGGGTCATCTAGCCCAACCCCTACAAGGCAGGAATCTCAACCAAAGTATCCCCTAAAAATGTAGACCAAATGACAAAATAGGACCATATCGATAACAAAATTAACAGTACAGAAGGGGTGGGGGTGGGAACAACCTGACCCCATCGGAAGAAGGACCGCAAGACCCCCAGGAGCACAATGGCGACCAGGAACAAGCCGATGGCGTCCTCCAGGGAGGGGCCCAGGGACCCTGGGTGGGGGGAGAAGGGGCAGAGGCAGAAGGGGGGTGTCAGCGAGGGAGAAGAGGGGCGACGTCAGACCCCCACCCTGCCTTGGCCACCCATTGCAGGTCCCAAAGCTGCACCTTCGCCCCACCCCGCATATCCTCCACCCCATGCCCGACTTGATCAGTGCCAATTCACAGAATCCTAGTTGGGAGGGCACCCCGGCGGTCATCTAGCCCAACCCCCTTCAAGGGAGGAATCCCAGCTAAATCACGCAGGACGGACGACCCCCCAACCTCCACCAGTCAGGAATCAAACCCGCAGCCGGTCTTCTGGGCCTTGCTACCCAGCCCCCAGGGGACCCCGGCACAGACCCCCAAGTGCAGACCCCCACCTGCCACATGGAGCACGACCGCCTTCTTGACCCCCGCCTCGCCCAGCCCGGCGTGGCCCACGTGGCAGACGTAGGAGACCCCGTGGTCCTCGGTCGGGACGGGCAGCAGGCGGGCGAAGCTGGTGAAGCTGAAGGTGCCGTCGGGAGCCTGGCGATGCCCCGAGTCCCCGATCTCCAGGAAGGCGTCCTGGGGGGCGCCGGACCCCCTCCGCTTCCAGCTGACCGAGGCACCCAGAGGGAAGAAGCCGGAGACCTCGCAGGCCAGCTGGGGCCGGGCGCCGGGGGGCACCGAGAGCGTTGTGGGGCGCAGCGTCACCTGGGGGGGCTCTGCAGGGCGAGAGGGCGAGAGGGAATGAGCAGAGGGCCCCCTGCTGACAACCAGGAGCGCTGCAGGCGAGGGGGGCTCTTGGATTCGAATCCTGAGGAAGTCAGGGTCCCCTTTGGCTTGATCAAGTGGCCAGACGCTTCTTAAGGAGCCTCCCAGTCCAGGGGCAGTCTCTCTGGATCGCTTGGTTCTTAGAAGCCTAGAATTGCAGAAGTGGAAAGGACCTGCAAGGGTCATCTAGACCAACCCCTGCCAGGCAGGGATCTCAGGGCAATTTGGCCACTGCGAGGTTTAAGCACTCTCCCTATGTTCTTTTGGAGCCTCCGGGCCCAGGAGCAGTCTATCTGGATCCCTAGGTCCTGGCCGGCATTTGGACTGTGAGAATACAAGATGCTGGCTCCATGGGGGTCCCTTTGGGCAGTGGACCCCCCTTTCCCCTTCCCTCCGCCCTCCCTGCGAGGGAGACCCCCCACTGGTCGCTCACTCACCCACCACCTTGAACTCGAGCGCCTGCTGGGCGTGCAGGTGGGGCAGGTAGACGGTGCAGATGTAGGTGCCCTCATGGCGGACGGCCACGCTCCGCAGCCGCAGGGAGGCGCCGCCGGCCTCAGTGTCCAGCAGCAGCTCGGCCCCCTCCTCGGCCACCGACACCCCCCGCGTGGCTCCGTCGAAGGCCAGCACCACCTTCCCGGCCCCCCGGAACTGATGGCGCCACTCCACCGAGAAGGCCGAGGCCGGCGCCGAGAAGCCGCAGTGCAGGACCGCCGGGCGCCCGAGGCGGGACTCCAGGCGCGGCGTCCGCGTGAAGACCGACAGCACCACTGCGCAAGGAGGGAGGAGGGCGAGGTGAGCAGGAGAGATCCCCAGTGGTCATCTAGACCAACCCCCGTGCAAGGGAGGAATCCCAGAAGGGAACAACCCAAACCCAGCCTGCCAAAACAACAAACCCAGGGCCGTGTTTAGCAGATGCGGCACCAGGCTGCAAATGTCTGCCCAGGACCCCCAAATTACCAGTGATAGTGTTGGGGTGGCCGTAGCTGCGCACTGCCAGCCATTGTGAGGGGCGCAACTCTCCCCCATGCCAATGCAGGAGAGCGATCCCCCGAGAGGCCAGCGCCCTGGCGCGACGCATCACTAAGCCCTATGGGAAAGACGGCGCTGAACAAACCCACAACCTATTTGATTTATTCATTTAATTTTGTGGTTCTCAAATTTGGGGGGGACCCCCATAAACGCTCTCTCTTTCAGCCAGTGCCCTAAAAGAGGCATGGTTTGGAACAACTGTTTGCACGACCCAGTAAGATGAAAGCAAGATTTGAAACAGCAACAATTAGTTGCCAAATGACTCAAAATCCACTTCAAACTACTCCAAGTAGTTCAACCCAGCAGATGCATTTGATCCACGGATTTCTGCTTTCCAATTGGCCCACGGTGCCCCCCACCCCCCATGAGGGTGTAACCAATGACTTTGGACACTCCTAATTTAAACAACTGCTTTTCTGCCCCGCCTTCTCCTCCCAGGGGCTCAAGGCGGCCTCCCTCCCCTTCCCCTGCCATTCCCCCGCGCTGACCCTGCCAGGTAGGCCTGCCTGAGAAGCACTGACTGGCCCTCGGTCCCTCCCTCCCAGGCTGCTGGCGCAGGGCTCTAGCCGCTAGGCCGCGCTGCTCCCCTTCCGCTCGCCAGGTGGTACCTGCGGTGGTGGTGACGCTGCTGACCCCATCCTGCTGCTTCCAAGGCGGGGCCTCCTCGGTGTGCAGGACGCTGCTGACCCCGAACTCGGCCTCGGGGGCCTGGATGCTGGCGATGAGCCACTTGCCCCTCTCCAGGGCGCGGGGGCAGCCCCCTCCGCCCGCCAGACCCTCCGCCCAGGCGACAAAGTGGGACTCTTGCGGCGCGTACGCGTTGATCTCGCAGGAGGATTCAGCCTCGCTGGCATCCGGACTCAGCCAGGGCGGGGGGGTGGCCGAGGCCTGACCGCCCCACAGGGCCCCAGAGGGGTCTGCCGGGGGGGGGGGACAAAGCGGGGGGAGGTGAACCAGTGTCTAAGGGGGGGGGGGATGATGAGCCTTGTCTCTCCACTGCCGGACCCCCCAACCTACATCGCAGGGGGTTGGAGTGGATGACCTTTGGGGTTCCCAACTCCACCGTTCTGTGTCAGCCAGTTCAGTTCAACTTGCAGAATCACAGAATTGGAAGGGACCCCTGAGGGGCATCTAGTCCAACCCCCGGCGATGCCGGAATCTCAGGGAAAACAGGATGCCCTCTGAGGAGGATTGGTTTTGTCTATTTAATGGGATTTAAATGCCAGTTCATAAACCAAAACAACCAAGAGGGGACCCCTGGGTGTGGGGGGCGGACTGAGGGGGGCAGCGGAGGGAGACCCCCAAGAAGGAGGGCTGAGGGGACCCCTGGGTGTGGGGGGAGGACTGAGAGGGGGAGGGGAGGGAGACCCCCAAGAAGGAGGGCTGAGGGGACCCCCTGGGTGTGGGGGGCGGACTGAGGGGGGCAGCGGAGGGAGACCCCCAAGAAGGAGGGCTGAGGGGACCCCTGGGTGTGGGGGGCGGACTGAGAGGGGGAGGGGAGGGAGACCCCCAAGAAGGAGGGCTGAGGGGACCCCCTGGGTGTGGGGGGCGGACTGAGAGGGGGAGGGGAGGGAGACCCCTAAGAAGGAGGGCTGAGGGGGCCCCCTGGGTGTGGGGGGCGGACTGAGGGGGGGGGAGGGAAGGGAGACCCCCAAGAAGGAGGGCTGAGGGGCCCCCTGGGTGTGGGGGGCGGACTGAGAGGGGGGAGGGAAGGGAGACCCCCAAGAAGGAGGGCTGAGGGGCCCCCTGGGTGTGGGGGGCGGACTGAGGGGGGGAGGGGGGGGAGACCCCCAAGAAGGAGGGCTGAGGGGGCCCCCTGGGTGTGGGGGGCGGACTGAGAGGGGGGGCGGAGGGAGACCCCCAAGAAGGAGGGCCGAGGGGGCCCCCTGGGTGTGGGGGGCGGACTGAGAGGGGGGGCGGAGGGAGACCCCCAAGAAGGAGGGCCGAGGGGGCCCCCTGGGTGTGGGGGGCGGACTGAGGGGGGGAGGGAAGGGAGACCCCCAAGAAGGAGGGCCGAGGGGGCCCCCTGGGTGTGGGGGGCGGACTGAGGGGGGGAGGGGAGGGAGACCCCCAAGAAGGAGGGCTGAGGGGGCCCCCTGGGTGTGGGGGGCGGACTGAGGGGGGGAGGGGAGGGAGACCCCCAAGAAGGAGGGCTGAGGGGGCCCCCTGGGTGTGGGGGGCGGACTGAGGGGGGGGGAGGGAAGGGAGACCCCCAAGAAGGAGGGCTGAGGGGGCCCCCTGGGTGTGGGGGGCGGACTGAGAGGGGGGAAAGGGCCCCCCAAGTCTGACTCCGCAGGAGCCTGGAAGAAGCCCAGCTGGGCCTGCCAGCCTCCAGGTCCAAGGGAAGGAGGCGTCTCCCCGATTCAGTGGGGCTGCCCCAGGGAAGATGGGGAGCTGGAGGGAAGACTTGGAAGGGTCTCCCTTGGGGGGATCGGGGACTCCTCTTCCTCCCTGGCGCCTGCTCTCGAGGAGACTCCTGGGGAAGCCCCGTCTCCCTGGCGCCGAGTCGGGCTCCCAGGGGGGCTCCGGGGGGCAGAGGGGAGAGGGAGGGCTGGGCTCGGCAAGGGTTAAGAGGAGCAGAGCTGGAGTCCTAGAGAGGACGGGGAGTGGAGGGGGTGAAGGTCCTCCCCCCAGTCCTTCCTGCGAGAAGAGAGGAGGCCGCTTTCTTCTCTCTCCTTTGCAAAAGCCCCTAATATGTCATACATTTAAAACTTCCCTGAACAGGGCTGCCTTAAGAATGTCAGGTAGTTGTTTATGTCTCTCCCCTGTCGTTCTCCACACCCACAGCTGGCGCTGTTACCCTCCAACAACTGGATCTCACTCCCAAAGACACACTCTTCCATGGTCTCCTAAGACAGATGGATGCCAACCAACCAACATTCCCTCCCCTCCCCCTCCTGGTGCCCCTTGAAGTTGGCTTGTGGGCAGGGGGAGGGGCCACCCCACCAGATGGAGAGAAACTGGAATGCTTGCAAATAATTAATTGAAAATGAGTGCCATATAGATAATAAAACATTATTTTGTGGAATTCCCCCATTTACACAAATATTAATACCCATCATTTAAATACACAACAAAATGGTTTCAGAAAAGAACAGAGCAATGTTTGGAAAAATATCATCTTTCTTCTCCCTTTTTCTCTTAGGGTCCAGTGGGCTTTGAAGACGTAGCTGTTCCTTTCACAGAGGAGGACTGGGCTTTGCTGGATCCTGACCAGAGAGCTCTGCAGAAGGAAGTCAAGGAGGAGAATCCTGGGATCGTGGCCTCTCTGGTAAGGCTCCCTGCTGGATCATGAGATCAGTTTTGAAATTCCATACAGATCTCTGAAGGACAAACCTCCTCTATTTTGAGGGAGCCCCATAGCGCCACCTGCAGCATCTGAGATGTCAACACACCCACAACTCTCCATAGGAGATGCATCTCCTCTTCTGTCTGGGAATATTCTTCCACCAGTCCTGCCTTTTCAAACCAGGAGGAGGCTGCTCTGAGCTGCCCAGGCCTTCTTCCATGTAGGCTTCAGAGATCTCAGGGACGTGGAGGTACATCCTGTCAAATTTTCTATTTTCCTTTTTGCATCTGTTTTGGTATGCAAAGAAATGACTGAGCTTGGAGATGGAGCAGATTCCACGACTGTGCCAAATTAAATCCATCCCTGGAACGAGCCAGGCTTTTTGAATCTCCGGGTCCCATAAATACGTTAGCTAATACCAGCCAAAAAAGGCAGTAACTCCCTTCCCTTCTTCCTCTTTCACAAGCAGTCATTTGCATTGTTCAATCATTTCAGGCTCAATTTCTTTCTCAGGCTAGGATTATTATTATTATTATTATTATTATTATTATTATTAAAGATATCAGGAAACTTGATGAGGAATTAAGGGGAAAGACAGTGTTGACCCAGAGTAGTTACAAAATTAATGTTCTCTCCCCGAGTGCCACAGACCCTCCTCCAAAGAGAGCTTCTCTAAGAAAGCCCAAGCAAAAATTACTCCATTTTACGTGAATAAGGAAAATGAGGAGGTGGCTAAGAAACAGCAGGAGCCAGATCCTATTACTGACCTTATAGGATCTCTCAGCAGCTCTAAGGATGAGCAGAAAGAGGTTTGGGGCCCAGCCAGCTCAACTGCTAAGTCATCTCTGGCACGGAGACCAGGAGCTCAAACGACTCAAGGCCAAATTCAGGCTAAACAGGTAGAGGAACTAATCTGAAAGCAAATTTCAAAATTAAAGCAAGTATAAAAGACTGCAACTCCCAAACTTCTGGGACTAAAGAGGGATTATCAGCCTTTGGTGGCTTGTAGTACTAAGAGAGGACATGGAACGCTTAAAATCCTTTTTGGCTGACTGTAATAAAATTCTTACCATCCTGATAGGTACTTGTAAAACCTTCTGGAATAAAGTCTGGCAGAGAATGTGGAACCAGATAATACAACAATATCTCTTTCCCTACCATTAAAAATAGATCAATAAGGGAGGTTTGATTCGTCCACATGGCAAAAGGAGGTCTAAAAGTACAAAGAAGAGCAAAAACGTTAAAAATTTTAAAAATAGTGCAATATTAAAAAGTTGACTTTAAAAAGCTTTTTAACCTGCTTGAGAGTAGCTCATGCTCTGGGTCCAGACAGAACACTAAGAAGCTTGTACTATGCTAGAATCTGCACACCAGATCCCTATATCAATATGAAACGATATGCAAGGTTATCAAATGCTCTGCTGTCCTGTCAAAAGCCAAAACCAAACCAACTAGGGAGAGGGTTTTCATAAAAAGGAATTGGAAATGGGTGCTGTCTCAAAATAAGCTACTTCTCTCAAGCTACCCTAAGCCTTTGGAAATCTTGTCACAAAAGGAGCGTAAAGTTTGTGAAGATGGTGTCTAAGCACAGAGAATATCTAAGGAGGAGTGGTGTATCAGTGTCAAGATTATTCCAAAATGTGGCATCACCAGCTCCTCTGCTTCCACATTCAGCAACACCTCCAGAAAGTCCTCAATTCAAGGCAGACTATCCTGCTTTAGTTGACATATACTCTGCAGGTGACAATCCTGACTAGCCAGCTGACCTGGACCCCAAGGAACCCCCTAACTCAAAGACCCTTGGGTGCTTGCAGTTGAGGAATCTGGGGAATGACCTTACTGACAGAACTGAAAAGAATGGATTGCATGTCTTCTGTGCTCTGCCATAAGAAGCCCAGAATGAAATACTCTCAGATTGGACCTCTGACGTTCCTGCCTAATAAGTTTGAAGAAGGAACACAAGGGCTCATGCAAGCAGAACTTGACCCTTTGTGCTCCAGATCCAGCCCACCAGATATTCCACCGTGAGTTGAATTTATGGGCTGAAAAGCCACCTCCTCCCACCAGCAGGTTAATGAACCCTCTTTCCTACCAATTGGAGATGAAGAGCTTCCCCAAAGATTTGGTCCCCATGCAAGAGGCAAATATGGCCACAACACCTGCCTGGCTTGCGATGCGACAGCTCAAAGATTGTGAACTGGGCTCTGCATACAAAGAACCCAGCATGCAGTCACCTACAGTACATGTACAGTGGTACCTCGGGTCCCATATGCTTCAGGTTACAGACTCCGTGAACCCAGAAATAGTGCTTCAGGTTAAGAACTTTGCTTCAGGGTGAGAACAGAAATTGTGCTCCAGCGGCACAGTGGCAGCAGGAGGCCCCATTAGCTAAAGTGGTGCTTCAGGTTAAGAACAGTTTCAGGTTAAGTATGGACCTCTGGAACGAATTAAGTACTTAACCTGAGGTGCCACTGTAATAGCTACTCTGCTATTTTCTGCCCATGCTCTGGGGTTGCAGTTTTCAGGCTTGGGGACAGGGTGGTGACTGGTTTTGGCACCAAGTTGTGTCCATAAGCCCCACTGAGTTCAAGGGGTTAAACCTTGAGGTCACTACTGGACAGACCCTGCCAGCCTTACTGTAGCAGGAACCTCCCCCCCCCAATCATTCTGTTTGTACAAACTTCACACACACTCACATTCACACACTACATACGCCACACTTCTGTTATAAATTCATAAGAAAATCAACCATACATCGGATTTGCACTGTTCCATTTTTATTTTACTCCATGAAGGAAAGACTACAAAATGGGGAAGGTTTGATACAGGGCAGCCATAATCCCTTCACCATCCCAGCACATCCACAGGAGCCCTGCCCAGTTATGGCTATGCCAACCCTGATGGTCCTAGACAGAAGACAATCAAGATCACAAATAACTTGCATATGGGAGTGGATTCAGCATGGACTGAAACAAAGGACTCTGATCAGATCTTCCCTCAGGGGGCAGGAAACTGCAAACTCCCTTTGTCTCCTGGAAGTGACTCATGGGGAGGGGGGAAAGGAGGAACCAGCCAGGTGACAAGACACTCAGGCTACCACCACAACTCCTCCCTCAACCCCTCCTTTCTGTAATGTATGCATGATGTTTCTGGGGGTGGGCTTGACCTAGAGGAGGGGAATTTCTAAAGTTTTTATAAGGTCTTGGACACCATTTTTCTGTGTCTTTTCTCTCACCTGCAAGTGAGGGGAACACCCTGTTGCAACAGTTCAATAAAGGCCAAGCCTACAGGCTGCTGATTTGCTCCAATTTACTCTGGTTGGTGTCCAAGGGAATTTTTGTCCAAGGGAGCCCTCGGATTTTTCCGGTAACATTACAAAGTGGGGTGATTAGCAAACAGGGGAAATGTTTCGAAGTGGGGATGTTTCGAAGTGGGGCTTCTGTTGGGAAGGGGCCGCCCCATTTGTGCTTCTCCAGGGGCAGGAGAATATCTAGGGCAGAAGAATCCCTGCAGGGCCTCTGAGGCTCCCTTTGCTTCTTCCTCTCTCCTAGGACCCTCCAGCTTCTTTTGGCTCCTTGACTCCCCAGGAAGGATGAAAGAGAAGGATCCTGAAAAGCTAGCGAGGATGGAAGGGGGAAGATGGACGGTTGACCTGGTCCGGCTGTCTCCTGCATCCCTCCCCACAACCTCTGAGCGTTCCCTCCCAGGGACCTCCGAGAGATCTGGTGAGTTCCAGGAGAGGGGAGATGGGGACCTGGATGGATGGAGCCAGAGAGGAATTGGGTCTTCCTCAGCTAGAGTGTGGGGGGAGGCAGGCGGATGGAGATGGAGAAGGGGAGCACCTTTTCGGGCTCCCCCACCTGCCTGCCTGCCTGCTCCTTTGTCATATGCAGGCAATTTGAGCTAGGAATAGGTCACAGCTCCCCGGCCACCACGATGTGTTGGCAGCTCAAAAGGTCTAAAACCAGTTCTGTGATCTGAATGCCCTGCCAATGTCTGACAACTCACTGATCCATCACACAGCACTGGACTCCTTAAAGGAACCTGATCCTGCTGTGCAGTGTGAATTCTGATGGGGTCTCCGTGTGTTGCCTTTTTCTCCTCTTTTTGTATAACTTTTATTAGCTTCATAAAACAAGGAAGATAGGAATAATAGATGATACAAATATGTAGGCTGAGCCTGTATATCTCAAACATAGCAGAATAAATTTGCAGGAGTATCTATAACATATAGTTCATCATTAGTGGTCAGTGTATGAGTTCTGGGTGCATGAATTGCTTTCAACTGAAACAAAAAAAGGGGAAACAGGAGAGCACAGAGAACATTCAACATCGCAGAGCCAAATGCCTAGACTGGAGCTCTTGTGGCCGTTGTGCTTAGATTAAGTGAGTAATAGTCATTTTTCCTCTTCTGTTACCAATGAAACAATACAGAGTTGGTCTCATCATGAAAATGGGAGGGAGGGGGTTCAAAGTGAAGAAAGAGATTTACGTATAAATTTAAATATTTTCCTGTTTTAATTTTTTTTAATTATTATTTTTATTGGTTTTCACATATTACTTTACAATACAGATGTACCAAAGCCAACACCATTTCCTCCCCATCCCCCCATACATTTGCATTTCTATTTCCTCAATCCATTATATTATCCTTTTCTCCCTCCTCCCACTTCCCTCCGCCCCCACTCGATTTCCTCCACATTATACAAGATTAATTTACAATAATCTCTGCATTCTACAACCTTCTCAAATCATCTTCATATTCTTATTATCTTTCCTTACTAATTTTTCTTCCATGCAGCACTTCACATTTTAATCTAGGCATATTAGCGTATCTTTCCTTGAGCAATATTTTGCCATATATTCATCAAAACAATTCCACTTGGTTGTCAAGCCTCTGCTTAAAGACCTCCAAAGAAGGAGACTCCACCACACTCCTTGGCAGCGAATTCCACTGTCGAACAGCTCTTACTGTCAGGAAGTTCTTCCTAATGTTTAGGTGGAATCTTCTTTCTTGTAGTTTGGATCCATTTCTTCTTATAGCAGTTAATTTTGCCCGAATTAAATATTCATTTAGTTTACAAATCCATTCCTCCTTTGTGGGTATAGTTTGTGACTTCCACCGAGCAGCAATCACTATTCTAGCAGCTGCACTTGTGGAATGTAATGGCGTCCGCCACACTTTCCTGTGCCAACTCTCCGTGCCAACTGTGAGCCTTAAGGTGTCTTCCTGGCTCCAAGCCGAGTTTCGCAGCAGCGGTCGTGCCTTGGGTGGGTGATAAATCCAAGGCTGTACGCAGGCTTCTTGCTCATCTAAGAAGTCTTTAATCATTGTACAGAAAAACATCATAAATCAACCTGGAGATCGAGCGGACATCTCCTCAGCTCGACAGCTAAAAACGAAAGTAATTCACACTTTCCCGTATGTGAACAAAACCACGCCTCAGAATGTGAGACGTCACACAGAACTGTTTAACCCTGTAAGTTCTGATTCTCCTCACAGTACTTGCATATAGAAAAATTCTCCCCCCCCCCGGGTATCTCTTCATCTCTCAATCCAAGGAGATATGTCTCTGGTTTCTTTGTTATTGATATTTTCAACATCTTCTTTAGTTCTTCGTGTACTACTATCCCAAATTTCTTAATTTCCTCACACCTCCACCACATATGTATTGTTGTTCCTATTTCTCCACCACATCTCCAACAGAGGTTGGATTTCAATTTGTATATCTTTGCCAGCTTAACTGGCGTTAAGTACCACCTATAGAACATCTTTACACAATGTTCTTTAATTGTATATGAGGCAGTAAATTGTATATCCTCTCGCCAGAGTTTCTCCCATTGCTGTAGATAGATAGTATGTTTGAGATGCTGAGACCATTTAATCATCGTTTTTTTCACTTCTTCCTCCATCAATTCCCAGTCCAATAAAAGATTATAGGTTTTGAATAACAATTTCTTGTTGTTCTTTATCACTGTGACTTTTCGAATCTTCTTTTGCAAATCCTTTCTTTTGATCCGAGTTGAATATACTTCTAAGTTGTATATATTTCCATCTGTCAATTTAAATTTGGATCAACCAGATTGAAATAACTTCTGATGGGGAGTGTTCAGGTGAAGATGTTGCTGTTTGTTTCACAGACAAGGGGTGGACGTTGCTGGATCCTGACCAGAGAGCTCAGCATAAAGAGGTCAAGGAGGAGAATCGTGGGATCGTGGACTCTCTTGGTAAGGCTCCCTGTTGGATCATAACATGTTGTGATTGCAGATGGAGTGGATTCCATGATCATGCCAGAACAAAATCCATCCCAGATAAAAGCCAAGCAATATCTCAGTTAATACCAGCCAACTAAGGAAGTGAAACCTATAGGATGGCCTCACATCTCATTCTCTTCAGTTCTTCCTCTGTCACAAGCATTCATTAACATTGTTCAATAATCTGGAGCTCCCATTTCCTCCTGAGACTCTAATTAGCATCTCTCTTCATTGCAGATGGTGACGACTTAGAAGGGAAGAACAAGGGGGAGCACAACAGAATCCACATAGCGGAGAAGTCAGATAAATATTCAGAGTGTGGAGAGAAGATCCGTCAGAGCTCCCAGTCCACCTCCCATCAAAGAAAGAGCTTCGTTCAAAGGAATAGCCTCACTTCACACGAAAGAACACAGAGTAGGGAGAAATCGTATCAGTGCTTGGAGTGTGGAAAGAGCTTCAGCCAGAGGGCCCATCTCACTTCTCATCAAATAATTCATACAGGGGAGAAGCCCTATCAGTGCTTGGAATGTGGAAAGAGCTTCAATCGGAAGGATAGTCTCACTTCCCATCAAAGAATTCATACAGGGGAGAAACCCTATCAGTGCTTGCAGTGTGGAAAGAGCTTCAGCCAGAGGACCAATCTCACTTCTCATCAAATAATTCATACAGGGGAGAAGCCCTATCAGTGCTTGGAATGTGAAAAGAGCTTCAATCGGAAGGATAGTCTCACTTCCCATCAAAGAATTCATACAGGAGAGAAGCCCTATCAGTGCTTGGAATGTGGAAAGAGCTTCAATCAAAAGAATAATTTCACTGTGCATCAAAGAATTCATACAGGGGAGAAACCCTACCAGTGCTTTGAATGTGGGAAGAGCTTTCATGTGAGTGGTGAACTCACTTCCCATCAAAGAATTCATACAGGGGAGAAACCCTATCAGTGCTTGGAATGTGGAAAGAGCTTTCGTCTGAGTGGTGAACTCACTTCCCACCAAAGAATTCATACAGGGGAGAAACCCTATCAGTGCTTGGAATGTGGAAAGAGCTTCAGTCAAAGCACCCATCTCACTTCCCATCAAAGAATTCATACAGGGGAAAAACCCTATCAGTGCTTGGAATGTGGAAAGAGCTTCAATCGAAAGGGTTATCTCAGTACTCATCAAAGAATTCATACAGGGGAAAAACCCTATCAGTGCTTGGAATGTGGAAAGAGCTTCTGTCAAAGGGCGACGCTCACTTCCCATCAACAAATACATACAGGGGAGAAACCCTATCAGTGTTTGGAATGTGGAAAATGCTTCAGTCATAGCACCAGTCTCACTTCTCATCAACAAATTCATACAGGGGAGAAGCCCTATCATTGCTTGGAATGTGGAAAAGGCTTCAGTCAAAGCTCCCATCTCACTTCTCATCAAAGAATTCATACAGGGGAAAAACCCTATCAGTGCTTCGAATGTGGGAAGAGCTTCCGTGTGAGTAGTGAACTCACTTCCCACCAAAGAATTCATACAGGGGAGAAACCCTATCAGTGCTTGGAATGTGGAAAGAGCTTCAGTCAAAGCACCCATCTCACTTCCCATCAAAGAATTCATACAGGGGAAAAACCCTATCAGTGCTTGGAATGTGGAAAGAGCTTCAATCGAAAGGGTCATCTCAGTACTCATCAAAGAATTCATACAGGGGAAAAACCCTATCAGTGCTTGGAATGTGGAAAGAGCTTCAGTCACAGTAAGACACTCTCTTCTCATCAAAGAATTCATACAGGGGAGAAACCCTATCAGTGCTTGGAATGTGGAAAGAGCTTTCGTCAGAGTGGTGATCTCAATTCTCATCAAAAAATCCATACAAGAGAGAAAAGGTCTTAGTGTTTGGAATGTGGGAAAAGATTCATTCATTGCCCACCAAATAATTTATACGGGGTTGAAAATTGGGTCCCTCTCAAAGAGGGCTGAAGACAACTGACAGATTACAACTGGTGAATATTTCACACAGGGAACCACATCTGCTTGCATGGACTTTTGTTGTATATGGATTTATAAAAGTGAAGGTGAATCTTTGATCTTTGTAAGCTTCCCTTAGGGCTCAGGGGGAGCAAGCTTGGATTGTAGAGGAACCAAACAAGTAACTGTGAAATCTATCGCACAGTGTGGTCTCTTCCAGAAGATTCTTCGGTTTGGGAAAATATCTTTTTTTTTAAAAAAAAGATATTTTTTGTCATTTTCACAAATTTTATAAAACATAAAAATCACAAAAAACACAAAAAAGAAAAACAAAAATACATACAAAAAAAGCAAAAAACCACATGTATAACTTCATTCCCATATGTTCATGAAACCTACTTTCCCGACCTCCTCATACCTCTCCTTACTGTATTCCATTCTCTAATTAAATCTCTTCAACAAATCCTTCCCTTAATTTCTGTTAGATTTTTAAGCTTACTTTTCATATTTACATAAAGATTACAGCTAGCAACCCCTTAATTTCAGAATCAACATCGTCTTAACATTCAACAATTTTACAATATTTCTTAAGATAGTCTTTAAATTTCTTCCAATCTTCTTCCGCCGTCTCTTTCCCCTGGTCTCGGATTCTGCCGGTCATCTCTGCCAGTCCCATATAGTCTATAACTTTCATCTGCCATTCTTCCACGGTGGGTAGTTCTTCTGTCTTCCAATACTTTGCAATAAGTATTCTTGCTGCTGTTGTTGCATACATAAAAAATGTTCTGTCCTTCTTTGACACCAATTGGCCGACCATGCCCAGGAGAAAGGCCTCTGGTTTCTTCAGAAAGGTATATTTAAATACCTTTTTCATTTCATTATAAATCTTCTCCCAGAAAGCCTTAATCCTTGGGCACGTCCACCAAAGGTGAAAGAATGTACCTTCAGTCTCTTTACATTTCCAACACTTATTATCAGGCAAGTGGTAAATTTTTGCAAGTTTGACTGGGGTCATGTACCACCTATATATCATTTTCATAATATTTTCTTTTAAGGCATTACATGCCGTAAATTCTATACCGGTGGTCCATAACCGTTCCCAGTCTTCAAACATGATGTTATAACCAATATCTTGTACCCATTTAATCATAGCTGATTTGACCGTTTCATCCTGTGTGTTCCATTCCAACAGCAAGTTATACATTTTTGACAAGTTCTTAGTTTTGGACTCTAACAGTTCTGTCTCCAATTTCGATTTTTCCACCTGAAAACCATTTTCCCTATCAGACTTAAAAACCTCCATTATTTGATAATAGTGAAGCCAATCTCGCACTTTATCTTTCAATTTCTCATAACTCTGCAATTTCACTTTATCCCCCTCTTGTTCCACTATTTCCCAATATTTCGGCCATTTTGACTCCATATTACCGTATTTTTCGCTCTATAACACGCACCTGACCATAACACGCACGTAGTTTTTAGAGGAGGAAAACAAGAAAAAAAATATTCTGAATCAAATGTTGTACTAAACTATTTAATAAACAACCGGTATATCAGAATCATATTACAACCATGTAAAGTGAACAGCAGTCAACAGTGGCATTAAGAACCATCATCACTGTCATTAACAAATGAAGAGAGAATTTTAGGTTCATCGCTGCTGTAAAGATGAATGTATTGCCAAAAATGTTGTTTTTGTTTCAAACATTACAGATTGTGGACAAAACAGAGTGTTTCCGAAAGTGGCAGAGAGATATTTCTAAATTTGTCTGGCAGGGCAAAAAGCCCAGAATTAAGTTTAAGATACTAACTGATGCGAAAGAAAGAGGGGGCTTTGCCCTGCCAGACTTAAGGTTGTATTATGAATCAGCAGCTTTTTGCTGGTTAAAAGATTGGCAGCTTCTTGAGGACACTGACGTTTTAGATTTGGAAGGTTTCGACAATGCGTTTGGTTGGCATGCATATTTATGGTATGACAAGGTTAAGATTCATAAGGCTTTTAAGAACCATATTGTCAGGAAGGCAGTGTTTAATGTCTGGACAAAATATAAAGACTTATTGGAAAATAAAACTCCAAGGTGGCTTTCACCATTGGAAGCTAAGGCCCGGAAAAGGCTCAATATGGAGGCCAATTGGCCAAAGTATTGGGAAATATTAGAAAAAGATGGGGACAATTGGAAATTGCAGAGTCAGGAGAAAATGAAAGACAAAGTCCGAGACTGGTTACATTATGCTCAGATTAAAGAAGTTTTTAAACTTGATAAAAAGTTAGGATTCCAGGTGGAAAAATCGAAGTTAGAAACAGAACTGTTAGAGCCTAAGACTAAGATACTTTCAAGAATGTATAACTTGCTGTTAAAATGGAACACACAAGATGAGACGGTTAAATCGGCTATGATAAAGTGGGCACAGGATATTGGGTATAATTGTTGGTTTCTGCTCTCTTCACTGTGCAGCGAAATGCTTGTCACAAGACAATGTTTACATTCCAGTCAGAGTTGCTGTTGGAGTTTCTCACGGGAAAGGAGACTGGATGTGACGTACACTGGTTTCCTGTTTTTCACTGTTCACACAGTGTTGTTCTCTCCGTGCTTTAGAGGAGAGAGGATGCTTTCTCTGCTCCGGCAGAGGCAAGATGTTTTTCTGTAATCTACCAGCTTTGAAATGTAAATAAAGCAATTTAGAGTATGTGCACGTATTCCTCATCATTCCGCTGTGCAAATTCAACAATAATATTATGCTTGAGGACTGGGAAAGGTTGTGGACTACTGGACTGAATTTTACTGCATGTAATGCTTTGAAAGAAAATGTAATGAAAATGATATATAGATGGTACATGACCCCAGTCAAACTTGCAAAAATATACCACTTGTCTGATAATAAATGTTGGAAATGTAAGGAAAATGAAGGAACGTTCTTTCACCTTTGGTGGACTTGCCCTAAAGTGAAGGCTTTCTGGGAAATGATATATAATGAGCTGAAAAAGGTATTTAAGTATACCTTTCTTAAGAAACCAGAGGCTTTCCTTATGGGCATTGTCGGCCAAGGGGTGTTAAAGAAGGATCGAACATTCTTTATGTATGCAACAACAGCAGCAAGGATACTCGTCGCTAAGCATTGGAAAACTCAAGATCTACCCACTCTGGAAGAATGGCAGATGCAACTGATAGACTATATGGAACTGGCCGAGATGACTGGCAGAATCCGAGATCTGGGAGAGGAGACGGTAGAGGAAGATTGGAAAAAATTCAAGATTTATTTGCAAAAATACTGTAAATTGTACGAATGCTAAGCAGGATGTTTGATCATAACCAATTCGGCACCATTGAATCAGACGAAGTGAAGTATGAAGATAAGTTAAATTTATGAAAAAAAACAAATTTTTAGATAATTATTAGGCTAAGTTTAATGTTTTAAAGAGTGAATTAAATCTATCTAAAATTTAGGATATAATATTGGAAAATTAGATTTTAAGGTGGGGATTAGGGGATAAATTGTTGGTCAAATCTCTATAAACTTGGAACGCAGGAGCGGGAGATGTGAGGAAGTCCAAAGAAGATAAGAAAATATGTTATGATATGTAATATTTTTATATGTTTTTCTTTGTGCATCTTAAGCAAAAAATCCTTAATAAATATATATATATATATATAAAGAGAATTTTAGGTTCGAGTACTCTTCTAGTCTTCTGTGAACCCCAAGAACTCATCAGTGCTAGAGTCAGAATCTATGAAGTTCAGCTGCTCACAATCACTGGCATCACTTTCTTCGCCATCTTCATATAAAATCTCATCTTCTTTTGCATCCAAACCATTGCTAATGCCACATTTTTTGAATGACTGTGCAACGATTTCCTCCTTCACCAAGTGCCAAGATGTTTTCACCCATTCACAAACTTGAGTGATAGTGGGCCTCTTCATTCGTCCTGTAGGTATCAGATCATGATTACCAGCAGCCATCCATTTGTTCCACTCTTCTCGCATAAAGAACTTAAATGGCTTGTTGATGGAAACGTCGAGAGGTTGCAACTGGCTGGTAAGACCTCCAGGAATTACAGCTAGATGAGTCTTCGCTTCTTTAAAGCACTTTTTTGTAGTTTCGCTAATATGTGCTCTAAACTGGTCCAGTACTAATAAGGCAGGTTTTTTCAAAAGCCCTCCAGGACGTTTGGACCACACTTTTTCAACCCATACTCTCATTCCATTTTCGTCCATCCATCCTTTCTCATGAACATGTACAACAATTCCTCGTGGAATCACTTCTTTTGGAAATGTTTTCCTTTTGAAAATTAACATGGGCGGCAATTTGGTGCCGTCTGCACAGCAAGACAACACAACCGTGTAATGGGTTTTCTCATGTCCGGAGGTTTTCACAGCAATAGTTTTGGCACCTTTCAGATCAACAGTCCTATTAGATGGCACATCAAAGGTTAGCGGGACTTCATCCATATTCCCAATCTGGCCAATTTCAAATCCATTTCTCTTCCTAGCATCAATTACAAATTTATGAAAAGACAGAATCTTAGATTCATATTCTTCTGGCATTTTTTGTGCAATTCTAGTTTTCGTGCGCATAGCAAGGCCACATCGCTTCATAAATCTGTAGCACCATGATGGTGAGCCAGTAAAATCATGAATGCCTTTCTCTAAAGCAATGCGTTTGGCTTCATATATTATCATTTTTGTGGAGACTGTGAAGCCATTATTGCGGTGACGTGTGATCCATTCTTTCATGGCCACGTCCAACTGTGGCCACTTTGCAGCATGTCCACGAAAAGTGTGCTTATTTTTATCTGCTTTTTGCAGCTGATCCTCCTGTTTCCTCCAATCTCTTATCATTCTTTCTGTTGGAGGTGGCCCAAAATGTCTCTCTGCTGCTCTGTTTCCATGCTCCTTAGCATATTTTACTACTTCTAGTTTAAAAGGAATCTTATATGCTAGTCTTCTCTGCTTTATCATCCTTATCAGAATGGGGGAGGTTTTCTGCAAGAAAATACCGGTACAGTTTTCTTCAAGAAAATGATAAAGGAACTGTCAGTAATGTATGGTATCTCCAATACAGTGATGAAGGAAGAGGGGGGGGGACTCACATTTCTCCTAGGCAAAGCAGCCAACTCCTATGGGCCTAGGTGCCTTCACCCCCCACTAAATATTTGAGGGAGTCATCCCCCACCCCCCATTGTGGTATGTGAGGTGGGGCTTACCTGGCCGCCCCCCAATATTGTTTTAAGTTGGAAGAGGAAGGGAGGGAGGGAAGGAAGAGAGAGGGGGAACTTACATTTGTGCAGCTGCCTTGCCTCGAACGGGAGCGAAAAGAGGAGGAGGAGACACAGGGACACGAGCCTTGTAAGCCGCTTTGTTTGAATTTACCGGTGAGGTGCTGGGGGAGGGACGGAAGGGGATGCCCTCTTTGTCCCTCCTTCCGGCTCATTGTAAAGAAAGCAGAGCCGCTTACATGTGTGTAAGGGAGAACCATAGAGCAGGCAGACACTGAGAATCTGAATGCGCTCAGCTGTGCCGGCTTCCCTCCCAGCGACGGAGGAGGAGAGGAGAGGCTGCCGAAAAGGCAGCAAGAGCGGCTCCTCCCGCCTGCATTCGCTCCATAACACGCACACACATTTCCCTTTATCTTTTAGGGAGGGAAAACTGCGTGTTATGGTCCGAAAAGTACGGTAAGTTTTTTCACGGCCTTCGCCTCCATTGGAGATAACCACCTGGGAGTTTTGTTTTCCAGCAAATCTTTATATTTAATCCAGACATTATACAATGCTTTCCTGACAATATGATTTTTAAAAGCTTTATGAGCTTTAACCTTGTCATACCATTGATATGCATGCCACCCAAAAGTGTTATTGAACCCTTCTAAATCCAAAATATCTGTATTCTCAAGAAGTAGCCAATCTTTCAACCAGCAAAAAGCTGCTGATTCATAGTAAAGTTTAAAGTCTGGCAGGGCAAATCCCCCCCTTTCTTTTGCATCAGTTAATATCTTAAATTTTATTCTGGGCTTTTTGCCCTGCCAGACAAATTTGGAAATGTCTTTTTGCCACTTCTTGAAACAGTCCATCTTATTCACAATTTGCAATGTTTGGAACAAAAACAACATTCTAGGCAATACATTCATTTTTATAGCTGCAATTCGACCCAACAAGGAAAGCTTCAACTTCGACCAAATTTCTAAATCTTTTTTCACTTCTATCCAGCATTTTTCATAATTGTCTTTAAACAAATTCACATTTTTAGCTGTCATATTAATCCCCAAATATTTCACTTTCTTGACCACAGTTAAACCTGTCACATTCTGAAACCTCTCCCTTTCAATAGGTGTTAAATTTTTCTCCAAAACCTTAGTTTTAGTTTTGTTCAGTTTAAATCCTGCCACTTGACCAAAATCTTGAATTAGTTCTAAAACCCTTTTTGTACTAGATTCTGGCTCTTGTAAAGTAAGTACCAGATCATCTGCAAATGCTCTCAATTTGTATTGTTTAGCTCCGACCTGAACCCCTTTGACCAACTGATCCCTTCTAATCATGTTTAGTAAAACCTCCAGAACTGAAATAAAAAGTAATGGAGAGATTGGGCACCCCTGACGTGTTCCTTTTTCTATCCTGAACTCTTCTGTAACCACATTATTCACGATTAATTTTCCTTTCTGTTCTAAGTATATTGCACCAATACCATTTTCAAATCCTTGGCCTACCCCCATCCCCTGGAGATTCTTCTTCATAAAACTCCAAGAAATGTTGTCAAATGCTTTCTCCGTGTCAACAAATATCAAAACTGCTTTAGTATTTATGTTTGCTTCTAGCATTTCCAAAATATCAATTATATTCCTTACATTATCTGACATGTGTCTTTTCGGGAGGAAGCCTGCTTGGTCCCCATGGATCTCCTCCATCAAAACTTTCTTCAATCTCTTAGCCAAAATGTCAGCAAATATATTATAATCCACATTTAATAATGAGATAGGGCGGTAGTTCTTAAGTTGAGTCTTCTCTGTCTCTGTCTTCGGTATTAGTCAAAACAAAAAATTCCTTCCAGTAGCACCTTAAAGACCAACTAAGTTAGTTCTAGGTATGAGCTTTCGTGTGCATGCACACTTCTTCAGATACACACTTCTTCAGATACTGTGTGTCAGGGACTCAGCGGGAGCGCAGGGAGGAGAGGAGATGGAGAGCGAGGGGGAGCAATCCGAGGGCAGCGTAGGAGAAGATGACAGCAGCCCGATAGATTCCATGAGCCTCTCCAGCGAATCGGAAGATTCACAGAAGGGGGCGCCGATGGGCAGGGCAAGGGGGGACCCAAAGGGGACACCCCAGAAGCAAGGGGCCAGCGGGGACTCCCAGAGCAGCAGTTGGAAATCAGGACCAGCTTCCCCACCAGAGCGTAGTGGGGGGGAGGAGTCCCAGGTATCAGAGCCCACATATTCACCACCAGCGAGAGAAGATGAGTCAGGGGTGGCCACGCCTCCATCGGAGAGCGAGGGAACGGTCAAGAGGAAAGTTGCAGGCTGGGCGCGCGCGCCAAGTTCAAATGTACAGGCGAGCGGCACAGAAGGTAGCCCGGATAGGGAACCAGGTCCTAAAGCCCGCCGGAAGGAGGGGGAAGAATCATCAGGGTCAGCGTCAGAGGAGTCCAGGAAGGATGAGACCCTAGCGGGCAGGAGGGCCCAGAGGAGAAAGGAACTTAGGAAGAGGTGGAGCAAAGCGAGAGTGTTAAACTGGTGTGGAAGGGGCGGAGACTCAGACGGGACTTCGCTGGTCTAAGGTCGAGACGTAGAGCTGCGCGCTGCGGCTTTAAAATGGAAACAACCTCAATAAAGACTTTTGTACATAACTACAGCCTAGCGTTGGTCCTCTGTGAGCTGGGACCTGGAGGCAGCTCTGACACTGTGTATCTGAAGAAGTGTGCATGCACACGAAAGCTCATACCTAGAACTAACTTAGTTGGTCTTTAAGGTGCTACTGGAAGGAATTTTTTGTTTTGACTATGGCAGACCAACACGGCTACCTATCTGTAACTTCGGTATTAGTGTTATATATGCCTCTTTCCACGAATCCAGTGCCCTTTTCCCCTCCAAAATTTCATTACAAACTTCCTTCATTGGTTGTACAATCCATTCCTTCAGCATCTTATAATACTTGGAAGTAAGCCCATCTGGTCCCGGAGATTTGCCCAATTGCATATTTTGAATGGCTCCTTCTATTTCCTGTTCAGTTATTTTCTGGTTCAGCCCTATTTTACTTTCCTGATAATTTTTTTGTAACCCATATGTCTTAAGGAATTGGTCTATATCTTCTTCTTTCTGCGGTCCTTGTGAGTATAATTGTTTAAAGTAACTCTGGAAACAATCTCTAATTTCATTTGGCTTGTGAATACTCTTTCCTCCCACCTCTAGGCTTGTAACCGTATTAAGTTTTTGTCTTTTCCTCATTTGCCAAGCCAGAGGTTTACCACATTTATCCGCTGATTCAAATGTCTTTTGTCTCATTTGTTTAATTTTCCATTCTATTTCCTGATTCATCAATTCCATATATTGTGTTTGATAAAGCTTGATTTCTCTCAAGATCTCTTGGGACTTTGGTTTGGATCTTAATTTCCCTTCCCCATCTTTTATCTTCTCCAAAATCTTGTCTTTTTTCTCATTTCGAGTTCTCTTTTTAATTGTATTTTGTTGTATCAAAAATCCTCTCATAACGGCTTTACTTGCGTCCCAAATTACTCTTTTTTCAACATTAGTATTCATATTTATTTCAAAATAGTCTCTCAAAGTTTTTTGGGCCTTTTTATAAACTTCTTCATCTCTAAACAAGGTGTCATTCATACTCCATCTGAAGGTGCCAGTAGTTGCTAGTTTCATCTCCATTTTTACTGGATTATGGTCGGAGCAAGTTTTTGGGCAGATTTCCACCTTTTTTATCTTTGATGCCATTCCTCTAGTAACCCAGATTTGGTCGATTCTGATCCATGTCATTTTAGATTCAGAAAAGAAGGTTCCCTCTCTTTCAAGAGGATTCTTTGTTCTCCATATGTCAATTATGTCCATATTGTCAGTCATTTCAAAAAAGGTTTTTGGTAGTCTTCCATCCTTGGTAAGTATTTGTCTTTGTGCTTTATCCATGTTCGTTGAAACCACTCCATTCATGTCCCCCATCATTATCAAGTTATAATCCAAATAGTCTAACAAAATCTCATGCAACTTCTTAAAGAATTCCGATTTCCCCTCATTAGGTGCATAAACTCCAACAATCAAAAATTTCTCTCCTTGGGCTTGAATTTCAATTGCCAAAAATCTTCCTTGTTCATCTTTAAACACAAATTTTGGTACCAATTTTTCTTTTGCATATATTACTACTCCTCTTTTTTTGACTCTGTCAGATGAGATGAATTCTTGTCCCAGTCTTTTATTCACTAAAAATTTCCTGTGCAGCCTTGTAACGTGTTTCTTGTAAGCAAATCAAGTCCAATTGTTCTTTCTTCAATATATGAAAAACCGATTTCCTCTTTCGAGGCATGTTCAGACCATTGCAGTTCCAGCTTAGAAGTTGCAGAGCCATGTTGAGACTATTTACTTCCTCCAACTGCTCCAAGTCATTGTTCTTCCTCTGTCGGTGGTGACAACCCAAATGATAAGTTAGATATGTCCAATGATCCTTTCCTGGTATTACCAGTTCCCCTCTGGATTCCACCTCCTTTTGAAGGTCTTCTTCGTGGTCTCTCAAAAACTTGTATTTATCACTCAATGATCTTATTCTTATCTTCCTTCCTTTGAACTTAAAAGATAGGCCTTGTGGATATTCCCACCTGAAGAATATCTTATTTTTCTTCAATAGAATGACCAGGTCTTTATAGTCTGCTCTTACATCCAAAATGTGCTTTGGGATGTCTTTATAAATCTCCACAAAAGAATTCTCAATCTCCAGTGTTCTTTGGTAGTGCAGGTTCAGAATTTTATCTCTTTCTTCTTTTGTTCTTAATGTTATCAAACAATCTCTTGCTTTATTTTTCCTTTGTCTTGTACCAAGCCTAAATGCAGTCAATATCTTAAATTCTTCTTCCTCCAGGTCCTGTTGCCAAAAGTCCGAAAATTCTTTTGTTAAGAAGTCCACCAGGTTATCTTTTTCACTTTCCGGAACTGACCTCAACCTTAAATTTCTCTCTTTTCTTTGCAATTCGATCATAGACAAGGTCAGGTCGTGGTCCTCCAATCTCTTGATGACCGGTGGTATCCTCTCCTGAGTGGCAACAGCAATTTCTTTCACTTCCTCAGCAATCTTTCGGGTTGTGGCCGAGTCCTCCAAAAGCCTTACAATAGTCTCTGTGTTAGAATTTACCTTCTTCCCCAGGTCATCGATGCATTTCGTATTCAAATCAAATTTTTTTGAGACTTCAGCCACTTGTTTGTTAGTTTCCACAACTTGTTTACTTGTCTCAGTACCCTGCTTCATTAAATTTTCTAAAGATGCATTAATTTTGCTAAGAGCTTGTGCCAAAGTATCTTCTGTAGACATTGCTCTTACTTTTGGTTGAGAGGCAGCAGCTGTTCCTATGCCACCGGACGTTGAGGCTCTACGCTGGATGGGAACTGTCAGTTTTGTATTGTCTACCGGATCTTAGACTTGTTTTTTCTTCAAATTTCCCCTTCTCTTTATCCATAACACTCTCATTCAGAGCCAAGGTCACGTCCCACTCTTGCGCTTTTGTTTCCCAAAGGAAAATTCCACTAAGTCTTGTTACAGTAGCTTTGTTATTTATGTTGCCAGAAAGTCTCCACTAGGGGGGTAAGACACCAGCCTCCTTTTAAAATCAGTATTTCTCTAAAATCCCCCTTTCCAGTTAGCCACAGTTTCAAATTGTTAGCAATGCTATTTTGTAATAAAGTCCCTCCAACAGCAATGTAACTTATACAGAGTTAATGCAACAATTGTTCCCAATGTGCTGACAGTTCACTGTTCAGTGTTCAATTCCCTTATCTAGGCAGTCCGACTCCAGAGATCAAGGATATCTTTTTTCCTTTCCGATCAAACCTTTCTTGCAGGCAAAGAAAAGTTCAGCTTCCACCCCCCTCCGCTCCTGCACAACGGGGGGAGCTACTCTTCAAACGATAGATTTTTAACTTTAAAAGTTCTTGTCTTTAGTTGCAGCTTACAGTCACTTTGTTTTAAACATCTGCAGCTTGGAAAGGCAGACTTCCTTTTTGTACCTTTCCCGTGTTAGTTCCCAAATTCTTACAGTTTTTTCCCAAATTCTTACAGTTTTTTCCCAAATTCAGTCTATTTATTCCTACTCACGAGTAGTTGCTTTAAGTCCAAATTCTTTTAGAAGAAATCAGCGCTCTCCGATCATGGCGGTGCGGCTTCACTCCACAGGCTGTAGCCGACCCTCAGCACCGCGCCGCTCACCCACCACCGCTCCGAAGCCTTTAAAAAGGCTCCTTTGTGGTTTAGGGGGGGCGCAAAAGGTGCTCACCAGATCTTCTTGTTCACAGGATTCTGCTCCTGTGATTTTTAATGGTCCCCGCTTCGCCGTAGCGGCAGGACCCGAACCCGCGGAGCAGACTTCCCCCGGAGCTCCGAGGCAAGTCCGCCATTAATCGCTGGCGCTGACCGGAAGTCGGTTTGGGAAAATATCAGTCAGTTAAAATACATTACATGTGTCTTAATTTTAACTAAACAAAGGAAAACTGGAAGACAGCCCAGAGTCCTGGAAGGTAAGACGGTGGAACGAAATAGGGCCTTCTGAGGAGGGACTGCACCGAAAACAATTGAGGGACAACAAGAAGAAGAGCACAATATTCATCATGCATGTTAATTTACTTATAGATCTGTTAAATATGATGAAAGTTGCATGCCAGTGGCTGTCAAGATAAGATAAAGGATTAAGATCGGGATGATATTGGGAATAAATAAAGGAGAGAAAAGTAGGAACAAGACCCCCCCCCCCCCAAAAAAAATAATCTCATCAATCTTTGTCTTTTGTCTTCTTGGTTTCTCTGTTGTTATTCTGTCTCTCACAGCTACAATAAACCTACCATTAATATTGTGGACTAGGCATTTCTTCGTCAGAGGGCAAAAAAAACCAAATTTAGCAGGGGATCAAATACGTTCCCCCCTCACTCTGTTTGTTTACACACACACACACACACACACACACACACACACACCCCTGGCTCTCGTTTGGAGGAGGAGTGAGAGACGGAGGCTCTGCTCTTCTAGAATGGCATTTCCCTGGCACCTCCTTTCCTCCCAGGAGCTCCTCCTTCCACAACCCTGCGAGGCTGGCCGCTTGCCTTTCACCCCCTTTCCAGCACTGTGTGGTTTAGTGTGGCAGCACCTGCCCTTTGGAACTCTCCGCCTCTTGCAATAAAGTGTTTGCCTTTGCTAGACTCTTTTCAGGCAGCGGCTAAAAGCATTCTTGTTTAGGCAAGCATAGCCAGATGCTTAGGACGCTGAAGTAATTTTAATCTCTTTTAATATTTTAGCTTTTCTGTGTTTTAAAGTAGGCTTGTTAAATTTTACTGATTTTACTGCTGTGGTGTTGTTGTTGTTTTTGTATTGGTAAACAACTTTGCAGGTTGTTTAAAATAAATTTTATGAAATAAATAATAAATATAAATAAAATAACACAAGCCAAAACACAATGCATCCTGTAGATTTAAGTAACTTTCCACAGTGGCCTACTTGTTATCGGAGGCCCAGAATCCACAATCCTTTGTAAGAAAATATGAAATAAAGTCAAAACATTTTTGTAGGCAAAAAAAAGAAGAAGTCAATATTGGGGAGGTGACAAAAACTTTTCCACACCTTGTTATGCCACTACCCGGGGTGCAGGGAGGGGGCATGGGGGTCCCTGTTCAGATCATGCCTGATGGGGGAGACCCCCAAGTCGGGGAGCAGAGGATCCTCCCTTGTCCTCTCTGCCAAGCCAGGGAGGGGCCAGTTCGCAGGAGATCTGCAGCTCTGCTCTTCCTTGGGATCCAGATGCTGCCTTCCTTTTGGGAAGGGGGCTTTGGGTCAAGAAAATAAACCCCCTTCAGATGGAGGGAAAAGTCACCTTTGTGAACAGAGGATGTAGACAGATGAGAAGGTTTGAGATATACAGACTCAGCCTACATATTTGTATCATTTATTATTCCTATGTTCCCTGTTTTATAAAGCTAATAAAAGTTAAACAAAAAGAAGAGAAAAAGGCAACACACGGAGACCCCATCTGAGTTCACACTGCACAGCAGGATCAGGTTCTTTTAAGGAGTCCAGTGTTGCGCGATGGATCAGTGAGTTGTCTGACATTGGCAGGGCATCCAGATCACAGAACTGGTTTTAGACCTTTTGAGCTGCCAACACATCGCGGTGGCCGGGGAGCTGTGACCTATTCCTAGCTCAAATTGCCTGCAGATGACAAAGGCGCAGGCGGGCAGGTGGGGGAGCCCAAAAAGGTGCTCCCCTTCTCCATCTCCATCCGCCTGCCTGCCTCCCCCCACCCCCTAGCTGAGCAAGCCCCAATTCCTCTCTGGCTCCTTCCATCCAGGTCCCCATCTCCCCTCCCCTGGGACTCACCAGATCTCTCGGAGGTCCCTGGGAGGGAGCGCTCAGAGGTTGTGGGGAGGGATGCAGGAGACAACCTGACCAGGTCAACCGTCCATCTTCCCCCTTCCATCCTTGCTAGCTTTTCAGGATCCTTCTCTTTCATCCTTCCTGAGGAGTCAAGGAGCCAAAAGAAGCTGGAGGGTCCTGGGAGAGAGGAAGAAGCAAAGGGAGCCTCAGAGGCCCTGCAGGGATTCTCCTGCCCTAGATATTCTCCTGCCCCTGGAGAAGCACAAATGGGGCAGCCCCTTCCCAACAGAAGCCCCATTTCTATACCTCTCCAGTGGTTTCAATTTCCCCTGTTTGCTAATCACCCCACTTTGTAAGGCTGGCATGGTCTGTACAGTAGTGACCTGAGAGTAGATCCCATTGTACTCAGTGGGGCTTATGGACACAACTTGGCGCCAAAACCAGTCACCTTCCTGTCCCTAAGCCTGAAAACTGCAACATCAGAGCATGGGCAGAAAACAGATGTGTAGCTAATACATGTAAGTGGCCCCATGCTTGGTGCTTTCTACGGAGTGTCCTGTTGACGTTCTTTGAGCTCTCTCATTGCAAGCCAGGCAGGTGTTGTGGCCATATTTGGCTCTTGCATGGGGACCAAATCTTTGGGGAAGCTCTTCATCTCCAATTGGTAGGAAAGAGGGTTCATTAACCTGCTGGTGGGAGAAGGTGGCTTTTCAGCCCATAAATTCAACTCACGGTGGAATATCTGGTGGGCTGGATCTGGAGCACAAAGGGTCAAGTTCTACTTCCATGAGCCCTTGTGTTCCTTCTTCAAACTCACTAGGCAGGAATGTCAGAGGTCAAATCTGGAGAATATTTCATTCTGGGCTACTTATGGCAGAGCACAGAAGACATGCAATCAATTCTTTTCAGTTCTGTCAAGTAGGTCCTTCCCTAGATTTCTCAAGTGCAAGGACCCTGGGCTGTCTGAGTTATGGGGTTCCTTGGGGTCCAGGTCAGCTGACTAGTCAGGAGTGTCACCTCCAGAGTATATGTCAACTAAAGTACAATAGTCTGCCTTGAATTGAGGACATTCTGGAGGTGTTGCTGAATGTGGAAGCAGAGGAGCTGGTGATGCCACATTTCGGAATAATCTTGAGACTAATACACTGTTGGAAAACTTGCCCCCCTCGGGAGAGGCTGGCCTCTCTCCCAGATCCCGGGGCTTGTTTACCGGTGATCTACTCTGGCTGACATCCCCGCAGTCCAGGAAGATCTTGATAGGCGACATCTCCCAGCCGGTAAGATGCACACCCCCTTCTTCCTTGCATACCAGCAGGAGAAAGAAGATAGTCAGAAAGTCTTTCACATCTTGTTTATTTATGACTGCACAACTCTAAAAAAAACATGTCCGATCAGTTCAGTCTCCTCCGAGCAAGAGACTCAGACTTTCTTCACATACGCAACAGGAAGGTCTCATATTACACACAGAACAAAGCCTTGTAAATCCTGTGAACTTCTGGGAACATTCTTTCCCACAGCTACCACATCTTGTGATGTAAATACCGTGCTGCCAGTTTGCAGCTGCGTTATACTCATATTCCAACATACACCATTCCTCCATAGATATTCTCTGTGCTTATACACCATATTCACAAACTTTACACTCCTCTTGTGAGAAGATACCTAAAGGATTAGGGTAGCTTGAGGGAAGTAGCTTATTTTGAGACAGCACCCATTTCCAATTCTTGTTTATCAAAACCCTCTCCCTAGTTGATTTGGTTTTGGCTTCTGACAGGACAGCAGAGCATTTGATAACCTTGCATATTGTTTCATATTGATATAAGGATCTGGTGTGCAAATTCCAGTACAGTGGTACCTCAGGTTACATACGCTTCAGGTTACAGACTCCGCTAACCTAGAAATAGTACCTAGGGTTAAGAACTTTGCTTCAGGATGAGAAAGAAATCGGGCTCTGGTGGTGCGGCAGAAGCGGGAGGCCCAATTAGCTAAAGTGGTGCTTCAGGTTAAGAACAGTTTCAGATTAAGAACAGACCTCTGGAATGAATTAAGTACTTAACCCGAGGTATCACTGTACAGTACAAGCTTCTTAAGTCTTCTGTCTGGACCCAGAGCATGAGCTACTCTTAAGTAGGTTCAAAAGTATTTTTAAGTCAACTTTTTAATATTGCACAATTTTTCATTTTTTAACATTTTGCTCTTCTTTGTACTTATAGACCTCCTTTTGCCATGTGGACGAATCAAACCTCCCTTATTGATCTATTTTTAATGGTATGGAAAGAGAAATTGTTGTATTATCTGGTGCCACAGACTCTGCTAGATTTTATTCAGAAGGTTTTACAAGTACCTATCAGGATGGTAAGAATTTTATTACATTCAGCCAAAAAGGATTTTAAGTGTTCCATGTAATCTGTTAGTACTACAAGCCACCCAATGACTGATAGTCCCTTTTTGGTCCCAGAAGTTTGGGAGAAGCAGTCTTTTATACTTGCTTTAATTTTGAATTTTGCTTTCAGATTAGTTCCTCTACTTGTTTAGCCTGAATTTGGCCTTGAGTCGCTTGAGCTCCTGGTCTCCGTGCCAGAGATGACTTAGCAGTTGAGCTGCCTGGGCCCAAAACCTCTTTCTGCTCATCCTTAGAGCTGCTGAGAGATCCTATAAGGTCAGTAATAGGATCTGGCTCCTGCTGTTTCTTAGCCACCTCCTCATTTTCCTTATTCATGTAAAATGGAGTAATTTTTGCTTGGGCTTTCTTCAGAGAAGCTCTCTTTGGAGGAGGGTCTGTGGCACTCGGAGAGAGAACATTAATTTTGTAACTACTCCGGGTCAACATTGTTTTTCCCCTTAATTCCTCATCAAGTTTCCTGATATCTTTAATAATAATAATAATAATAATAATAATAATCCTAGCCTGAGGAAGAAATTGAGGCTGAAATGATTGAACAATGCAAATGACTGCTTGTGAAAGAGGAAGAAGGGAGCGGAGTTACTGCCTTTTTTGGCTGGTATTAGCTAACGTATTTATGGGACCCGGAGATTCAAAAAGCCTGGCTCGTTCCAGGGATGGATTTAATTTGGCACAGTCGTGGAATCCGCTCCATCTCCAAGCTCAGTCATTTCTTTGCATACCAAAAAAACAGATGCAAAAAGGAAAATAGAAAATTTGACAGGATGTACCTCCACGTCCCTGAGATCTCTGAAGCCTACATGGAAGAAGGCCTGGGCAGCTGAGACAAGCCTCATCCTGGTTGGAAAAGGCAGGACTGGTGGAAGAATATTCCCAGACAGAACAGGAGATGCATCTCCTATGGAGAGTTGTGGGTGTGTTGACATCTCAGATGCTACAGGTGGCGCTATGGGGCTCCCTCAAAATAGAGGAGGTTTGTCCTTCAGAGATCTGTATGGAATTTCAAAACTGATCTCATGATCCAGCAGGGAGCCTTACCAGAGAGGCCACGATCCCAGGATTCTCCTCCTTGACTTCCTTCTGCAGAGCTCTCTGGTCAGGATCCAGCAAAGCCCAGTCCTCCTCTGTGAAAGGAACAGCTACGTCTTCAAAGCACACTGGACCCTAAGAGAAAAAGGGAGAAGAAAGATGATCTTCTAAACATTGCTCTGTTCTTTTCTGTAACAATTTTGTTGTGTATTTAAATGATGGGTACAGTGTTGCTTCAGGATAAGAAGAGAAATTGCACAGTGGTGGCAGCGGAGGCCCCATTATCAAATGTGGTACCTCAGGTTAAGAACAGTTTCAGGTTAAGAATGGACCTCTACAATAAATTAAGTTCTTAAGCCGAGGTATCACTGTATTAATCTTTGTGTAAATGGGGGAATTCCACAAAACAATAATTTTATTATCTACGCAGCACTCATCTTCAAGTAAATCTTTGCAAGCATTCCCATTTTCCAGATGGAAGGACCTCCTCTCTCTCCATCTGGTGGGGTGGCCCCTCCCCCTGCCCTCAAGGCAACTTCAAGGGGCACCAGGAGGGGGAGGGGAGGGAATGTTGGTTGGTTGGCATCCGTCTGTCTTGGGAGACCATGGAAGAGTGTGTCTTCGGGAGTAAGATCCAGTTGTTGGAAGGTAACAGCGCCAGCCGTGGGTGTGGAGACCGACAGGGGAGAGACATGTGTTGTTGCATCTGGGACACAGGAAGTGGTCCAGTTGTGCTGCTGCGGATGCAGAAGGGCTTTTCTTCTCCCTGTGCTCCCCCCACGTGGGAATGTTCCCCTCTGGCTGCAGCCTCTGCTCACAAAGGTGACTTTTCCCTCCCTCTGAAGGGGGTTTATTTCCTTGACCCAAGCCCAGCCCTCCCTCTGCCCCCCGGAGCCCCCCTGGGAGCCCGACTCGGCGCCAGGGAGACGGGGCTTCCCCAGGAGTCTCCTCGAGAGCAGGCGCCAGGGAGGAAGAGGAGTCCCCGATCCCCCCAAGGGAGACCCTTCCAAGTCTTCCCTCCAGCTCCCCATCTTCCCTGGGGCAGCCCCACTGAATCGGGGAGACGCCTCCTTCCCTTGGACCTGGAGGCTGGCAGGCCCAGCTGGGCTTCTTCCAGGCTCTGGCGGAGTCTGACTTGGGGGGCCCTTTCCCCCCTCCCAGTCCGCCCCCCACACCCAGGGGGTCCCCTCAGCCCTCCTTCTTGGGGGTCTCCCTCCCCTCCCCCCCTCAGTCCGCCCCCCACACCCAGGGGGTCCCCTCAGCCCTCCTTCTTGGGGGTCTCCCTCCCCTCCCCCCCTCAGTCCGCCCCCCACACCCAGGGGTCCCCTCAGCCCTCCTTCTTGGGGGTCTCCCTCCCCTCCCCCCAGCTTCTCCCCTTCAACTCCCGCCTGACTCCTCTTCCTCTCCCCCCTCAGACCATCCCTCACAAAAGGCGCCTTGCCTTTTCCCGCCAAAAGGGCTGGCTCCGCCCCCGCTGGCTTGGCAGCCAATCAGAGCGAGGCTCCAGGAAATTTCTGAGGGACTAAGTCCGCTGACTGGCCTGGCTCTGCTGTCCATCACAGGCCCAAACAAGGGGGGCATCTCCGTCTGTCAGTTACCTGTCAATCCATTTTAGGGTTTGAGATCATTTGAAATAACTTTGACTGGTGCCCAACCAGATGGGTGGGGTATAGATAATAAATTATTATTATTATTATTATTATTATTATTATTATTATTATTATACAGATGTATGTGTGTATAACAGACAGGCACAAAATTTGGTCGCCGGCCCTTCCTCCCGCTCCAAACATAGAAGGACCGGTTGCCCTGACCCAACATGGCCTCTGCTCTTTCTGGCCTCCTGGGCAGCGTCAACTCCGGAACGGCCCTCCACGCGCGGTGAATGGAGGGGCGAAGTCAACTTACACTTGGACTTGGAGGCTGTCAGGGCCAGGAAGTGCCTCCGTCTCTCACTCCTCCTCCAAACGAGAACCAGGGGTGTGTATATATATCTATGTATGTAGGTAGGTAGGTAGGTAGATGATATAGATAGATGATAGATAGATAGATAGATAGATAGATAGATAGATAGATAGATAGATAGATAGAGCCCTAAACGGCCTTGGCGCAGAATATCTGAAGGAGCGTCTCCACCCCCATCGTTCTACCCGGACACTGAGGTCCAGCGCCGAGGGCCTTCTGGCAGTTCCCTCACTGCAAGAAGCCAAGTTACAGGGAACCAGGCAGAGGGCCTTCTCGGTAGTGGCGCCTTCCCTGTGGAACGGCCTCCCACCAGATGCCAAAGAGATAAACAACCACCTGACATTCAGATGACATCTGAAGGGAAGTTCAGGGAAGTTTTTAATGTTTGATGTATTACAGTATTTTAATATTTTTTGGGAAGCCGCCCAGAGTGGCTGGGGAAGCCCAACCAGATGGGTGGGGTATAGATAATAAATTATTATTATTATTATTATTATTATTATTATACAGATGTATGTGTGTATAACAGACAGGCACAAAATTTGGTCGCCGGCCCTTCCTCCCGCTCCAAACATAGAAGGACCGGTTGCCCTGACCCAGCATGGCCTCTGCTCTTTCTGGCCTCCTGGGCAGCGTCAACTCCGGGACGGCCCTCCTCGCTTGGTGAATGGAGGGGAGAAGTCAACTTACACTCGGACTTGGAGGCTGTCAGGGCCTGAAGCGCAGCAGGACAGGCCCAGCTTTTCTCCAGCTCCGCTTGCCCAAAAGCAGCTGCTCCACTTCAGGCCGATGTTCCCCTTTCTAGAAATGGGGGCCTAATGCTTCCCTCGCTCTCTGCTCCCTTCCCTGAGTACTTGCACCATTCAGTGCTTTGGACGCAGCCCCGCTTCCCTGGCGGAAGAGCAGGATTAAGGGCACCAGGAATATCTACCCTTTACGAACTCCGGAGGGGAGCTTCTCGCTCCTCCTGTGACAAGATCCCAAAGGCTGAGGGTAGCATGAGAGAACTAGTCTCTTTTGAGACAGCACCAATTTCCACTTCTTGCTTATCAAAACCCACAGACGCTCAGCTAGGATTTTTCCAGAAGGTTCTACAAGCATCTATCAGGATGGTAAGAATTTTACTAGTGAGCCAAAAAAGATTTTATGTGCTCCATGTCCTCTGCTAGTAGTAGTACAAGGCGCCCAATGACTGATAATCCCTCCTCATTTGTCCGAAAAGGTTGGGAGAAGGAGTCTTTTATCCTTGCTTTAGCATTTCCTGAGGATACACCTGAAATTTGCTTTCACATTAGTTCGCCTACTTGCTTAGCCCGAATAGGGGAGAGACGTGTGTTGTTGCATCTGGGACACAGGAAGTGGTCCGGTTGTGAAGATGCAGGTGGGAAAAATATTGCGCCCGGGAAAGGGAAAATGGGAGTCAACAGACACTCAAGGAATAGTTTCGGAGAAAAAGCTTTATTTCTACCATCCATGAACTGGTAGAAGGAGCAAGTGTGATAACTCACAAACAAGCACGAGTTCCCAGCCATTTGCACAGAGCATATATTCCCCTTCCAGTTCCCTCCCCTTTCTCCTCCTTCGGAAAAGTTCTGCCCCATGTCTCCTGAGCATGAACAGAAAGTTCCCGTCTTGGGACTATTTTGGACTGTTCCCAGGAAAAGGGGGTGAGAAACCAAAGGGGGTTTCAGAGTGTTCAGAGATGTTTCATTCTCCTGTAAGAAAGTTGCAATCTGCTTTTAACAAGGCCACTGGCCTTAGAAACAAAAAGGCTTTGAGAAGCAAAGGACTCTGTTCTCCACCTTCGTTTCAGTCTTTTTGTTGCAGCCAGAGCAATATGCTTAGCTAATGCTTTTAGCCTTAGAGAGAAAAAAAAGCTTTGAGAGTTCCTGAGGCGAGGCTTGGAGGTCTGGCTGGGGGGGGGGGGATTCAGAAACAGTTTTAGGGTTTTTAGGGTAACCTGACTGTCTTTCTCCACTCCTGCGAACTGGCCCCTCCCTGGCTCGGCAGAGAGGACAAAGGAGGACCCTCTGCTCCCCGACTTGGGGGTCTCCCCCATCAGGCATGATCTGAACAGGGACCCCCATGCCCCCTCCCTGCACCCCGGGTAGTGGCATAACAAGGTCAGGGGGTACCTGGTGTGGAAAAGTTTTTGTCACCTCCCCAATATTGACCTCTATTTTTTTGCCTGCAAAAATGTTTTGACTTTATTTCATATTTTCTTAAAAAGGAATGTGGATTCTGGGCCTCTGATAACAAGTAGGCCACTGTGGAGAGATGCTTAAATCTACAGGATGCATTGTGTTTTGGCTTGTGTTGTTTTATATATATTTATTGTTCATTTATTTCATAAAATTTATTTAAAAAAACCTGTAAAGTTGTTTACAATACAAAAAACAACAACACCACAGCAGTAAAATCAATAAAAATTAACAAGCCTACTTTAAAACAGAGAAAAGCTAAAATATTAAAAAAGATTAGAATTTCTTCAGCTTCCTAAGCATCTGGCTATGCTTGCCTAAACAAGAATGCTTTTAGCCGCTGCCTGAAAAGAGTCCAGCAGAGGCACAAGCAGGCTGCTGCTGCTGCTCTAGCGAGTGCTGGGGGGCCGCTCCCTTTCCTGCCAACTCCATCTGGCCTAGGGGGCGGAGCCTGCCCTCACCGCCACAGCTTAAGAGGCCCAGGGGGCGGAGCCTGCCCTCACCGCCACAGCTTAAGAGGCCCAAGGGGCGGAGCCTGCCCTCACCGCCACAGCTTAAGAGGCCCAAGGGGCGGAGCCTGCCCTCACCGCCACAGCTTAAGAGGCCCAAGGGGCGGAGCCTGCCCTCAATGCCACAGCTTAAGAGGCCCAAGGGGCGGAGCCTGCCCTCACCGCCACAGCTTAAGAGGCCCAAGGGGCGGAGCCTGCCCTCACCGCCACAGCTTAAGAGGCCCAAGGGGCGGAGCCTGCCCTCACCGCCACAGCTTAAGAGGCCCAAGGGGCGGAGCCTGCCCTCACCGCCACAGCTTAAGAGGCCCAAGGGGCGGAGCCTGCCCTCACCGCCACAGCTTAAGAGGCCCAAGGGGCGGAGCCTGCCCTCACCGCCACAGCTTAAGAGGCCCAAGGGGCGGAGCCTGCCCTCACCGCCACAGCTTAAGAGGCCCAAGGGGCGGAGCCTGCCCTCACCGCCACAGCTTAAGAGGCCCAAGGGGCGGAGCCTGCCCTCACCGCCACAGCTTAAGAGGCCCAGGGGGCGGAGCCTGCCCTCACCACCACAGCTGAAGAGGCCCAAGGGGCGGAGCCTGCCCTCACCGCCACAGCTTAAGAGGCCCAAGGGGCGGAGCCTGCCCTCACCGCCACAGCTTAAGAGGCCCAAGGGGCGGAGCCTGCCCTCACCGCCACAGCTTAAGAGGCCCAAGGGGCGGAGCCTGCCCTCACCGCCACAGCTTAAGAGGCCCAGGGGGCGGAGCCTGCCCTCACCGCCACAGCTTAAGAGGCCCAGGGGGCGGAGCCTGCCCTCACCGCCACAGCTTAAGAGGCCCAAGGGGCGGAGCCTGCCCTCACCGCCACAGCTTAAGAGGCCCAGGGGGCGGAGCCTGCCCTCACCGCCACAGCTTAAGAGGCCCAGGGGGCGGAGCCTGCCCTCACCGCCACAGCTTAAGAGGCCCAGGGGGCGGAGCCTGCCCTCACCGCCACAGCTTAAGAGGCCCAAGGGGCGGAGCCTGCCCTCACCGCCACAGCTTAAGAGGCCCAAGGGGCGGAGCCTGCCCTCACCGCCACAGCTTAAGAGGCCCAAGGGGCGGAGCCTGCCCTCACCGCCACAGCTTAAGAGGCCCAAGGGGCGGAGCCTGCCCTCACCGCCACAGCTTAAGAGGCCCAAGGGGCGGAGCCTGCCCTCACCGCCACAGCTTAAGAGGCCCAAGGGGCGGAGCCTGCCCTCACCGCCACAGCTTAAGAGGCCCAGGGGGCGGAGCCTGCCCTCACCGCCACAGCTTAAGAGGCCCAGGGGGCGGAGCCTGCCCTCACCGCCACAGCTTAAGAGGCCCAAGGGGCGGAGCCTGCCCTCACCGCCACAGCTTAAGAGGCCCAAGGGGCGGAGCCTGCCCTCACCGCCACAGCTTAAGAGGCCCAAGGGGCGGAGCCTGCCCTCACCGCCACAGCTTAAGAGGCCCAAGGGGCGGAGCCTGCCCTCACCGCCACAGCTTAAGAGGCCCAAGGGGCGGAGCCTGCCCTCACCGCCACAGCTTAAGAGGCCCAAGGGGCGGAGCCTGCCCTCACCGCCACAGCTTAAGAGGCCCAAGGGGCGGAGCCTGCCCTCACCGCCACAGCTTAAGAGGCCCAAGGGGCGGAGCCTGCCCTCACCGCCACAGCTTAAGAGGCCCAAGGGGCGGAGCCTGCCCTCACCGCCACAGCTTAAGAGGCCCAAGGGGCGGAGCCTGCCCTCACCGCCACAGCTTAAGAGGCCCAAGGGGCGGAGCCTGCCCTCACCGCCACAGCTTAAGAGGCCCAAGGGGCGGAGCCTGCCCTCACCGCCACAGCTTAAGAGGCCCAAGGGGCGGAGCCTGCCCTCACCGCCACAGCTTAAGAGGCCCAAGGGGCGGAGCCTGCCCTCACCGCCACAGCTTAAGAGGCCCAAGGGGCGGAGCTTGCACTCACCGCCACAGCTTAAGAGGCCCAAGGGGCGGAGCCTGCCCTCACCGCCACAGCTTAAGAGGCCCAAGGGGCGGAGCCTGCCCTCACCGCCACAGCTTAAGAGGCCCAAGGGGCGGAGCCTGCCCTCACCGCCACAGCTTAAGAGGCCCAAGGGGCGGAGCCTGCCCTCACCGCCACAGCTTAAGAGGCCCAAGGGGCGGAGCCTGCCCTCACCGCCACAGCTTAAGAGGCCCAAGGGGCGGAGCCTGCCCTCACCGCCACAGCTTAAGAGGCCCAAGGGGCGGAGCCTGCCCTCACCGCCACAGCTTAAGAGGCCCAAGGGGCGGAGCCTGCCCTCACCGCCACAGCTTAAGAGGCCCAAGGGGCGGAGCCTGCCCTCACCGCCACAGCTTAAGCTTAAGAGACCCAAGGGGCGGAGCCTGCCCTCACCGCCACAGCTTAAGAGGCCCAAGGGGCGGAGCCTGCCCTCACCGCCACAGCTTAAGAGGCCCAAGGGGCGGAGCCTGCCCTCACCGCCACAGCTTAAGAGGCCCAGGGGGCGGAGCCTGCCCTCACCGCCACAGCTTAAGCTTAAGAGGCCCAAGGGGCGGAGCCTGCCCTCACCGCCACAGCTTAAGAGGCCCAAGGGGCGGAGCCTGCCCTCACCGCCACAGCTTAAGAGGCCCAAGGGGCGGAGCCTGCCCTCACCGCCACAGCTTAAGAGGCCCAAGGGGCGGAGCCTGCCCTCAATGCCACAGCTTAAGAGGCCCAAGGGGCGGAGCCTGCCCTCACCGCCACAGCTTAAGAGGCCCAAGGGGCGGAGCCTGCCCTCACCGCCACAGCTTAAGAGGCCCAAGGGGCGGAGCCTGCCCTCACCGCCACAGCTTAAGAGGCCCAAGGGGCGGAGCCTGCCCTCACCGCCACAGCTTAAGAGGCCCAAGGGGCGGAGCCTGCCCTCACCGCCACAGCTTAAGAGGCCCAATGGGCGGAGCCTGCCCTCACCGCCACAGCTTAAGAGGCCCAAGGGGCGGAGCCTGCCCTCACCGCCACAGCTTAAGAGGCCCAGGGGGCGGAGCCTGCCCTCACCGCCACAGCTTAAGAGGCCCAAGGGGCGGAGCTTGCACTCACCGCCACATCTTAAAAGGCCCAAGGGGCGGAGCCTGCCCTCACCGCCACAGCTTAAGAGGCCCAAGGGGCGGAGCTTGCACTCACCGCCACAGCTTAAGAGGCCCAAGGGGCGGAGCCTGCCCTCACCGCCACAGCTTAAGAGGCCCAGGGGGCGGAGCCTGCCCTCACCGCCACAGCTTAAGAGGCCCAGGGGGCGGAGCCTGCCCTCACCGCCACAGCTTAAGAGGCCCAAGGGGCGGAGCCTGCCCTCACCGCCACAGCTTAAGAGGCCCAAGGGGCGGAGCTTGCACTCACCGCCACATCTTAAAAGGCCCAAGGGGCGGAGCCTGCCCTCACCGCCACAGCTTAAGAGGCCCAAGGGGCGGAGCCTGCCCTCACCGCCACAGCTTAAGAGGCCCAGGGGGCGGAGCCTGCCCTCACCGCCACAGCTTAAGAGGCCCAGGGGGCGGAGCCTGCCCTCACCGCCACAGCTTAAGAGGCCCAAGGGGCGGAGCTTGCACTCACCGCCACATCTTAAAAGGCCCAAGGGGCGGAGCCTGCCCTCACCGCCACAGCTTAAGAGGCCCAAGGGGCGGAGCCTGCCCTCACCGCCACAGCTTAAGAGGCTGGGTGTGGGGGGCGGACTGAGGGTGTGGGGGGCGGACTGAGGAGGGGGGGAGGGAAGGGAGACCCCCAAGAAGGAGGGCTGAGGGGGCCCCCTGGGTGTGGGGGGCGGACTGGGAGGGGGGAGCGGAGGGGGACCCCCAAGAAGGAGGGCTGAGGGGGCCCCCTGGGTGTGGGGGGCGGACTGGGAGGGGGGAAAGGGCCCCCCAAGTCTGACTCCGCCAGAGCCTAGAAGAAGCAAAGCTGGGCCTGCCAGCCTCCAGGTCCAAGGGAAGGAGGCGTCTCCCCGATTCAGTGGGGCTGCCCCAGGGAAGATGGGGAGCTGGAGGGAAGACTTGGAAGGGTCTCCCTTGGGGGGATCGGGGACTCCTCTTCCTCCCTGGCGCCTGCTCTCGAGGAGACTCCTGGGGAAGCCCCGTCTCCCTGGCGCCGAGTCGGGCTCCCAGGGGGGCTGCGGGGGGCAGAGGGGAGAGGGAGGGCTGGGCTCGGCAAGGGTTAAGAGGAGCAGAGCTGGAGTCCTAGAGAGGACGGGGAGTGAAGGGGGGAGGGGCAGGGTCCTCCATGGGTAAATTCCCCCCTCCCCCCTCCCTGCTTTCTTCTCTCTCCTTTGCAAAAGCCCCTCCTGGACTCGGGTGAGTCTCCTCTCTCTGCCCCCTGAGGGTGCCATGGGGAGAAGGGGGTCCCAGGGGGGCAGGGCGGGGGCGTGGGGGTCCCTGCTCAGATCATGCCTGGGGGGGGAGACCCCCAAGTCGGGGAGCAGAGGGTCCTCCTTTGTCCTCTCTGCCAAGTCAGGGAGGGGGAGAGATCGCAGGAAATATGCAGCTCTGCTCTTCCTTGGGATCCAGATGCTGCCTTCATTTTGGGGGGAGGGGGATTTGGGTCAAGGAAATAAACCCCCTTCAGAGGGAGGGAAAAGTCACCTTTGTGACCAGAGGCTGCAGCCAGAGGGGAACATTCCCACGTGGGGGGAGCACAGAGAGAAGAAAAGCCCGCCTGCATCTGCAGCAGCACAACTGGACCACTTCCTGTGTCCCAGATGCAACAACACATGTCTCTCCCCCATCATTAAAATACACAACAAAATTGCTCCATTAAGATACTGAAATAAGCATGAAGGAAAAGAATAATGTTAAAACAATGCAGCTATTAAGAGGCAGAAAAAAACACAGCAATGTGTAGAGAAATATCATCTTTATTCTCCCTTTTTCTCTTAGGGTCCAGTGGGCTTTGAAGACTTAGCTGTTCCTTTCACAGAGGAGGACTGGGCTTTGCTGGATCCTGACCAGAGAGCTCTGCAGAAGGAAGTCAAGGAGGAGAATCCTGGGATCGTGGCCTCTCTGGTAAGGCTCCCTGCTGGATCATGAAATCAGTTTTGAAATTGCATACAGATCTCTGTAGGACAAACCACCTCTATTTTGAGGGAGCCCCATAGCGCCACCTGCAGCATCTGAGATGTCAACACACCCACAACTCTCCATAGGAGATGCATCTCCTGTTCTGTCTGGGAATATTCTTCCACCAGTCCTGCCTTTTCCAACCAGGATGAGGCTGCTCTGAGCTGCCCAGGCCTTCTTCAATGTAGGCTTCAGAGATATTGACGACATGGAGGTACATCCTGTCTAATTTTCTATTTTCCTTTCGGCATCTGTCTGTTTTTGGTTGAGCAAAGAAATGACTGAGCTTGGAGATGGAGCGGATTCCACGACTGAGCCAAATTAAATCCATCCCTGGAAAGGGCCAGGCTTTTTGAATCTCCGGGTCCCATAAATACCTTAGCTAATACCAGCCAAAAAAGGCAGTAACTCCCCTCCCTTCTTCCTCTTTCACAAGCAGTCATTTGCATTGTTCATTCATTTCAGCCTCAATTTCTTTCTCAGGCTAGGATTATTATTATTATTATTAATGATATCAGGAAACTTGATGAAGAATTAAGGGGAAAGACAGTGTTGACCCAGAGTAGTTACAAAATTAATGTTCTCTCTCCGAGTGCCACAGACCCTCCTCCAAAGAGAGCTTCTCTGAAGAAAGCCCAAGCAAAAATTACTCAATTTTACGTGAATAAGGAAAATGAGGAGGTGGCTAAGAAACAGCGGGAGCCAGATCCTATTACTGACCTTATAGGATCTCTCAGCAGCTCTAAGGAAGAGCAGAAAGAGGTTTTGGGCCCAGGCAGCTCAACTGCTAAGTCATCTCTGGCACTGAGACCAGGAGCTCAAGCGACTCAAGGCCAACTTCAGGCTAAACAGGTAGAGGAACTAATGAGAAAGAAAATTTCAAAATTAAAGCAAGTATAAAAGACTGCTATTTCCAAACTTCTGGGACAAAAGAGGGATTATCAGTCTTTGGTGGCTTATAGTACTAACAGAGGACATGGAACGCTTAAAATCCTTTTTGGCTGACTGTAATAAAATTCTTACCATCCTGATAGGTACTTGTAAAACCTTCTGGAAACAATATCTCTTTCCCTACCATTAAAAATAGATCAATAAGGGAGGTTTGATTCGTCCACATGGCAAAAGGAGGTCTAAAAGAGCAAAAATGTTAAAAATTTAAAAAATAGTGCAATATTAAAAAGTTGACTTTAAAAAGCTTTTTAACCTGCTTGAGAGTAGCTCATGCTCTGGGTCCAGACAGAACACTAAGAAGCTTGTACTATGCTAAAATCTGCACACCAGATCCCTATATCAATATGAAACGATATGCAAGGTTATCAAATGGTCTGATGTCCTGTCAAAAGTGAAAACCAAACCAACTAGGGAGAGGGTTTTCATAAAAAGGAATTGGAAATGGGTGCTGTCTCAAAATAAGCTACTTCTCTCAAGCTACCCTAAGCCTTTGGGAATCATGTCACGACAGGAGCGTAATAATAATAATAATAATAATAATAATTTATTATTTATACCCCACCCATCTGGCTGAGTTTCCCCAGCCACTCTGGGCGGCTCCCAATCAGTGTTAAAAACAGTACAGCATTACATATTAAAAACTTCCCTGAACAGGGCTGCCTTAAGATGTCTTCTGAATGTCAGGTAATTCTTTATCTCTTTGACATCTGATGGGAGGGCGTTCCACAGGGCGGGCGCCACTACCGAGAAGGCCCTCTGCCTGGTTCCCTGTAGCCTCACTTCTCGCAATGAGGGAACCGCCAGAAGGCCCTCGGCGCTGGATCTCAGTGTCCGGGCTGAACGATGGGGGTGGAGACGCTCCTTCAGGTATACAGGACCGAGGCCGTTTAGGGCTTTAAAGGTCAGCACCAACACTTTGAATCGTGCTCGGAAACGTACTGGGAGCCAGTGCAGATCTCTCAGAACCGGTGTTATGTGGTCCCGGCGGCCACTCCCAGTCACCAGTCTAGCTGCCGCATTCTGGATTAATTGCAGTTTCCGGGTCACCTTCAAAGGTAGCCCCACGTAGAGCGCGTTGCAGTAGTCCAAGCGTGAGATAACCAGAGCATGCACCACTCTGGCGAGACAGTCCGCGGGGAGGTAGGGTCTTAGCCTGCGTACCAGGTGGAGCTGGTAGACAGCTGCCCTGGACACAGAGTTAACCTGCGCCTCCATGGACAGCTGTGAGTCCAAAATGACTCCCAGGCTGCGCACCTGGTCCTTCAGGGGCACAGTTACCCTATTCAGGACCAGGGAGTCCTCCACACCTGCCCGCCTCCTGTCCCCCAGAAACAGTACTTCTGTCTTGTCAGGATTCAACCTCAATCTGTTAGCCGCCATCCAACCTCCAACCGCCTCCAGGCACTGACACAGGACCTTCACCGCCTTCACTGGTTCTGATTTAAAGGAGAGGTAGAGCTGGGTGTCATCTGCATACTGATGAGCACCCAGTCCAAACCTCCTGATGATCTCTCCCAGCGGCTTCATATAGATATGAAAAAGCATGGGGGAGAGGACAGAACCCTGAGGCACCCCACAAGTGAGAGCCCAGGGGTCTGAACACTCACCCCCCACCACCACTTTCTGGACACGGCCCAGGAGGAAGGAGCGGAACCACTGTATGACAGTGCCCCCAGCTCCCAGCCCCTCTAGACGGTCCAGAAGGATGTTATGGTCGATGGTGTCAAAGGCCGCTGAGAGATCCAGCAGAACTAGGAAACAGCTCTCACCTTTGTCCCTAGCCCGCCGGAGATCATCAACCAGTGCGACCAAGGCAGTTTCAGTCCCATGGTGAGGCCTGAATCCCGATTGGAAGGGATCCAAATGGTCCGTTTCCTCCAGGCGTGCTTGGAGTTGTTCAGCAACCACCCGCTCAATCACCTTGCCCAAGAATGGCAGATTTGAGACTGGGCGATAGTTGGCCAAATTGGCCGGGTCTAAAGATGTTTTTTTAAGAAGCGGTTTAATGACCGCCTCTTTCAGCGGGTCTGGGAAGGCTCCCTCACGGAGGGAAGCATTCACCACCCCACGAAGCCCATCGCCCAGCCCTTCCCAGCTAGCTTTTATAAGCCAGGATGGGCAAGGATCAAGGAGACAGGTGGTAGGTTTCACTCGTCCAAGCAGCCTGTCCACATCCTCGGAGGTAACAGATTGGAATTGATCCCATATAACAGGACCAGACAGAACTCTAGCACTCTCCCGCCCTGGTCTGTGAAGATGGTGTCTAAGCACAGAGAATATCTAAGGAGGAGTGGTGTATCAGTCAGATTCTGCAGGTGACAATCCTGACTAGTCATAGAATCATAGAGTTGGAAGAGACCACAAGGGCCATCGAGTCCAACCCCCTGCCAAGCAGGAAACACCATCAGAGCACTCCTGACATATGGTTGTCAAGCCTCTGCTTAAAGACCTCCAAAGAAGGAGACTCCACCACACTCCTTGGCAGTAAATTCCACTGTCAAACAGCTCTTACTGTCAGGAAGTTCTTCCTAATGTTTAGGTGGAATCTTCTTTCTTGTAGTTTGGAACCATTGCTCCATGTCCGCTTCTCTGGAGCAGCAGAAAACAACCTTTCTCCCTCCTCTATGTGACATCCTTTTATATATTTGAACATGGCTATCATATCACCCCTTAACCTCCTCTTCTCCAGGCTAAACATGCCCAGCTCCCTTAGCTGTTCCTCATAAGGCATCGTTTCCAGGCCTTTGACCATTTTGGTTGCCCTCCTCTGGACATGTTCCAGTTTGTCAGTGTCCTAGCCAGCTGACCTGGACCCCAAGGAACCCCCTAACTCAAAGACCCTTGGGTGCTTGCAATTGAGGAATCTGGGGAATGACCTTACTGACAGAACTGAAAAGAATGGATTGCATGCCTTCTGTGCTCTGCCATAAGAAGCCCAGAATGAAATACTCTCAGATTGGACCTCTGACGTTCCTGCCTAATGAGTTTGAAGAAGGAACACAAGGGCTCATGCAAGTAGAACTTGACCCTTTGTGCTCCTGTCAGAGCTGCCTCCAGGTCCCAGCTCACAGAGGACCAACGCTAGGCTGTAGTTATGTACAAAAGTCTTTATTGAGGTTCAGTTTCCATTTTAAAGCCGCAGTGCGCAGCTCTACGTCTCGACCTTAGACCGGCGAAGTCCCGTCTGAGTCTCCGCCCCTTCCACACCAGTTTAACACTCTCGCTTTGCTCCACCTCTTCCTAAGTTCCTTTCTCCTCTGGGCCCTCCTGCCCGCTAGGGTCTCATCCTTCCTGGACTCCTCTGACGCTGACCCTGATGATTCTTCCCCCTCCTTCCGGCGGGCTTTAGGACCTGGTTCCCTATCCAGGCTACCTTCTGTGCCGCTCGCCTGTACCTTTGAACTTGGCGCGCGCGCCCAGCCTGCAACTTTCCTCTTGACCGTTCCCTCGCTCTCCGATGGAGGCGTGGCCAACCCTGACTCATCTTCTCTCGCTGGTGGTGCATATGTGGGCTCTGATACCTGGGACTCCTCCCCCCCACTACGCTCTGGTGGGGAAGCTGGTCCTGATTTCCAACTGCTGCTCTGGGAGTCCCCGCTGGCCCCTTGCTTCTGGGGTGTCCCCCTTGGGTCGCCCCTTGCCCTGCCCATCGGCGCCCCCTTCTGTGAATCTTCCGATTCGCTGGAGAGGCTCATGGAATCTATCGGGCTGCTGTCATCTTCTCCTACGCTGCCCTCGGATTGCTCCCCGTCACTCTCCATCTCCTCTCCTCCCTGCGCTCCCGCTGAGTCCCTGACATCCCCAAATCCAGCCCACCAGATATTCCAGCAGGAGTTGAATTTATGGGCTGAAAAGCCACCTCCTCCCACCAGCAGGTTAATGAACCCTCTTTCCTACCAATTGGAGATGAAGAGCTTCCCCAAAGATTTGGTCCCCATGCAAGAGGCAAATATGGCCACAACACCTGCCTGGCTTGCGATGAGACAGCTCAAAGATTGTGAACTGGGCTCTGCATACAAAGAACCCAGCATGCAGTCACCTACAGTACATGTACAGTGGTACCTCGGGTTCCATACGCTTCAGGTTACAGACTCCGTGAACCCAGAAATAGTGCTTCAGGTTAAGAACAGTTTCAGGTTAAGTACGGACCTCTGGAACGAATTAAGTACTTAACCTGAGGTACCACTGTAATAGCTACTCTGCTATTTTCTGCCCATGCTCTGGGGTTGCAGTTTTCAGGCTTGGGGACAGGGTGGTGACTGGTTTTGGCACCAAGTTGTGTCCATAAGCCCCACTGAGTTCAAGGGGTTAAACCTTGAGGTCACTACTGGACAGACCCTGCCAGACTTACGAAGTGGGGTGAGGAGCAAACATAGGAAATTAAAACCACTGGAGAGGTTTAGAAATGGGGCTTCTGTTGGGAAGGGGCTGCCCCATTTGGGCTTCTCCAGGGGCAGGAGAATATCTAGGGCAGGAGAATCCCTGCAGGGCCTCTGAGGCTCCCTTTGCTTCTTCCTCTCATTTTGGCTCCTTGACTCCTCAGGAAGGATGAAAGAGATGGATCCTGCAAAGCTAGCGAGGATGGAAGGGGGAAGATGGACGGTTGACCTGGTCAGGTTGTCTCCTGCATCCCTCCCCACAACCTCTGAGCGTTCCCTCCCAGGGACCTCCGAGAGATCTGGTGAGTTCCAGGAGAGGGGAGATGGGGACGTGGAGGGATGGAGCCAGAGAGGAATGGGGGCTTGCTCAGTTAGGGGGTGGGGGGAGGCAGGCAGGCGGATGGAGATAGAGAAGGGGAGCACCTTTTCGGGCTCCCCCACCTGCCTGCCTGCGCCTTTGTCATCTGCAGGCAATTTGAGCCAGGAATAGATCACAGCTCCCCGGCCAACGCGATCTATTGGCAGCTCAAAATGTCTAAAACCAGTTCTGTGATCTGAATGCCCTGCCAATGTCAGACACTGATCCGTCACGCAGCACTAGAAGCCATGAGTCTTTAAAGGAATCTGATCCTGCTTTGCAGATTGAACGCAGATGAGGCCTCCATGTATTACCGTATTTTTCGTCCCATAGGACGTTCCGTCCTATAGGACGCACCTAGTTTTTTTGGGGGGAAATAAAGGGAGGGAAATTCCCTTTATTTCCCCCCCCCCCAAAGCAGGTCGGGGAAACCAAACAAGGTCGAGGAACAGCGGGGTGGCGGCACTGCACCTCCCTGCTGTCCCCCGAGCTTGTGGGGCTGGCCGATGTCTGCCCGGTGCGAGGGCCGCTCTGCTTCAGGGTGCCCCGCCCGCAAGGCGGCAGGCTGCTATCCGCAGCGTGGGGAGCCTTGCGGGGAACTCCTGCAGGGCTCCCCACACTCCCCATCTGGTCAGGACCAGACCCGGAGGCAGGGATAGTCCTCAAACAATGACTAAACCTGTCTCCTCTGTAACGACATGGTCTGGTCTTAGCGTAACTCCTCCTCCTACCCGTGATCACTGAGATCGGTTATCCCAGTGCATCCCCTCCTGTGGAACATGCCCCAGCCATTTTGTTGGCTGGGACCCACTCCCTGGCAGCCCTGACCCCTCCCCTTAAGAACAAAATAAAACCTTTTAAAAACAATAAAACAATACAAACAAAAAACTGTAAAAATTACAAAAACACCAAAATCAAACAAATTCCCAGGCCCAACCAAACATCCACCACCACCCCCCACATACAAAAAATTCAAAAGAATTTTTAAAAACATTTTTTAAAGAACTCTGCGCCCCCCTGAGTCCTCCTGGACAGCAGAGCAGTCCTTTTGAGGCTTCAGGCCCCGCCCCGGGCCAGATGGTGAGTGGCAAGAGCAGGGCCCTCAGGCACTCACCCAGGGGAGCCCTCCTGGGCAGCAGAGCAGTCCTTTTGAGGCTTCAGGCCCCGCCCCGGGCCACATGGTGAGTGGCAAGAGCAGGGCCCTCAGGCACTCACCCAGGGGAGGTCAAGGAGAAGTCAGGGAGGAGAATCATGGGGTCATGGACTTTCTCAGTAAGGATCCCTGTTGGATCATAACATGTTGTGATTGGAGATGGAGTGGATTCCATGATTGAGCCACAAAAATATCCATCCCAGATAAAAGCCAAGCAATATCTCAGTTAATACCAGGAAACAAAAACAGTGAAAACTATTGGACGGCCTCACATCTCATTCTCTTCAGTTCTTCCTCTGTCACAAGCATTCATTAACATTGTTCAATAATCTGGAGCTCCCATTTCCTCCTGAGACTCTAATTAGGATCTCTCTTCATTGCAGATGGTGATGAATCAGAAGGGAAGAACAAGGGAGACCACAAAAGAATCCACATAGCGGAGAAGTCATATAAATATTCAGAGTGTGGAGAGAACATCCGTCAGAGCTCCCAGTTCACCTCCCATCAAAGAAAGAGCTTTGTTCAAAGGAATAGCCTCACTTCACACGAAATAACACAGAGTAGGGAGAAATTGTATCAGTGCAGAGAATGTGGAAAGAGCTTCAATCAGAAGGGTAATCTCACTTTGCATCAAAGAGTTCACACAGGGGAGAAACCATATAATTGCTTGGAATGTGGAAAGAGCTTCAGTCACTGGGGAAATCTCACTTCCCATCAAAGAGTTCATACAGGGGAGAAACCGTATAAGTGCTTGGAATGTGGGAAGAACTTTAGTCACCGCCAGAATCTCGCTTCTCATCAAAGAATTCATACAGGGGAGAAACCCTATCAGTGCTTCGAATGTGGAAAGAGCTTCAATCGGAAGAGTCACCTCACTTCCCATCACAAAATTCATACAGGGGAGAAACCCTATCAGTGCTTGGAATGTGGGAAGCGCTTCACTCAGGAGGGGAATCTCACTTCTCATCAAAGAATTCATACAGGGGAGAAACCCTATCAGTGCTTGGAATGTGGAAAGAGCTTTCGTCTGAGTGGTGATCTCACTTCCCATCAAAGAATTCATACAGGGGAGAAACCCTATCAGTGCTTGGAATGTGGAAAGAGCTTCAGTAAGTGGGTGAATCTCACTTCTCATCAAAGAATTCATACAGGGGAGAAACCCTATCAGTGCTTGGATTGTGGAAAGGGCTTCAGTCGGAAGGAAAGTCTTACTACCCATCAAAGAATTCATACAGGGGAGAAACCCTATCAGTGCTTGGAATGTGGAAAGAGATTTCGTCTGAGTGGTGATCTGACTTCCCATCAAAGAGTTCACACAGGGGAAAAACCCTATCAGTGCTTGGAATGTGGAAAGAGCTTTCGTCTGAGTGGTGATCTGACTTCCCATCAAAGAGTTCACACAGGGGAAAAACCCTATCAGTGCTTGGAATGTGGAAAGGGCTTCAGTCAAAGCACCCATCTCACTTCCCATCAAAGAATTCATACAGGGGGAAAACCCTATATGTGCTTCGATTGTGGGAAAAGCTTCCGGGAGGGCCACAAGCTCACTTCCCATCAAAGAATTCATACAGGTGAGAAACCCTATCAGTGCTTGGAATGCGGAAAGAGCTTCAGTCAAAGTGGCGCACTCTCTTCCCATCACAGAATTCATACAGGGGAGAAACCCTATCAATGCTCGGAATGTGGGAAGAGCTTCAGTCAGGAGGGGAATCTCACTTCTCATCAGAGAATTCATACAGGGGAAAAACCCTATCAGTGCTTCGAATGTGGAAAGGGTTTCAGTCGGAAGGATAGTCTCACTTCCCATCAAAGAATTCATACAGGGGAGAAACCCTATCAGTGCTTGGAATGTGGGAAAAGCTTCCGGGAGGGCCCCAAGCTCACTTCCCATCAAAGAATTCATACAGGGGAGAAACCCTATCAGTGCTTCGAATGTGGAAAGGGTTTCAGTCGGAAGGAAAGTCTTACTACCCATCAAAGAATTCATACAGGGGAGAAACCCTATCAGTGCTTCGAATGTGGAAAGAGCTTCAGTCGGAAGGATAGTCTCACTTCCCATCACGGAATTCATACAGGGGAGAAACCCTATCAGTGCTTCGAATGTGGAAAGGGTTTCAGTCGGAAGGAAAGTCTTACTACCCATCAAAGAATTCATACAGGGGAGAAACCCTATCAGTGCTTGGAATGTGGAAAGAGCTTTCGTCAGAGTGGTTATCTCACTTCCCATCAAAGAATCCATACAGGGGAGAAAACGTCTTAGTGTTTGGAATGTGGGAAAAGATTCATTCCTTGCCCACCAAATAATTTATACAGGTTTGAAAAAGGGGTCCCTCTCAAAGGGGGCTGCAGACAACCGACAGATTACAACTGGGGAATATTTCACACAGGAAACTGCTTGCATGGACCTTTGTCATATATGGATTTATAAAAGTGAAGGTGAATCTTTGATCTTTGCAAGCTTCCCTTAGGGCGCAGGGGGAGCAAGCTTGGATTCTAGAGGAACCAAACAATTATTAACTGTGAAATCTATCGCACAGTGTGGTCTCTTCCAGAAGTGTTGGAGCCAGCCGTCACAAGTGGCATTTGTTTAGCATAAAATAAAGACACAGAAAGCCAGCAATATTTCCATAATAAGAGAGAACAGCTCATTCAGACTTCGTCTCCTCTCCGGTCACTTTTTGTCCTTTGTTCTGTCCAGCCGCATGGCCGTTTGCCAATCTCATGTTACCTCATCCGGTCAAGCTTTTATTGCCCCTTTACCATATAAGGTAATCATTGCCCAGAGGAATGTCAGGGGGCACCCTGCAGTATTTAGGAGCCTCTGCCTTGGCTTTATGACTCCCACACAGAAGATTCTTCGGTTTGGGAAAAGATCAGTCAGTTAAAATACATTACATGTGTCTTAATTTTAACTAAACAAAGGAAAGTAGGAAGACAGCCCAGAGTCCTGGAAGGTAAGACGGTGGAACGAAATAGGGCCTTCTGAGGAGGGACTGCACCAAAAACAATTGAGGGACAACAACAAGAAGAGCAAAATGTTCATCTTGCATGTTAATTTACATATAGATCTGTTAAATATGATGAAAGTTGCATGCCAGTGGCTGTCAAGATAAGATAAAGGATTAAGATCGGGATGATATTGGGAATAAATAAAAGAGAGAAAAGTAGGAACAGGAACCAAAAAAAAAAAAAATCATCATCATCATCAATCTTTGACTTTTGTCTTCTTGGTTTCTCTGTTGTTATTCTGTCTCTCACAGCTACAATAAACCTACCATTAATATTGTGGACTAGGCATTTCTTCGTCAGAGGGCAAAAAAGCAAATTTAGCAGGGGATCAAATACTTTCTCTCCTCACTCTATATGTTCACACACACACACCTGGCTCTCGTTTGGAGGAGTGAGAGACGGAGGCTCTTTACTTTTAGAACTAGAATACAAAAAAGGGAGGTGTGAGGAGGTCAAGGAAACAATCAAATGAAAGATAAGTTATGTGAAGGTTTGAACTTTTTGTTTTAATTGTTTGTATTTTTCTTTTTTGCTCTTTTTTATTGTGATGTATTGTTTTGTTTTCTGTTTAATATGGTGTTTTTTCTTTTTCTTGTGTAACCTTTAAAACTTTAATAAATATTATTTTAAAAAAATAGAATGGCATTTCCATGGCACCTCCTTTCCTCCCAGGAGCTCCTCCTTCCACAACCCTGCGAGGCTGGTCGCTTGCCTTTCACCCCCTTTCCAGCACTGCGTTGTTTAGTGTGGCAGCACCTGCCCTTTGGAACTCCCCGCCTCTTGCAATAAAGCACATGCCTCTTCTAGACACTTTTCTGGCACCTGCTAAAAGCATTCTTGTTTAGGCAAGCATACCCAGATGCTTAGGAAGCTAAAGTAATTTTTTAAATTTTTTTTAAAAAAAAATTCCATAAAATCTCCAATCATACAAATTTTCACATCACATATTTTAGCTTATTGGACCTCCCTCAACTCCTCTGACAATCATCCGGAGTTAAATTTCTATCTTCACATTCCTTGATTTTAGTATCGCCTTTAAATACAATTTTTCTATCCTCATTTACATTCTTGCAATATTCCTTATTTTTTTCACAAAGCTTCTTTAAAACACACTAGCGTTGTGTATTCCTCACATACAGTTTTCAAATATTCTCTAAATTTTCCCCAGTCCTCTAAAAACTTATGATCTCTTTGAAATCTAATTTTTCCAGTTAATTTGTCCAGTTCTGCATAGTCTGTCAGTTTTGTTCTCCATTCTTCCAAGGTCGGTACTTCTTGTTTCCATTTTTGAGCCATCAATATTCTCGCTGCTGTTATTGCATACTGAAAGAGTTTACAGTCCCTCTTATTTATTTCCTTTCTAGTTATTCCCAGTAGGAAGGTTTCTGGTTTCTTTACAAAGCTATATTTCAGCATTTTCTTTAACTCATTATATATCATTTCCCAGAACCCCTTCACTTTCTTACATTCCCACCACATATGAATAAATGTACCCTCTTTCTCTTTACATTTCCAACATTTGTTACAAGTTTTGTACATTTTTGCTAATTAACTGGTGTCATATACCATCTATATACCATTTTCATAACATTTTCTTTTAACGTAGTACATGCTGTAAACCTCAACATTTTGTTCCATATTTTTTGCCAATCTTCCAAATCTATGTTGTTGTTGTTTAGTCGTTTAGTCGTGTCCGACTCTTCGTGACCCCATGGACCAGAGCACGCCAGGCCCTCCTGTCTTCCACTGCCTCCCGCAGTTTGGTCAGACTCATGTTTGTAGCTTCGAAGACACTATCCAACCATCTCGTCCTCTGTCGTCCCCTTCTCCTTGTGCCCTCCATCTTTCCCAACATCAGGGTCTTTTCCAGGGAGTCTTCTCTTCTCATGAGGTGGCCAAAGTATTGGAGCCTCAGCTTCACGATCTGTCCTTCCAGTGAGCACTCAGGGCTGATTTCCTTAAGAATGGATCGGTTTGTTCTTCTTGCAGTCCATGGGACTCTCAAGAGTCTCCTCCAGCACCATAATTCAAAGGAATCAATTCTTCGGCGATCTGCCTTCTTTATGGTCCAGCTCTCGCTTCCATACATCACTACTGGGAAAACCATAGCTTTTACTATACGGACCTTTGTTGGCAAGGTGATGTCTCTACTTTTTAAGATGCTGTCTAGGTTTGTCATTGCTTTCCTCCCAAGAAGCAGGCGTCTCTTAATTTCGTGGCTGCTGTCACCATCTGCAGTGATCATGGAGCCCAAGAAAGTAAAATCTCTCACTGCCTCCATTTCTTCTCCTTCTATTTGCCAGGAGGTGATGGGACCAGTGGCCATGATCTTCGTTTTTTTGATGTTGAGCTTCAGACCATATTTTGCGCTCTCCTCTTTCACCCTCAATAAAAGGTTCTTTAATTCCTCCTCACTTTCTGCCATCAAGGTTGTGTCATCTGCATATCTGAGGTTGTTGATATTTCTTCCGGCAATCTTAATTCCGGCTTCGGATTCATCCAGCCCAGCCTTTCGCATGATGAATTCTGCATATAAGTTAAATAAGCAGGGAGACAATATACAGCCTTGTCGTACTCCTTTCCCAATTTTGAACCAATCAGTTGTTCCATATCCAGTTCTAACTGTAGCTTCTTGTCCCACATAGAGATTTCTCAGGAGACAGATGAGGTGATCAGGCACTCCCATTTCTTTAAGAGCGTGCCATAGTTTGCTGTGGTCGACACAGTCAAAGGCTTTTGCATAGTCAATGAAGCAGAAGTAGATGTCTTTCTGGAACTCTCTAGCTTTCTCCATAATCCAGCGCATGTTTGCAATTTGGTCTCTGGTTCCTCTGCCTCTTCTAAATCCAGCTTGCACTTCTGGGAGTTCTCGGTCCACATACTGCTTGAGCCTTCCTTGTAGAATTTTAAGCATAACCTTGCTAGCGTGTGAAATGAGTGAAATTGTGCGGTAGTTGGAGCATTCTTTGGCACTGCCCTTCTTTGGGATTGGGATGTAGACTGATCTTCTCCAATCCTCTGGCCACTGCTGAGTTTTCCAAACTTGCTGGCATATTGAGTGTAGCACCTTAACAGCATCATCTTTTAAAATTTTAAATAGTTCAGCTGGAATACCATCACTTCCACTGGCCTTGTTATTTGCAGTGCTTTCTAAGGCCCATTTGACTTCACTCTCCAGGATGTCTGGCTCAAGGTCAGCAACCCCACTACCTGGGGTGTACGAGACATCCATATCTTTCTGGTATAATTCCTCTGTGTATTCTTGCCACCTCTTCTTGATGTCTTCTGCTTCTGTTAGGTCCTTACCACTTTTGTCCTTTATTATGGTAATCTTTGAACGAAATGTTCCTTTCATATCTCCAATTTTCTTGAACAGATCTCTGGTTCTTCCCATTCTGTTGTTTTCCTCTATTTCTTTGCATTGCTCATTTAAGAAGGCCTTCTTATCTCTCCTTGCTATTTTTTGGAAATCTGCATTCAATTTCCTGTATCTTTCTCTATCTCCCTCGCATTTTGCTTGCTTTCTCTCCCCCGCTATTTGTAAGGCCTCGTTGGACAGCCACTTTGCTTTCTTGCATTTCCTTTTCATTGGGATGGTTTTCGTTGCTGCCTCCTGTATAATGTTGCGAGCCTCCATCCATAGTTCTTCAGGCACTCTGTCCAGCAGATCTAAATCCTTAAACCTGTTCCTCACTTCCACTGTGTATTCATAAGGGATTTGATTTAGATTGTATCTTACCGGCCCAGTGGTTTTTCCTACTTTCTTCAGTTTAAGCTTGAATTTTGCTATAAGAAGCTGATGATCTGAGCCACAGTCAGCTCCAGGTCTTGTTTTTGCTGACTGTATCGAGCTTCTCCATCTTTGGCTGCAGAGAATATAATCAATCTGATTTCGATGCTGCCCATCTGGTGATGTCCACGTGTAGAGTCGTCTCTTGTGTTGTTGGAAAAGTGTGTTTGTGATGACCAGTTTGTTCTCTTGACAGAACTCTATTAGCCTTTGCCCTGCTTCATTTTGCTCTCCAAGGCCAAACTTGCCAGTTGTTCCTTTTATCTCTTGGTTCCCTACTTTAGCATTCCAATCTCCTATAATGAGAAGAACATCCTTCTTTGGTGTCACTTCTATAAGGTGTTGTAAGTCTTCATAGAATTGGTCAATTTCAGTTTCTTCCGCACCAGTAGTTGGTGCATAAACTTGGATTACTGTTATGTTAAAAGGTCTGCCTTGGATTCGTATCGAGATCATTCTATCATTTTTGAGATTGCAACCCAGTACTGCTTTCGCAACTCTTTTGTTGACTATGAGGGCCACTCCATTTCTTTTGCGGGTTTCTTGCCCACAGTAGTAGATATGATGGTCATCCGAACTAAATTCGCCCATTCCCGTCCATTTTAGCTCACTGATGCCCAGGATGTCAATATTTATTCTTGCCATCTCATTTTTGACCACATCCAACTTACCCAGGTTCATGGTTCTTACATTCCAGGTTCCTATGCAATATTTTTCTTTACAGCACTGGACTTTCCTTTCGCTTCCAGGCATATCCGCAACTGAACGTCCTTTCGGCTTTAGCCCAGCCGCTTCATCAGCTCTGGATCTACTTGTACTTGTCCTCCGCTCTTCCCCAGTAGCATGTTGGACGCCTTCTGACCTGAGGGGCTCATCTTCCAGCGTCATAACTTTTATATGCCTGTTGTCTTTGTCCATGGAGTTTTCTTGGCAGGGATACTGGAGTGGCTTGCCGGTTCCTCCTCCAGGTGGATCACGTTTGGTCATAACTCTCCACTATGACCTGTTCATCTTGGGTGCCCTGCTCGGCATAGTTCATAGCTTCTCTGAGTTCTTCAAGCCCCTTCGCCACGGCAAGGCAGTGATCCATGAAGGGATCCAAATCTATATTATACCCTAAATCTCTGGCCCATTGAATCATTACCACTTTTACTTCCTCGTCTAACATGTGCCATTCCAGTAAAATTTTGTACATTTTTGAAATTATCTTACAATCATTATTAACAATTTCTGTTTGAAATTTTGAATCTTTTTCTTTATACCCTTTTTCTTTCACATCCTTTTTAAACATATCGCTTATCTGATAATAGTGCAGCCAATCATATACATGTTCTTTTACTTGCTCGTATGGTTTCAATCTCCATTTCTCTCCTTTCACCACCAAATCTCCATAAGTGATCCATTCACTCCTCATATTAGTTTTTTTAACTCCTATAACCTCTAATGGGGATAACCAATGTGGGACCCCCATTTCTAATATATTTTTGTATCTGTCCCAAACTTCAATTAACGATTTCCGGAAGATATGGTTTTCAAACGATTTGTAACCCTTTTTCTTTTCTTTCCATAGATGCGCATACCACCCAAATCTTACTTACCTGGCAGGGGAGATACCATGATCACATAGGAAGCTAAAGTAATTTTAATCTCTTTTAATATTTTAGCTTTTCTCTGTTTTAAAGTAGGCTTGTTAATTTTTATTGATTTTACTGCTGTGGTGTTGTTGTTGTTTTTTGTATTGGTAAACAACTTTACAGGTTTTTTAAAATAAATTTTATGAAATAAATGAACAATAAATATATATAAAACAACACAAGCCAAAACACAATGCATCCTGTAGATTTAAGCATCTCTCCACAGTGGCCTACTTGTTATCAGAGGCCCAAAATCCACATTCCTTTGTAAGAAGATATGAAATAAAGTCAAAACATTTTTGCAGGCAAAAAAATAGAGGTCAATATTGGGGAGGTGACAAAAACTTTTCCACACCAGGTACCCCCTGACCTTGTTATGCCACTACCCGGGGTGCAGGGAGGGGGCATGGGGGTCCCTGTTCAGATCATGCCTGATGGGGGAGACCCCCAAGTCAGGGAGCAGTAGGTCCTCCTTTGTCCTCTCTGCCAAGCCAGGGAGGGGCCACTTCGCAGGAGTGAAGAAAGACAGTCAGGTTACCCTAAAAACCCTAAAACTGTTTCTGAATCCCCCCCCCCCCCAGCCAGACCTCCAAGCCTCGCCTCAGGAACTCTCAAAGCTTTTTTTTCTCTCTAAGGCTAAAAGCATTAGCTAAGCATATTGCTCTGGCTGCAACAAAAAGACTGAAACGAAGGTGGAGAACAGAGTCCTTTGCTTCTCAAAGCCTTTTTGTTTCTAAGGCCAGTGGCCTTGTTAAAAGCAGATTGCAACTTTCTTACAGGAGAATGAAACATCTCTGAACACTCTGAAACCCCCTTTGGTTTCTCACCCCCTTTTCCTGGGAACAGTCCAAAATAGTCCCAAGACGGGAACTTTCTGTTCATGCTCAGGAGACATGGGGCAGAACTTTTCCGAAGGAGGAGAAAGGGGAGGGAACTGGAAGGGGAATATATGCTCTGTGCAAATGGCTGGGAACTCGTGCTTGTTTGTGAGTTATCACACTTGCTCCTTCTACCAGTTCATGGATGGTAGAAATAAAGCTTTTTCTCCGAAACTATTCCTTGAGTGTCTGTTGACTCCCATTTTCCCTTTCCCGGGCGCAATATTTTTCCCACCTGCATCTTCACAACCGGACCACTTCCTGTGTCCCAGATGCAACAACACATGTCTCTCCCCTATTCAGGCTAAGCAAGTAGGCGAACTAATGTGAAAGCAAATTTCAGGTGTATCCTCAGGAAATGCTAAAGCAAGGATAGAAGACTCCTTCTCCCAACCTTTTCGGACAAATGAGGAGGGATTATCAGTCATTGGGCGCCTTGTACTACTACTAGCAGAGGACATGGAGCACATAAAATCTTTTTTGGCTCACTAGTAAAATTCTTACCATCCTGATAGATGCTTGTAGAACCTTCTGGAAAAATCCTAGCTGAGCGTCTGTGGGTTTTGATAAGCAAGAAGTGGAAATTGGTGCTGTCTCAAAAGAGACTAGTTCTCTCATGCTACCCTCAGCCTTTGGGATCTTGTCACAAGAGGAGCGAGAAGCTCCCCTCCGGAGTTCGTAAAGGGTAGATATTCCTGGTGCCCTTAATCCTGCTGTTCCGCCAGGGAAGCGGGGCTGCGTCCAAAGCACTGAATGGTGCAAGTACTCAGGGAAGGGAGCAGAGAGCGAGGGAAGCATTAGGCCCCCATTTCTAGAAAGGGGAACATCGGCCTGAAGGGGAGCAGCTGCTTTTGGGCAAGCGGAGCTGAAGAAAAGCTGGGCCTGTCCTGCTGTGCTTCAGGCCCTGACAGCCTCCAAGTCCAAGTGTAAATTGACTTCTCCCCTCCATTCACCAAGCGAGGAGGGCCGTCCCGGAGTTGACGCTGCCCAGGAGGCCAGAAAGAGCAGAGGCCATGCTGGGTCAGGGCAACCGGTCCTTCTATGTTTGGAGCGGGAGGAAGGGCCGGCAGCCAAATTTTGTGCCTGTCTGTTATACACACATACATCTGTATAATAATAAGAATAAGAATAATAATTTATTATCTATACCCCACCCATCTGGTTGGGCTTCCCCAGCCACTCTGGGCGGCTTCCCAAAAAATATTAAAATACTGTAATACATCAAACATTAAAAACTTCCCTGAACTTCCCTTCAGATGTCATCTGAATGTCAGGTGGTTGTTTATCTCTTTGGCATCTGGTGGGAAGCCGTTCCACAGGGAAGGCGCCACTACCGAGAAGGCCCTCTGCCTGGTTCCCTGTAACTTGGCTTCTTGCAGTGAGGGAACTGCCAGAAGGCCCTCGGCGCTGGACCTCAGTGTCCGGGTAGAACGATGGGGGTGGAGACGCTCCTTCAGATATTCTGGGCCAAGGCCGTTTAGGGCTCTATCTATCTATCTATCTATCTATCTATCTATCTATCATCTATCTATATCATCTACCTACCTACCTACGTACATAGATATATATACACACCCCTGGTTCTCGTTTGGAGGAGGAGTGAGAGACGGAGGCACTTCCTGGCCCTGACAGCCTCCAAGTCCAAGTGTAAGTTGACTTCGCCCCTCCATTCACCGCGCGAGGAGGGCCGTTCCGGAGTTGACGCTGCCAAGGAGGCCAGAAAGAGCAGAGGCCATGTTGGGTCAGGGCAACCGGTCCTTCTATGTTTGGAGCAAGGGCCATCTTGAATGAGGGCAACTTTGTGCCTGTCTGTTATATACACTGTTACGGTAAATTCCGGGTGCGGAGTTGCCCTGCCACCCAGCTCGTCGGACTAAGTCCGTGGGTCTTAGCGGAAGAAATGAGTTCAGCCAGAGACGGAGCAAGATGCGGAGATCCGAGTTTATTGCGCAACAGGTTCAAGATGAGATTGAACCCCGAGAATGGGGCGACATAAACTTTTAAAAGTTCCCTCCAAGTCCCAGAATACAGTGCAACAAACGTCATGAATACATTATGGGAAGGTTGGGTTTCACGGATTACATCACAAATATATTACAGAAAGGTGGGGTTACATGGATTAGCATCTTTAGGAAGGGAGGGGGAATATGCAGAGTAAAGAGATATGCATAGATAAACATGGATAAACGTTTCCTGAGTACAGGTGATGGCAAGACAATGGCGCAGATATGCATCGTCTGCCACCTGGCATTGCCCGGAGGAAGGGCTTGACTGAACCATCTGACAGGATTAAGGTCTTCCTGCGTACGTGACTTGTCGGTTCGAGGATTATGGCGCTGAGGGTAGCATCATGGAGTCTGGGGACCACTGAGTTGAATGACTCCAAGATGGAGGAAATCGGAGTTGTGGTTGATTTTATATCATTTTCCAAAGTTCTAGTACCTTGCCGGTCAAGTGCGTATAGGAGATTGAAAGGGGAAATGGAATGGATACATTGTAACCAGAGTTTGACAGTTTTACGAGGTCGCTCGTTTCGGTTCCATTGTTCTCGCAGCAGGGAGCCGTCAGCAGCTTGTCAGGAGGTTAAATGAGGCGTGCAAGAGCTCGCTGAGCTGGTCTCTGCAGAGCGAATGCATGGTCCTGATTGGGTAGAACGCGGCCATTGTAGCGAATGGAAGGTTCAACTAGCTACATTATGAATGGAGGGTTTGACAGTTTTATGAATGGAGGGAGAGAAAGTCAGGAAAATGGTAGGCTTATTTCGCCCGTAGAGGTAGAGATAGAGAGAAGACGTTATGCTTATGGGGCCAGGGGTATAGTGTGGTGCTTGTGCAACGGTGTGGGGACGAGGGGTCGCTAGGGCAGGGTGCCCTTGAGGTCATTGCCTCGGACCCCTGGTGACTATTGGAGGGGTGAGGGAAGATCCCCCCCTCTTCCGTATCATACATATCTATCTATCTATCTATCTATCTATCTATCTATCTATCTATCTATCATCTATCTATCTATCTATCTATCTATCTATCATCTATCTATCTATCTATCATCTATCTATCTATCTATCTATCTATCTATCTATCTATCCATCTATCTATCTATCATCTACCTATCTATCTACCTATCTATCATCTACCTACCTACCTAGATATATATACACCCCCCTGGCTCTCCTTTGGAGGAGGAGTGAGAGAGGGAGGCACCTTACTGGCAGAATGGCATTTCCCTGGCCCCTCCTTTCCTCCCAGGAGCTCCTCCTTCCACAACAACCCTGCCAGGCTGGCCTCTGGCATGTCGCCCCCTTTCCAGCAGGCCAAGCTGCAGGGACCACTCCCTTCCTGGCCCCCCAAAAATGGAGGAGGCAGCTTCGGACCCTGGAGGAACCTGAGAGGAGCCTTGAGGGGGGCAGGGAGGGGCCTCTCGCCCCTTCCCAGACTTTTCCGCCATCCATTTATTACTACTGTTTATGAAACTTAGGCCTCTTGGGGCTCTGGCACCCGGCACACTTATTTCAAACGATCTCAAACCCTGTTACAGATAGGTAGCCGTGTTGGTCTGCCATAGTCAAAACAAAAAAAATTCCTTCCAGTAGCACCTTAAAGACCAACTAAGTTAGTTCTTGGTATGAGCTTTCATGTGCATGCACACTTCTTCAGATACACTGAAACAGAAGTTTCCAGACCCTTCTATATAGTGAGAAGGTGGGGAGGGGTATTACTCAGAAGGGTGGTGGGATTGGGTGATTGGCAGATAGCTGTGATGAGCCTGTTGACGACTCTTAACGACTGCAATAGGTCTTACAGGAAAAAGCAAGGGGTGAGAAGGTGAAAAATGGCTTTGTCATGTATAATGAGATAAGAATCCAAGGTCTTTGTTCAGACCAGGACTCTCCATGGTTTTAAGTTTGGTGATAAGTTGCAATTCAGCAGCTTCTCTTTCCAGTCTATTTCTGAAATTCCTTTGTAGTAAAACAGCTACTTTGAGATCTTGTATAGAATGTCCTGGGAGACTGAAATGTTCTACTGGTTTCTCTGTCTAGTGATTCCTGATGTCAGATTTATGTCCGTTTATTCTTTGGCGTAAGGTCTGGCGTAAGATCTCAAACCCTAAGAGTTTAAAATGGATTGACAGGTAATTGACAGACGTAGATGATCTCTAGAGATATAGGGAGTCTGCCGGGTGCCCCCCTAGTTTGGGCCTGTGATGGACAGCAGAGCCAGGCCAGTCAGCGGACTTAGTCCCTCAGAAATTTCCTGGAGCCTCGCTCTGATTGGCTGCCAAGCCAGCGGGGGGCGGAGCCAGCCCTTTTGGCGGGAAAAGGCAAGGCGCCTTTTCTGAGGGGGGAGCTTGGAGGGGAAGGTGGGGAGGAGAGGAAGAGGAGTCAGGCGGGAGTTCAAGGGGAGAAGCTGGGGGGAGGGAAGGGAGACCCCCAAGAAGGAGGGCTGAGGGGACCCCCTGGGTGTTTGGGGCGGACTGAGAGGGGGGAGCGGAGGGAGAGCGGCCTGCTGGCTGCGCTCAGCTTGCGAAGGGTTAAATCGAGCAGAGCTGGAGTCCTAGAGAGGACAGGAAGTAGAGACGGCAGGGGGCGGGTCCTCCAGAGCAGAGTCCCCTCCCTCCGCGCCCTTTCCGGCCTCTCTTGTCTCCTCCCCGTGCTGCCTCAGTTTCCCTCCTGGGAAGAGTCTGGAGAGTCTCCTCTCTCCCCCCCCTTGGGGTGCCTGGGGGAGAAGGGGGTCCCAGGGCTGCAGGGGGAGACCCCCAAGTCTGGGAGCAGAGGGTCCTGCTGCCCCCTGGAAATGGGCCCCACGGGAAGCCTCTCTGGGCTTCAGGGGCCAGGCCTGGGCCCCTCTGGGGAAAGAGAGGCTGAGCTGGCTGCCCTCCATGAGGCAATGCAGGGAGGAGGGGGCTCGGGGGGGGCAGGTCGGCAAAGCTTCCTCTCTCGGACCCCTGGAGGGGTGCCCTGTCTCCGGGGACCAAGGAGCAGGCAAGCAGAGCCATGGGGTGCTTCCTAGTTTGGGGGCTGCTCACCCCCCTTGCTGGACAAAGACTGGACCCCATCCCTGAGGGCGTCAAGGAAAGACCCCTCTGGAGAGCAGACCAGACTCCGCTCCATCAAGCCTTCCTGCCTTGCAGGGGGTGGGACTAGATGACCCTTCTTCCGACCCCCCTCTCCCTTCTCTTGCTGACTCCCCTGCAAGACTCTCTCCCTCCCAGAGTCTGGGCCCCCATGGAGCCTCTCCCCTTCACCCCCCTCCCTGGCTCCAAGACCTCCCTGCTGGTCCCCTCTGGGATTAGGGGATTAGGCTTTCCCACAATACATTTCCAGAAGCAGCATGGATCTGTCACAGAAAAGGTGTGGTCTCAGGTAGAACCTGAGCTCCAGGCTTGGCCCTGCCCATCAAATATAGTCTTCCATCACATTGCAAAGGAAAGCATGGACAGTTCAAATACATCCCTTGGTCTTGTCTGGGCTTGGTCCCACTCTAGAGTGGGTAGTGTTACCGGAAAAATCCGAGGGCTCCCTTGGACAAAACAAAGACACCAACCAGCATAACCTGGAGCAAAACAGCAGCCTGTAGCCTTGGCCTTTATTGAACTGTTGCAACAGGGTATTCCCCTCACTTGCAGGAGAGAGGAAAGACCCCGAAGAATAGTGTGCAAGGTCTTATAAAAACTTTTGAAATTCCCCTCCTCTAGGTCTAGCCCACCCCCAGAAACATCATGCATACTGTCAGAGCTGCCCCTAGGTCCCAGCTCACAGAGGACCAACGCCAGGCTGTCGTTATGTACAAAAGTCTTTATTGAAGTTCAGTTTCCATTTTAAAGCCGCAGCACGCAGCTCTACGTCTTAAAGCCTAGACCGGCGAAGTCCCGTCTGAGTCTCCTCCCCTATGACACCAGTTTAAGATCCTAGCCCTGCTCCACCTTTTACGCTGCTCTCTCCTCCTCTGGGTCCTCCTGCCCGCTGGGGCATTGCCCTTTCTGGACTCTTCCGACGCTGAGTCGCTTAGCTCCTCCCCCTCCCTCCGGCGGGCTTTAGGACCCGGTTCCCAATCCTCATTCTCTGCTGTCCCGCGCTCCTGTACATTTGAACTTGCCTCTCGCGCCAACCCAGTGACCTTTCTCCTAACCGTTACACTACTTCGGTCACTGCTTCCCTCTTCCGGGACACTGGCCGGATCTGACCTCTCCTCCGTTGTCCGACTTTCTGATGGAGGCGTGGTCAGCCCTGACTCCTCTCCTCTCCCTGCTGGGGGAGACGCTACTCCCGATACCTGGGACTCTTCCCCCCCCACTATGCTCTGGTGGGGAAGCTGGTCCTGATTTCCAACTGCTGCTCTGGGAGTCCCCGCTGGCCCCTTGCTTCTGGGGTGTCCCCCTTGGGACCCCCCTTGCCCTGGCCACCGGCGCCCCCTTCTGTGAATCTTCCGATTTGCTGGAGAGGCTCATGGAATCTCTCAGGCTACTGTCATCTTCTCCTACGCTGCCCTCAGATTCTTCCCCTTCGCTCTCCATCTCCCCTCTTCCCTGTGCTTCTGCCCCTGAGCCCCTGACACATACATTACAGAAAGGAGGGGTTGAGGGAGGAGTTGTGGTGGTAACCTGAGTGTCTTGTCACCTGGCTGGTTCCTCCCTTCCCCCCTCCCCATGAGTCACTTCAGGAGACAAAGGGGAGTTTGCAGTTTCCTGCCCCCTGAGGGAAGATCTGATCATTGTCCTTTGTTTCAGTCCATGCTGAATCCACTCCCATATGCAAGTTCTTTGTGATCTTGATTGTCTTCTGTCTGGGATCATCAGGGTTGGCATGGGCAGGGCTCCTGTGGATGTGCTGAGATTAAGGGATTATGGCTGACCAGGACTAAGCCACCCCCCTTTGTTAGTTCTTGTCATATGGAGTAAAAATAAAATGGAACAGTGCAAATCCGATGTATGGTTGATTTTCTATGAATTTATAACAGAAATGTGGAGTATGTAGTGTGTGAGTGAGAGAGTGTGTGTGTGTGTGTGTGTGTGTGTGTGTGAAGTTTATACAAACAGAATGATTGGGGTGGGGGGGTTCCCCCCTTCGGAGATAAGATTGCAAAGGTGGTTACTTTGCAATCCTTTTCTCCACACAATTTAAGGTGGTATATATTAACCTGCTATTCTCCGTCCCGGATGCGTGTGTCCATGTGAACTTGAAAGGGACTTGGATGTCATGCTTCTTAAGGATATTTGTATAGAAATATAATGGTGTAACAGTGCACATAGTTAGACATAGGATATCATGTAAAATTAATATTTTGTTGCTCAGTTACTTGTGGTATTCTAGTACCTTGGAAGGAATATTTTCTCAATAGTGGTCTATGCTTTACATTTAGCAGGAAGGTCCACTAATGACTGAAAATGCAGTTTGCTTTGTCCCCCGCCATATTTGTGTTCTCAGGTGTCAAGGTAGCTCTTCTGTGGTCTCACACCGGCCTGGTGTAACATTAGTAGCAATCCCTGGTGAATCCACTTAGGGCTTTCATATTTACCATGTTGCCTGGCACTCACCACAGCTGGCACAGGTTTGGGCATGTCAGGAGAGAAATGTCCTTGCCTGGCCATTCTATGGGATTTTATTATTATAGGCTCTGGTCTTGCAGTCATGGGAAGTTGCTCACTTGCACATTAAGGACCAAAAAGCTACTTGCAGCCTGGATACACTTGCCCAATTCAAACTGAGTCCAATTTGAATTTATCTTGCCCCATGGTTCTCAACTTTTCAAACCAATCTGTTAAAGCAAAACCATTCTTAAGGGGCACTTCTCCAAATAAGTCAATTTAACTCTATAAGGGATTATTCCGGCTAAACCAAAGCATATACACCGTCCTGAAGCTTCTCCTTGGTAAAATGAGTTTTAGCACATTTTTAAAATGGGTAGGGAAGTTGGCAGAGTGCCAGGTGAAACAACTAAATGTGGTTATAAATTTATCTAATTCTAAACATTGGACTACATAATAGCCTGATCTGTAAAAAAAGCATAAAATGTATGAGAATCCTCCACTGGGGTGTAAGGAATAAGACATTAAACATAAAACCAATTACACAGAAAAATAGCCACAAAAATAGCCCCCCCATTTGTGGAAATGACACACTGTCAGACACATTTCAACATTCCTACATAATAACACATAATACAAAACAAACTAATAGTATCAGTTGCATATCTTGAGACAATTGTGATATTTTTACGCATGTATCTTGAGGTTCAAAAGTGAGAAAATGTCCTTGCAATTCAACTCCTCCCCCCTTTGTCAGCCCCACTCCCCCGGCAGTCTATATCCTTTGAAAGAGATCGCTGTGGCCACTTTGAAAACTTTGGTGTCTGTTGCTGTTGCAGGTCTTGTAGTGGCGAAGCTTTTCATTGGATCTGTAGTAACACATTTGTAGAAGAGATATCCTGTAAGGGGCAGGGTTTGGGGGACTTTAAAGACAGTTAAAAAAGGGAAGGGGCGAAAGGCAAAAAGGATGTCCTTCAGTTTCCATGGGAAGCTGCAAATAATAAAAATCTTAGCGGATTAAGCATTTTATTCATTTCAATATTATTATCACATTTCCATATAATTACTGTTATTATCTGCTAAGTTTGTTTGCTTTCCTTCACTTAGTTTTGTTGTTGTTTTTTTTTCATATTATTAAATTAAAAATTACTCCACATGTATAGAAAGAGGACTGTAAAAAAATACAACAAAGGTTAAAAAATAAAAAAGAAAGCCAAAAATTAGATTACCAGTCAGATGAAAACAGACTTGACACAAAGACATCAGATTTAGAAAAGAATTATTATTAAATAATACAAAGATATTATCAAAACCACAGATTACTACTGGACCGAAAGAATGAGAAAACAATGGAAAAGGGCTTAAAATGACTTTCAATATGTGATGGACATGTCCCCAAAGTAAAACACACACACAATGACCTATGAGGAACCAAAAATAATAATACTCAGGCAAAAAGGTAAACAAATACCTTTCCACAAACAATGTTTGGTTGTGCTTTGATTAATTTCATAGACATCATGGAAAAACTGATTAAATAAATTAAAAGAGATTATTTGTAACTTAAAGCGTCAAAGGCACAAAGAGATGGAAGTCACTAATATAGCAGGGATTCAGACTTGTTTCACAGAACAGGAAAGAAAGTTGCTGTGGGAGAAAAGAAGGGACAAACACTTTGTTATCGGGGTTCACATATCCTGTTAAAAGGGAAAAATTATTTCATGTGAGAAGCCTGTCAGGAAATGCTGTTCCTAAAATGCACACAAAGTCTGTGATTTAAATCCCTTGGGGGGGGGGGAGTGCTTTGAAATTTACCTGTGAAAAGAATTTGGCATGTTAATCATGTTAAGATTTGAAACTTGGCAACCTCTTGACTTTGATGGTCCAGTACTTAACACCTTTTGTCTTACGAAGCCCCTGGAGCAAAGGACACATTAAGGGTGATTTCCCTCAGTGGCTCCAAGTTTTACATAAGGAAATTTTGATAAATTTCCCCTTCAGCCCAAGCTCCTCTCACTCCCTACAGTTTCCCCTCCTTCCTCTCTCTATCTCTCCCCCCCTTTTTTGCTGATCTAGCCTCTGTGCATGTGCAGAGTTCATGTCTCAGCAAACCTTTTATACTATTGAAAATGTTGAAACTTTTGGCTAAATTACCATTTGAATAAAGGGAATGAAGGGTAAGGAGTAGATTTTAAAAATAGGGTTAGATTTAAAACAAAACAATAAACTCCGCAATTCAAGCATTTACCAAGGCAAGAAGTTTTCCAAGGGATCATGTTTCATGCAGCCCAAGCAAGGGACTGCTTCCTTTATTTACAGGAAAGGGCTATCATTTTGTGTGATTTCCCTCTGGTCATTCGCGGAACAATGCCACGCCCTTATATATGGGAAAAAATGGCCAGAGAGTCAGAATTCATAAGATTTTTAACATTCTCAGTCATTTCAGCCTTACCATTTGCAGACAAAATTTTCCTGCCCTTTATTTACAGGATGGTCAAGGCTACTCAATTATATGTCAAGGCTCATTCTACTTGATTATATGAATTTGTATGTGCTTAAACTTTGTGTAGACTTTTAAGTCTGATTTTTTGTAAATAATAGACAAAATGATAAGCACTGTAATCACTCAAATGCCTTATATCACCAGTTCTGCTTCAAAACATCACGGATTTTACCTCTCACCTTTTTTAAAGAAAAACAAAGAGCAAAGTTGGGCTGAATTTCAACTCATCACATGCTTGCAGACACATGGCCCTCCACACAGCCACAAATTGGGAGAGCTAAAAGGGACCCTTGGGTCATCTAGTCCAACCCTAAATACAGTGTTCATAGCAAGATTTCAAAGCAAGATTTGCACTACCAAAAGGACATATACATTTAAGTACAGATTTTCAACTGGGAAAGGAAACATCTATGCTCGTATCATGTACTAAGGAAGAGGAAAAGGAAAGTAGCCAACTTTACACAGAACCGTTTTAGCAGTTCTTGAGATAGTTTGAGTGAGTTTGCTTCCTTCAAGTTCCTAGAGAAATTATCTTTAAAGGAAGATTGAAGTGAACATTTTTCCTAAGAGGGAGAGGATCTCTTATAAAACATAGTTAAAACAGCCATAGATTTGATTTAAATGGAATACAAAAGTGACAGTTTTTCCTGAACTTGCAGAGGAATAGTAAACCTAATCTATGCCCCCCCTTGCAGTTTCCTTTAAAGGAAGCTTACTTGGGAGTAAATTTACCTGGCACAGAAGTAAGAAGGAGAAGGAAAAAAAACCTGAAAGAGACAGAATGAAACCACGGGGGCATTTTCTAAGAAAAGAGGCCAGGAAGTCTTATAGAGACTGATATCAGGACTGGACTCAGATAGACAATTTTGCTGGCTATGGAAGCCTCTACATTTAATACCAATTTTAATACCAATTTTCTTAGAAAGAACACATTTTCATAGGCAGATGCTTAATGAAATACATACACTGCATTTTAGCTTGAGAGAGCAGTTGGCTCTACTAGGCTTTTGCAGCAGAAACATTAGTTTCTTCACAGCACATTTCAAAATACTGGAAAAAAAATACTGGAACATGGATATAAACTCATAAACTCAAACGTTGCAACATAACATTATCTACCATCAACTTAAAATCATACTCCTCACTCAAGCTACTTGGAGGAAGACTCCTTGGAGCCTCTCTCAAAGAACAAACATTTGCACACTTCATTCTAATGATTTAATTATTTATTTATTTATTTATTGGTCCTGTTTAAGATTGATGAGGCCCAACATGGCTTCCTTAGATTTAAAATTTTGAAGCAAGCTTGCAATTTAAAAACTATGTGCATTTAAGAACAGTCTGTGGATGTCGAAGCCAATGTAAACACAAACCCTTTAAATATTTCCAAATCTTTGAGTACATCTCTTATTCATTTTTCTTTTCTTTTCTTTTTTTTATAATAATATTTATTAAATTTTTGTATAACCAATAAAAAACATACAAAATAACAAAAAAATTTCCATTATCCACATTTCATTCTCAACTTTGGACTTCCTCACATCTCTTGTTCCTGCTTTCTAAACATAGATTTTACCAGCAAATTATTAACTTAATTTAATTCATATAATATAATTTTCCAATATTTAATGTCTCAAATTTTGGGATTTAACATACTCTTATTGAAGCTTAATCATAAAATATTACTTATCCAAAATTTATCTTTTCATCTACCAATTAAATTTAAATTTATATTCTTTATAACTAGTTTGTTGGAGCCGTGTTTTTGCTAATCTTACATCTTTCTTAACATTCATACAGTTTACAATATTTTTGTAGATAGTCCTTAAATTTCTTCCAGTCCTCCTCCACCAGTTCCTCTCCCAGGTCTCGGATTCTGCCAGTCATCTCCGCCAGTTCCATATAGTCTATCAGTTGCATCTGCCATTCTTCCAGTGTGGGTAATTCTTGAGTTTTCCAGCTTTTAGCGATGAGTATCCTTGCTGCTGTTGTAGCATACATAAAAAAGGTTCAATCCTTCTTTTGCACACTCTGACCAACAATGCCCAAGAGAAAGGCCTCTGGTTTCTTAGGGAAGGTATACTTAAATACCTTTTTCAGTTCATTGTAAATCATTTCCCAGAAAACCTTCACTCTAGGGCAAGTCCACCAGAGGTGAAAGAATGTTCCTTCAGCTTCTTTACACTTCCAACATTTATTATCAGACACATGGTATATCTTTGCAAGCTTGACTGGGGTCATGTACCACCTGTATATCATTTTCATAATATTTTCTTTCAGGGCATTACATGCCGTAAATCTCAAACCTGTGGTCCATAACTTTTCCCAGTCAGCAAACATGATGTTGTACCCTATGTCCTGTGCCCATTTTATCATGGCTGATTTGACCATTTCATCCTGTGTATTCCATTTTAACAGCAAATTATACATTCTTGAAAGTATCTTAGAGCTGGGTTCTAACAGTTCAGTTTCTAACTTTGATTTTTCCACCTGGAATCCTACCTTTTTATCCAACTTAAAAACTTCTTTAATCTGAGCATAATGTAGCCAATCTCGCACTTTATCTTTTATTTTCTCCATACTCTGCAACCTCCAATTATCTCCATCTTTTTCTATTATTTCCCAATATTTCGGCCATTTGGCCTCCATATTGAGTTTTTTCAAGGCCTTAGCTTCCATTGGTGATAACCACCTTGGGGTCTTGTTTTCCAATAAGTCTTTATATTTCAACCAGACACTAAATACTGCTTTTCTGACAACATGGTTCTTGAAAGTCTTATGTATTTTAGCCTTGTCATACCACAGATATGCATGCCACCCAAACGCATTGTTGAATCCTTCCAAATCTAGAACATCAGTGTTCTCAAAAAGTAGCCAGTCTTTCAACCAGCAGAAAGCTGCTGATTCATAATACAACTTTAAGTCTGGCAGGGCAAAGCCCCCTCTTTCTTTAGCGTCAGTTAATATCTTAAACTTAATTCTGGGCTTTTTGCCCTGCCAGACAAATTTTGAAATATCTCTCTGCCACCTCCCAAAACACTCCATTTTGTCCACAATCTGCAACGTTTGAAACAAAAACAACATTTTTGGCAATACATTCATCTTAATAGCAGCAATACGTCCTGACAAGGAAAGTTTCAATCTTGACCAAACATCTAGTAAAAGGTAAAGGTACCCCTGCCCGTACGGGCCAGTCTTGACAGACTCTGGGGTTGTGCGCCCATCTCACTTAAGAGGCCAGGGGCCAGCGCTGTCCGGAGACACTTCCGGGTCACGTGGCCAGCGTGACATCGCTGCTCTGGCGAGCCAGAGCCGCACACGGAAACGCCGTTTACCTTCCCGCTGGTAAGCGGTCCCTATTTATCTACTTGCACCCGGAGGTGCTTTCGAACTGCTAGGTTGGCAGGCGCTGGGACCGAGCAGCGGGAGCGCACCCCGCCGCAGGGATTCAAACCGCCGACCTTTCGATCGGCAAGTCCTAGGCGCTGAGGCTTTAACCCACAGCGCCACCTGCGTCCCCTGACCAAACATCTAGATCCCTTTTAATTTCAGACCAACATTTTTCATAATTATCTTTGAATAAGTTCCTGTTCTTCGCTGTTATATTTACCCCTAGGTATCTTACTTTTTTAACCACATTTAATTCTGTCTCTTTCTGAAACCTTTCTGATTCTGAAAAAGTCAATTTTTTTTCTAAAACCTTAGTTTTTTGCTTATTGAGTTTAAATCCCGCCACTCGACCAAACTCATGAATCAATTGCAATACCCTTTTAGTACTAGGCTCTGGCTCCTGTAGGGTCAAAACTAGGTCATCTGCAAATGTTTTCAGTTTATATTGTTTCGCTCCGACCTGGATACCTTCCACCAACCGGTCTCCTCTGATCATATTCAAGAGCACTTCCAGGACCGATATAAACAACAAAGGGGATATAGGGCAACCTTGTCGTGTTCCTTTTTTCAATTCTAATCTCTTCTGTCACCACATTGTTGACTATCAATTTTGCCTTTTGCTCTGAATAAATTGCCTCTATCCCATTGTAACCCCTTCATGGATCACTGCCTTGCCATGGCGAAGGGGCTTGAAGAACTCAGAGAAGCTATGAACTATGCTGAGCAGGGCACCCAAGATGAACAGGTCATAGTGGAGAGTTTTGACCAAACGTGATCCACCTGGAGGAGGAACCGGCAAGCCACTCCAGTATCCCTGCCAAGAAAACTCCATGGACAAAGACAACAGACATATAAAAGTTATGACGCTGGAAGATGAGCCCCTCAGGTTGGAAGGCGTCCAACATGCTACTGGGGAAGAGCGGAGGGCAAGTACAAGTAGATCCAGAGCTGATGAAGCGGCTGGGCCAAAGCCGAAAGGACGCTCAGTTGCGGATATGCCTGGAAGCAAAAGGAAAGTCCAATGCTGTAAAGAAAAATATTGCATAGGAACCTGGAATGTAAGAACCATGAACATGGGTAAGTTGGAGGTGGTCAAAAATGAGATGGCAAGAATAAATATTGACATCCTGGGCATCAGTGAACTAAAATGGACGGGAATGGGTGAATTCAGTTCGGATGACCATCATATCTACTACTGTGGGCAAGAAACCCGTAAAAGAAATGGAGTGGCCCTCATAGTCAACAAAAGAGTGGCAAAAGCTGTACTGGGATGCAATCTCAAAAATGATAGAATGATCTCGATACGAATCCAAGGCAGACCTTTTAACATCACAGTAATCCAAGTTTATGCACCAACTACTGGTGCTGAAGAAACTGAAATGGACCAATTCTATGAAGACTTACAACACCTTATAGAAGTGACACCAAAGAAGGATGTTCTTCTCATTATAGGGGATTGGAATGCTAAAGTAGGGAGTCAAGAGATAAAAGGAACAACTGGCAAGTTTGGCCTTGGAGATCAAAACGAAGCAGGGCAAAGGCTAATAGAGTTCTGTCAAGAGAACAAGCTGGTCATCACAAACACGCTTTTCCAACAACACAAGAGACGACTCTACACATGGACATCACCAGATGGGCAGCATCAAAATCAGATTGATTATATTCTCTGCAGCCAAAGATGGAGAAGCTCTATACAGTCAGCAAAAACAAGACCTGGAGCTGACTGTGGCTCAGATCATCAGCTTCTTATAGCAAAATTCCAGCTTAAACTGAAGAAAGTAGGAAAAACCACTGGGCCGGTAAGATACAATCTAAGTCAGATCCCTTATGAATACACAGTGGAAGTGAGGAACAGGTTTAAGGATTTAGATTTGGTGGACAGAGTGCCTGAAGAACTATGGATGGAGGCTCGTAACATTATACAGGAGGCAGCAACGAAAACCATCCCAATGAAAAGGAAATGCAAGAAAGCAAAGTGGCTGTCCAATGAGGCCTTACAAATAGCGGGGGAGAGAAGGCAAGCAAAATGCAAGGGAGATCGTGAAACATACAGGAAATTGAATGCAGATTTCCAAAGAATAGCAAGGAGAGACAAGAAGACCTTCTTAAACAAGCAATGCAAAGAAATAGAGGAAAGCAATAGAATGGGAAGAACCAGAGATCTGTTCAAGAAAACTGGAGATATGAAAGGAACATTTCGTACAAAGATTTCCATAATAAAGGACAAAAGTGGAAAGGACCTAACAGAAGCAGAAGACATCAAGAAGAGGTGGCAAGAATACACAGAGGAATTATACCAGAAAGAAACGGATGTCTCATATACCCCAGGTAGTGTGGTTGCTGACCTTGAGCCAGACATCCTGGAGAGTGAAGTCAAATGGGCCTTAGAAAGCACTGCAAATAACAAGGCCAGTGGAAGTGATGGTATTCCAGCTGAACTATTTAAAATTTTAAAAGATGATGCTGTTAAGGTGCTACACTCAATATGCCAGCAAGTTTGGAAAACTCAGCAGTGGCCAGAAGATTGGAGAAGATCAGTCTACATCCCAATCCCAAAGAAGGGCAGTGCCAAAGAATGCTCCAACTACCGCACAATTGCACTAATTTCTCACGCTAGCAAGGTTATGCTTAAAATTCTACAAGGAAGGCTCAAGCAGTATGTGGACCGAGAACTCCCAGAAGTGCAAGCTGGATTTAGAAGAGGCAGAGGAACCAGAGACCAAATTGCAAACATGTGCTGGATTATGGAGAAAGCTAGAGAGTTCCAGAAAGACATTTACTTCTGCTTCATTGACTATGCAAAAGCCTTTGACTGTGTCGACCATGGCAAACTATGGCAAGTTCTTAAAGAAATGGGAGTGCCTGATCACCTCACCCCCTTCATGGATCACTGCCGTGCCGTGGCGAAGGGGCTTGAAGAACTCAGAGAAGCTATGAACTATGCCGAGCAGGGCACCCAAGATGAACAGGTCATAGTGGAGAGTTTTGACCAAACGTGATCCACCTGGAGGAGGAACCGGCAAGCCACTCCAGTATCCCTGCCAAGAAAACTCCATGGACAAAGACAACAGGCATATAAAAGTTATGACGCTGGAAGATGAGCCCCTCAGGTCGGAAGGCGTCCAACATGCTACTGGGGAAGAGCGGAGGGCAAGTACAAGTAGATCCAGAGCTGATGAAGCGGCTGGGCCAAAGCCGAAAGGACGCTCAGTTGCGGATATGCCTGGAAGCGAAAGGAAAGTCCAATGCTGTAAAGAAAAATATTGCATAGGAACCTGGAATGTAAGAACCATGAACATGGGTAAGTTGGAGGTGGTCAAAAATGAGATGGCAAGAATAAATATTGACATCCTGGGCATCAGTGAACTAAAATGGACGGGAATGGGTGAATTCAGTTCGGATGACCATCATATCTACTACTGTGGGCAAGAAACCCGTAAAAGAAATGGAGTGGCCCTCATAGTCAACAAAAGAGTGGCAAAAGCTGTACTGGGATGCAATCTCAAAAATGATAGAATGATCTCGATACGAATCCAAGGCAGACCTTTTAACATCACAGTAATCCAAGTTTATGCACCAACTACTGGTGCTGAAGAAACTGAAATGGACCAATTCTATGAAGACTTACAACACCTTATAGAAGTGACACCAAAGAAGGATGTTCTTCTCATTATAGGGGATTGGAATGCTAAAGTAGGGAGTCAAGAGATAAAAGGAACAACTGGCAAGTTTGGCCTTGGAGATCAAAACGAAGCAGGGCAAAGGCTAATAGAGTTCTGTCAAGAGAACAAGCTGGTCATCACAAACACGCTTTTCCAACAACACAAGAGACGACTCTACACATGGACATCACCAGATGGGCAGCATCGAAATCAGATTGATTATATTCTCTGCAGCCAAAGATGGAGAAGCTCTATACAGTCAGCAAAAACAAGACCTGGAGCTGACTGTGGCTCAGATCATCAGCTTCTTATAGCAAAATTCAAGCTTAAACTGAAGAAAGTAGGAAAAACCACTGGGCCGGTAAGATACAATCTAAGTCAGATCCCTTATGAATACACAGTGGAAGTGAGGAACAGGTTTAAGGATTTAGATTTGGTGGACAGAGTGCCTGAAGAACTATGGATGGAGGCTCGTAACATTATACAGGAGGCAGCAACGAAAACCATCCCAATGAAAAGGAAATGCAAGAAAGCAAAGTGGCTGTCCAATGAGGCCTTACAAATAGCGGGGGAGAGAAGGCAAGCAAAATGCAAGGGAGATCGTGAAACATACAGGAAATTGAATGCAGATTTCCAAAGAATAGCAAGGAGAGACAAGAAGACCTTCTTAAACAAGCAATGCAAAGAAATAGAGGAAAGCAATAGAATGGGAAGAACCAGAGATCTGTTCAAGAAAATTGGAGATATGAAAGGAACATTTCGTACAAAGATTTCCATAATAAAGGACAAAAGTGGAAAGGACCTAACAGAAGCAGAAGACATCAAGAAGAGGTGGCAAGAATACACAGAGGAATTATACCAGAAAGATATGGATGTCTCGTACACCCCAGGTAGTGTGGTTGCTGACCTTGAGCCAGACATCCTGGAGAGTGAAGTTAAATGGGCCTTAGAAAGCACTGCAAATAACAAGGCCAGTGGAAGTGATGGTATTCCAGCTGAACTATTTAAAATTTTTAAAGATGCTGCTGTTATGCTAAGGTGCTACACTCAATATGCCAGCAAGTTTGGAAAACTCAGCAGTGGCCAGAAGATTGGAGAAGATCAGTCTACATCCCAATCCCAAAGAAGGGCAGTGCCAAAGAATGCTCCAACTATCGCACAATTGCACTAATTTCTCACGCTAGCAAGGTTATGCTTAAAATTCTACAAGGAAGGCTCAAGCAGTATGTGGACCGAGAACTCCCAGAAGTGCAAGCTGGATTTAGAAGAGGCAGAGGAACCAGAGACCAAATTGCAAACATGCGCTGGATTATGGAGAAAGCTAGAGAGTTCCAGAAAGACATTTACTTCTGCTTCATTGACTATGCAAAAGCCTTTGACTGTGTCGACCACAGCAAACTATGGCAAGTTCTTAAAGAAATGGGAGTGCCTGATCACCTCATCTGTCTCCTGAGAAATCTCTATGTGGGACAAGAAGCTACAGTTAGAACTGGATATGGAACAACTGACTGGTTCAAAATTGGGAAAGGAGTACGACAAGGCTGCATTTTGTCTCCCTGCTTATTTAACTTATATGCAGAATTCATCATGCGAAAGGCTGGGCTGGATGAATCCCTAGCCGGAATTAATATTGCCGGAAGAAATATCAACAACCTCAGATATGCAGATGACACAACCTTGATGGCAGAAAGTGAGGAGGAATTAAAGAACCTTTTATTGAGGGTGAAAGAGGAGAGTGCAAAATATGGTCTGAAGCTCAACATCAAAAAAACGAAGATCATGGCTACTGGTCCCATCACCTCCTGGCAAATAGAAGGGGAAGAAATGGAGGCAGTGAGAGATTTTACTTTCTTGGGCTCCATGATCACTGCAGATGGTGACAGCAGCCACGAAATTAAAAGACGCCTGCTTCTTGGAAGAAGGGCAATGACAGGCCTAGACAGCATCTTGAGAAGTAGAGACATCACCTTGCCAACAAAGGTCCGTATAGTTAAAGCTATGGTTTTCCCAGTAGTGATGTATGGAAGTGAGAGCTGGACCATAAAGAAGGCTGATCGCCGAAGAATTGATGCTTTTGAATTATGGTGCTGGAGGAGACTCTTGAGAGTCCCATGGACTGCAAGAAGATCAAACCTCTCCATTCTGAAGGAAATCAGCCCTGAGTGCTCACTGGAAGGACAGATTGTGAAGCTGAGGCTCCAGTACTTTGGCCACCTCATGAGAAGAGAAGACTCCCTGGAGAAGACCCTGATGTTGGGAAAGATGGAGGGCACAAGGAGAAGGGGGCGACAGAGGACGAGATGGTTGGATAGTGTTTTCGAGGTTACCAGCATGAGTCTGACCAAGCTGCGGGGGGCAGTGGAGGACAGGAGTGCCTGGCGTTCTCTGGTCCATGGGGTCACGAAGAGTCGGACACGACTAAACGACTAAACAACAACAACAACGATCACCTCATCTGTCTCCTGAGAAATCTCTATGTGGGACAAGAAGCTACAGTTAGAACTGGATATGGAACAACTGATTGGTTCAAAATTGGGAAAGGAGTACGACAAGGCTGCATTTTGTCTCCCTGCTTATTTAACTTATATGCAGAATTCATCATGCGAAAGGCTGGGCTGGATGAATCCCTAGCCGGAATTAAGATTGCCGGAAGAAATATCAACAACCTCAGATATGCAGATGACACAACCTTGATGGCAGAAAGTGAGGAGGAATTAAAGAACCTTTTATTGAGGGTGAAAGAGGAGAGTGCAAAATATGGTCTGAAGCTCAACATCAAAAAAACAAAGATCATGGCTACTGGTCCCATCACCTCCTGGCAAATAGAAGGGGAAGAAATGGAGGCAGTGAGAGATTTTACTTTCTTGGGCTCCATGATCACTGCAGATGGTGACAGCAGCCACGAAATTAAAAGACGCCTGCTTCTTGGGAGAAGGGCAATGACAGGCCTAGACAGCATCTTGAGAAGTAGAGACATCACCTTGCCAACAAAGGTCCGTATAGTTAAAGCTATGGTTTTCCCAGTAGTGATGTATGGAAGTGAGAGCTGGACCATAAAGAAGGCTGATCGCCGAAGAATTGATGCTTTTGAATTATGGTGCTGGAGGAGACTCTTGAGAGTCCCATGGACTGCAAGAAGATCAAACCTCTCCATTCTGAAGGAAATCAGCCCTGAGTGCTCACTGGAAGGACAGATTGTGAAGCTGAGGCTCCAGTACTTTGGCCACCTCATGAGAAGAGAAGACTCCCTGGAGAAGACCCTGATGTTGGGAAAGATGGAGGGCACAAGGAGAAGGGGGCGACAGAGGACGAGATGGTTGGATAGTGTTTTCGAGGTTACCAGCATGAGTCTGACCAAGCTGCGGGGGGCAGTGGAGGACAGGAGTGCCTGGCGTTCTCTGGTCCATGGGGTCACGAAGAGTCGGGCACGACTAAACGACTAAACAACAAGGTCAAGCCCACCCCCAGAAACATCATGCATACATCACAGAAAGGAGGGGTTGAGGGAGGAGTTGGTGGTAACCTGAGTGTCTTGTCACCTGGCTGGTTCCTCCTTTCCCCCCTCCCCATGAGTCACTTCCAGGAGACAAAGGGGAGTTTGCAGTTTCCTGCCCCCTGAGGGAAGATCTGATCAGAGTCCTTTGTTTCAGTCCATGCTGAATCCACTCCCATATGCAAGTTCTTTGTGATCTTGATTGTCTTCTGTCTGGGATCATCAGGGTTGGCATAGCCATAACTGGGCAGGGCTCCTGTGGATGTGCTGGGATGGTGAAGGGATTATGGCTGCCCTGTATCAAATCTTCCCCATTTTGTAGTCTTTCCTTCATGGAGTAAAATAAAAATGGAACAGTGCAAATCCGATGTATGGTTGATTTTCTTATGAATTTATAATAGAAGTGTGGCGTTTGTAGTGTGTGAATGTGTGTGTGAAGTTTGTACAAACAGAATGATTGGGGGGGGGGTTCCTGCTACAATTTGCAATGTTGCAGGGTCCATCAGGGCAGCTCCGGGGTTTCCATAACTTGCTGGCTTGGCGTTTTGCAAGTTTCCTTGATTGTCTGACCCCACACATACAGACCTCCCTCTTTCTCTCCCCCCACCCAAAAAATAAGTCCTCCGGAGATACTGGGAGGGCAAAGCCCCCCAAGCTGAAACAGAAGAGAGTGGTGCTTGGGATCCCAAGAAGCCACTGCAGAATGAGCCCCCCCCCCCCGAATGGGTCCTGGCAGGAAGAAGTGGAGATCAGGGTTATGAAGGGAGGTGGAGGGGGGAGTTGGTCTGCATTGCAAGCGGGCCCATTCCAATTCAGCCAGTCTGAAGTCTGGGAAAGGGGCTGAATCTTTGGGGAGTGGAGATACAACTTGCCCCCAATCTCCCCAATTCCACGTCCGCCTGGTTCGCTCTTGGGCGTTTGCTGCAATCCCTGCCTTGCAGGGGGTTGTACTAGATGGCCCCTGGGGGCCCTTCTGACCCTGTGATTCTGTGATTTCTTCCGGAAAGTGGACCCGTTTCCTGGCCCAGCCTCCATCCATTGTTCTCTGCTAATTTGACCTCCACCCCTATTATTCTGCCTTTCCTATCCTTAAATATTTGTTTGAAATCTAATTTGGGGTTAATATACAAAACCACTTCCCTTTTCTTGGTTTTTTTCTGTGTGTTTCCTGCAAATATATAATGTCCAATTTTTGTTTTAGCAAGATTTATGTTATAAGGTTTCTTTTGGTTTCATTCTTAAGTCCATTTATGTTCCACAAGAGCACTTTCAGATCCACCCCAATGTCCTCTATTTTTTGTCCCTTTACTCCTCTCCCTCCTCCTCCTGCTTGTCATGTTTCCTCTAATTCTCCAAAGTCTTTATTACTATTATTATTAATTTTTCATTAATAATTTCATTAATAATTGATACAATACCAAATTTTAACATCCAAGATGAAAATTTTGTTCTTCTTGTTGTCCCTCCTCAGACAGCCCTATTTCATAGAATCACAGAGTTGGAAGAGACCACAAGGGCCATCGAGTCCAACCCCCTGCCAAGCAGGAAACACCATCAGAGCACTCCTGACATATGGTTGTCAAGCCTCTGCTTAAAGACCTCATTTCATTCCGCCGTCTTACCTTCCAGGACTCTGGGCTGTCTTCCAGGTTTCCTTTGTTTAGATAAAATTAAGACACATGTAATGTATGGGATGCGGGTGGCACTGTGGGTTAAACCACAGAGCCTAGGGCTTGCTGATCAGAAGGTCAGCTGTCTGAATCCCCATAACGGGGTGAGCTCCCGTTGCTCGGTCCCAGCTCCTGCCAACCTAGCAGTTTGAAAGCACGTCAAAGAGCAAGTAGATAAATAAGTACTGCTCTGGTGGGAAGGTAAACGGTGTTTCCGTGCACTGCTCTGGTTCACCAGAAGCGGCTTAGTCATGCTGGCCACATGTCCTGTTGCAAGGATTTTTAAGTACCTGTGACCCTCTCAAATAGTGTCCAAGAATTGACAGACGCAGCAGTGAAGAAAAAGAAAGTGAGGTTTATTGCTGAGCAATAATTGACCCAGTGGAATTCTTTCCAAAAGACTGGGCCCCGGGCTCTAGCGCCCAGAAGCTTTATACCTGAGTACATATTTCATAGATCATGACATAATCAGATACAATTGCAAACGGCAGCAAAAATAAAGCTAATGAGCGCATTCCAGCCTTGCCTCTTCTGATCATGTAAAGAGTTCCCTCCCAACTTCTGCTTTTTCAGTCTGAACATGCAGTTTTAACCTTTTCCCCAGATTTATGGTAAGAAACAGAAAATTTGAGAAAAGGAACTTCGGCTGTTGTGCTCCTACGCGGCCATCTGCTATACATTCTGCGGTTAGCATCATCCTGTTTTAACTGCTCAGACCTTGTCTGGACAAGGGGGGAAAGTGCCAGCACATCAGATTTATTGCTGCCCCCTTTGGTTAGCGAGACATTGAAAAGAACAAGGAAGGGTACTGGGGCTGAGTTCATTTAGGATTTTTTCAGATTTAAGCAATTTGCTATAAGCTTTTGCAGAAGCTTTCACGATTCAAACATGGATTATATAAAATCATCATATAAATATCTGGTTATATATGGATATATATGGATATATATGGATAACTGATAACTGATTATATGGATAACTGATTATATGAAAAGCATAAGGATAAATTCCTTCAGGTCCTGCTTCAGTCCCTGAAGCTGTACGCTGGCTCCCTTGGCAAATAAAGCAAGATGAGTGCCGTGCCCCAGAATCGATCATGACTGGACCTAATGGTCAGGGGTCCCTTTACCTTTGATGTATTTTAACGAAGTGATATTTTCCCAAACTGAAAAATCTTCTGTAAGAGACCACTCCATGGGATAGATTTCACAGATAATAATTGTTCGGTCCCTCTACAATCCAACCTTGCTCCCCCTGGGCCCTAAGATCAAAGATTCACCTTCACTTTTACAAATCCATACACAACGAAAGTTCATGCAAGCAGATGTGGTTTCCTGTGTGAAATATTCCTCAGTTGTAATCTGTCGGTTCTCTTCAGCCCCCTTTGAGAGGGACCCCTTTTTTTCTAATGCGCTATCATTTGCGCTGTTGTAGCATCCCCAGCCGAAATCATATTTAATCATGTATTTGAACAAAGTCTCTCCATATCTTCAAACAGGCTGATACCTTGCCAGTTCTAATTAGAGCCCTCCACAAAGGACCGCACCATTAAACATCAAATTCTCAAGTTTTTTTTTAATATAGTTTCACTTGCATTCCATTTCATTAATTGAATCTTTCTCCATGAGGCTTGCCAAATCATGAAGTAGCCGTCAGTACTGCAGTGTTTCATTCTATCATTGCACAGTGTGACACTGTGCCTTTAATTGCCTAATTACCTAATGTATCATCGTGTGAGAACGGGAGCGATTTCTATATCTTCTCCTCCTCCTCCCCTCTGGTCCTTGCATCTGGCTTTTGCTGAAGGATACGGCTGCGTGAGTCAGCTCGTCGCTCTGTTGACTTCTTATCTTCTCGATGCTGCATTCCAACCAGAGTCTGCTTCTGCTGTACTCTGCTACTACGTTCCTCAGTACTACGTACTGGTTCCTCACCATTCGGAAAAGTGAGGGAGGGCGTTGGCCCAACAGCACTAAGTATCAAAAAAGATGAAACGCTCACCTCACATCTTCTGTAGCAGAGCGACAAAAGTCCATTCAAAGTCTGAATTCAAATCTTTGTTGAAAAACAGGAATGCTCCCGCTCATGGCGTTGGCATCGGAGAGTGTCCAATTTCTGCAATGCTAAACACCCAGCGCCCCTGTCTCCACTGTAGCGAGTGGCAGTTATCGGACAGCGTGCGGGTGAAGGAACATCCGCCCCATCCCTGCGGGGTTCAACAGGGATAATTACCCCCAGATCCAACTTGTTTAATTGCATGAGCTGACAGTGAAAAGGAACTCTCTCAGAAGGGGGTGGACCTTCATTGGGGGGGTTCTAAGAAGTTGGATGGCCACTTGTCATGGGTGCTTGAAATGAGATTTCATAGAATCATAGAGTTGGAAGAGACCACAAGGGCCATCGAGTCCAACCCCCTGCCAAGCAGGAAACACCATCAGAGCACTCCTGACATATGGTTGTCAAGCCTCTGCTTAAAGACCTCCAAAGAAGGAGACTCCACCACACTCCTTGGCAGCAAATTCCACTGTCGAACAGCTCTTACTGTCAGGAAGTTCTTCCTAATGTTTAGGTGGAATCTTCTTTCTTGTAGTTTGGAACCATTGCTCCGTGTCCGCTTCTCTGGAGCAGCAGAAAACAACCTTTCTCCCTCCTCTATGTGACATCCTTTTCTATATTTGAACATGGCTATCATATCACCCCTTAACCTCCTCTTCTCCAGGCTAAACATGCCCAGCTCCCTTAGCCGTTCCTCATAAGGCATCGTTTCCAGGCCTTTGACCATTTTGGTTGCCCTCCTCTGGACACGTTCCAGTTTGTCAGTGTCCTTCTTGAACTGTGGTGCCCAGAACTGGACACAGTACTCCAGGTGAGGTCTGACCAGAGCAGAATACAGTGGCACTATTACTTCCCTTGATCTAGATGCTATACTCCTATTGATGCAGCCCAGAATTGCATTGGCTTTTTTAGCTGCCGCGTCACACTGTTGGCTCATATCGTGTTTGTGGTCAACCAAGACTCCTAGATCCTTTTCACATGTACTGCTCTCAAGCCAGGTGTCCCCCATCTTGTATTTGTGCCTCTCATTTTTTTTGCCCAAGTGCAATACTTTACATTTCTGGAGGGGGTTGGACTAGATTCTGAATCTATAATTCTATACTTCACCCTGGTGTGAGATCTTAAATTGACTTTTGAACAAGTGAAATTTTATACACATTCCATGTGCTGATATGCTTTCAACCCCGTATGAAATATTTGGTGGGCCATGAATGAATCCTTTCCCACATTCCAAACACTAAACCATTTCCTCTCTTGTATGAATTCTTTGATGGGAAATGAGAGAGCTGCGTTGACTGAAGTTCTTTCCACATTCCAAGCACTGAAAGGGTTTCTCCCCTGTATGAGTTCTTTGATGGGAAGTGAGATGTGCGCTTTGATTAAAGCTCTTTCCACATTCCAAGCACTGAAAGGGTTTCTCCCCTGTATGAGTTCTTTGATGGGAAGTGAGATGTGCGCTTTGATTAAAGCTCTTTCCACATTTCAAGCACTGAAAGGGTTTCTCCCCTGTATGAATTCTTTGATGGGAAGTGAGACTCCCCTCCTGACTGAAGCTCTTTCCACATTCTGAGCACTGATAGGGTTTCTCCCCTGTATGAATTCTGTGATGGGAAGTGAGATTGGCGCTGTAACTGAAGCTCTTTCCGCATTCCAAGCACTGATAGGGTTTCTCCCCTGTATGAATTCTTTGATGGGAAGTGAGTTCACCACTCAGACAAAAGCTCTTTCCACATTCGAAGCACTGATAGGGTTTCTCCCCTGTATGAATTCTGTGATGGGAAGTGAGTTCACCACTCAGACGAAAGCTCTTCCCACATTCGAAGCACTGATAGGGTTTTTCCCCTGTGTGAAGTCTTTGATGGGAAGTCAGATGACCACTCAGATGAAAGCTCTTTCCACACTCCAAGCAGTGATACGGTTTCTCTCCTGTATGAAGTCTTTGATGGGAAGTCAGACCACGACTCAGACGAAAACCTTTTCCACATTCGAAGCACTGATAGGGTTTCTCCCCTGTATGAATTCTTTGATGGGTAGTAAGACTTTCCTTCCAACTGAAGCCCTTTCCACAATCCAAGCACTGATAGGGTTTCTCCCCTGTATGAATTCTTTGATGAGAAGTGAGATTCACCAACGTACTGAAGCTCTTTCCACATTCGAAGCACTGATAGGGTTTCTCCCCTGTATGAATTCTGTGATGAGAAATGAGATGGGTCCTTTGACTGAAGCTTTTCCCACATTGGAAGCACTGATAGGGTTTCTCCCCTGTATGAATTCTGTGATGATAAGTGAGATGGGTCCTTTGACTGAAGCTTTTCCCACATTGGAAGCACTGATAGGGTTTCTCCCCTGTATGAACTCTGTGATGGGAAGTGAGATTCCCCGAGTGACTGAAGCTCTTTCCACATTCCAAGCACTGATAGGGTTTCTCCCCTGTATGAATTTTGTGATGGGAAGTGAGGTGATCCTTCCGATTGAAGCTCTTTCCACATTCCAAGCACTGATACGGTTTCTCCCCTGTATGAACTCTGTGATGGGAAGTGAGATTCCCCTCCTGAGTGAAGCGCTTTCCACATTCGAAGCAATTATATGGTTTCTCCCCACTATGAATTATTTGATGGGAAGTGAGACTATCCTTCCGATTGAAGCTCTTTTCACATTCCAAGCACTGATAGGGCTTCTCCCCTGTATGAATTATTTGATGGGAAGTGAGACTATCCTTCCGATTGAAGCTCTTTTCACATTCCAAGCACTGATAGGGTTTCTCCCCTGTATGAATTATTTGATGGGAAGTGAGACTATCCTTCCGATTGAAGCTCTTTTCACATTCCAAGCACTGATAGGGCTTCTCCCCTGTATGAATTATTTGATGAGAAGTGAGATGGGCCCTCTGGCTGAACCTCTTTCCACACTCCAAGCACTGATACGATTTCTCCCTACTCTGTGTTCTTTCGTGTGAAGTGAGGCTATTCCTTCGAATGAAGCTCTTTCTTTGATGGGAGGTGCACTGGGAGCTCTGACGGATGTTCTCTCCACACTCTGAATATTTATCTGACTTCTCCGCTATGTGGATTCTGTTGTGCTCCCCCTTGTTCTTCCCTTCTGATTCATCACCATCTGCAATGAAGAGAGATGCTAATTAGAGTCTCAGAAGGAAATGGGAGCTCCAGATTATTGAACAATGTTAATGAATGCTTGTGACAGAGGAAGAACTGAAGAGAATGAGATGTGAGGCCGTCCAATAGTTTTCACTGTTTTTGTTTCCTGGTATTAACTGAGATATTGCTTGGCTTTTATCTGGGATGGATCCACTCCATCTCCAATCACAACATGTTATGATCCAACAGGGATCCTTACTGAGAAAGTCCATGACCCCATGATTCTCCTCCTTGACTTCTCCTGTGTGAGTGCCTGAGGGCCCTGCTCTTGCCACTAACCACCTGGCCCGGGGCGGGGCCTCAAGCCTCAAAAGGACTGCTCTGCTGCCCAGGAGGACTCCCCTGGGTGAGTGCCTGAGGGCCCTGCTCTTGCCACTTACCACCTGGCCCAAGACGGGGCCTCAAGCCTCAAAAGGACTGCTCTGCTGCCCTGGAGGACTCCCCTTGGTGAGTGCCTGAGGGCCCTGCTCTTGCCACTAACCTCCTGGCCCGGGGCGGGGCCTGATAGGCCTCACAACTACGGTTGCTGTTACTGCTGCTGCTGTCCAGGAGGACTCAGGGGGGCGCAGAGTTCTTTTTAAAATGTTTTTAAATTTTTCTTTTGAATTTTTTGTATGTGGGGGTGGGGTGGATGTTTGGTTGGGCCTGGGAATTTGTTTGATTTAGGTGTTTTTGTAATTTTTACAGGTTTTTTGTATTGTTTTATTGTTTTATTTTTTAAAAAGGTTTTATTTTGTTCTTAAGGGGAGGGGTCAGGGCTGCCGGGGAGTGGGTCCCAGCCAACAAAATGGCTGGGGCATGTTCCACAGGGGGGGATGCACTGGGACAACCGATCTCAGTGATCACGGGTAGGAGGAGGAGTTACGCTAAGACCAGACCATGTCATTACAGAGGAGGCAGGTTTAGTCGTTGTCTGAGGACTATCCCTGCCTCCGGGTCTGGTCCTGACCGGACGGATACTAGAATCAGCAAGGGATACCCACATGACCTGAAGGTGCTGCTGTGCAATGCCAGGTCAATGATTCATAAGACCACTGCCATCCATGACCTGATCATGGATGGAGGACTTGACCTGGCATGTGTAACAGAGACTTGGTTGGATGAAGCAGATGGGCCTGTCCTTGCCGCTGCTTGTCCACCAGGTTTCTCTTACGCACAGCAACCCAGGTCATGTGGGCGGGGAGGGGGGGGGGTTGCAGTGATTTTTAGGAAGTCATTAGTCTGCACCAGGCATCCTATTAGGAAGACTCAGTTTTCTGAGTGCATGTTCTGGAAGCTGGGCAATAGGGACAGTACAGGATTCCTTTTGGTGTACCGACCTCCCTGCTGCACCAAGGATTCCCTGCCCGAGCTGCTTCAGGTCGTGGCGGATGTTCTCCTGGAGACACCTAGCTTGGTTGTCCTAGGGGATTTTAATATCCATGCCGACATGACCTTACAAGGGGCCGCACGGGACTTCGTGGAAAGCATGGCCTCCATGGGGCTGTCCCTGAATAAGTCTGCCCAACCCATAGCCGCAGACATGCCTTGGACCAGGTGTTCACCTCTAGTGACGTGGGTGATCTGACACTAAGTAAAAGCGAAACAAAAGAAGCGCCATGGTCAGATCACTTCCTGGTGCAACTGGACTTCTCCGCGACCCATCCCCTCTGCAGGGAGGTGGGACGAATTCGGATGGCCGGCCCCTGCCACTTAATGGATCCAAATGGTTTCCAGAGCCTGGTAGGGGATGTTTTATCCCATGTTGATGGCCTTTCAGCTGATTCCCTGGTGGCCCGCTGAAATATGCAGTTAACCAGGGTTATTGACTGGCTCCGAAGCGCCCTCTCCGACTGCATGGAGCCCGGACAGCCCACGGATCTGAGGGCAATGAAACAATCATTGAGATGGCTAGAGCGACGGTGGCAGATAACTCATTCTGAAGCTGACCGGACACGGGTTAGAGCTCAATGTCGAGCCTACCAAGTGGCGGTTTTGGCCATTAAATCCTGCCGTCCAGTCAGCGCTTCCCTGCATGGCTCTGCTTGGGGCTGACCTGGGCAGGAAAAACAGAGTTGCAGCAGCGGTCCTGCCGTCCGTGTGAGATAGAGGGATAAATCAAGTCCAGAGACAGTTCGTTGCTATCTCTAAAAGCGTTTATTTACAAGCCATAAATCAGTCTCATTCCATCGGAGCTTTCCGGCATCTCTCCCGTGCCAAAAGCACACACAGCTTCTTTTCAGCGTCTCTCAGTCAAAAGTGAAACCAACTCTCACAGACAAAGACAGACAAAGCCTGTCACGTACAGCCCTGCTTCAGGCCACTCCCCAGATACAGGACAACAAGGAGTTTTAATCCTGTAAACTCCAAACTCCACAGCGGTAGCAACGGCGAAGACTTTCTTCACCACCTCTATTGCATCTGCAGAAAACAGCAGCAGGAGACTTTTTCAGGTGGTTTGCAATATAGCAGAACCACCTGTTACATCGGGGCCCAGCAAGGGCCACATGATCTCCTGCAATGATTTTGCAGTTTTTTGCAGATAAAGTCGCTCAGATTCGGGAAGAGGTAGACACCACCATGGGAGCAGGGCCGGAGCGGGAGAGTGTTAGAGTCTTGTCTAGTCAAATTGTGTGGGATCAATTCCAATCTGTTACCTCCGAGGATGTGGACAGGCTGCTTGGACGAGTGAAACCAACCACCTGTCTCCTGGATCCTTGCCCATCCTGGCTAATAAAAGCTAACTGGGAAGGGCTGGGCGATGGGCTTCGTGGGGTGGTGAATGCTCCCCTCTGTGAGGGAGCCTTCCCAGACTCGCTGAAAGAGGCGGTTATTAAACCGCTTCTTAAAAAACCATCTTTAGATGCGGCCATAATGGCCAACTATCGCCCAGTCTCAAATCTTGGGCAAGGTGATTAAGCGAGTGGTTGCTGAACAACTCCAGGCATGCCTGGAAGAAGCGGATCCCTTCCAGTCGGGATTCAGGCCTCATCATGGGACTGAAACTGCCTTCGTCGCACTGGTTGATGATCTCCGGCGGGCTAGGGACAAAGGTGAGAGCTGCTTCCTAGTTCTGCTGGATCTCTCAGTGGCGTTTGATACCATCGACCATAACATCCTTCTGGACCGTCTTGAGGGGCTGGGAGCTGGGGGCACTGTCCTACAGTGGTTCCGCTCCTTCCTCCTGGGCCGTGTTCAGAAAGTGGTGGTGGGGGATGAGTGTTCAGACCCCTGGGCTCTCATTTGTGGGGTGCCTCAGGGTTCTGTCCTCTCCCCCATGCTTTTCAACATTTACATGCAGCCGCTGGGAGAGATCATCAGGGAGTTTAGGCTGGGTGTTCATCAGTATGCGGATGATACCCAGCTCTACCTCTCTTTTAAATCAGAACCAGTGAAGGCAGTGAAGGTCCTGTGTGAGTGTCTGGAGGCAGTTAGAGGATGGATGGCGGCTAACAGATTGAGGTTGAACCATGACAAGACAGAAGTACTGTTTTGGGGGGACAGGGGGCGGGCAGGTGTGGGGGACTCCCTGGTCCTGAATGGGGTAACTGTGCCCCTGAAGGACCAGGTGCGCAGCCTGGGAGTCATTTTGAACTCACAGCTGTTCATGGAGGCACAGGTCAAATCTGTGTCCAGGGCAGCTGTTTTCCAGATCCATCTGGTACGCAGGCTGAGACCCTATCTGCCTGCGGACTGTCGCGCCAGAGTGGTGCATGCTCTGGTTATCTCCCGCTTGGACTACTGCAATGAGCTCTACGTGGGGCTACCTCTGAAGGTGACGCGGAAATTACAACTAATCCAGAATGCGGCAGCTAGACTGGTGACTGGGAGCGGCCGCTGAGACCATATAACACCGGTCTTGAAAAACCTACATTGGCTCCCAGTACGTTTCTGAGCACAATTCAAAGTGTTGGTGCTGACCTTTAAAGCCCTAAACGGCCTCGGCCCAGTATATCTGAAGGAGTGTCTCCACCCCCATCGTTCTACCCGGACACTGAGGTCCAGTACCGAGGGCCTTCTGGTGGTTCCCCCACTGCGAGAAGCCAAGTTACAGGGAACCAGGCAGAGGGCCTTCTCGGTAGTGGCGCCCTCCCTGTGGAATGCCCTCCCACGAGATGTAAAAGAGGACAACAACTACCAGACTTTTAGAAGACATCGGAAGGCGGCCCTGTTTAGGGAGGCTTTTAATGTTTGATGTAGTACAGTATTTTAACAAACAGCAACATCTTTACCTGAACACTCCCCATCAGAAGTTATCTCAATCTGGTTGGTCTAAATTTAAATTTATACGTAAATCTCTTTCTTCACTTTGAACCCCCTCCCTCCCATTTTCATGATGAAACCAACTCTGTATTGTTTCTTTGGTAACAGAAGAGGAAAAATGACTATTACTCACTTAATCTAAGCACAACGGCCACAAGAGCTTCAGTCTAGGCATTTGGCTCTGCGATGTTGAATGTTCTCTGTGCTCTCCTGTTTCCCCTTTTTTTGTTTCAGTTGAAAGCAATTCATGAACCCAGAACTCATACACTGACCACTAATGATGAACTATATGTTATAGATATTCCGGCAAATTTATTCTGCTATTTTACATAGCGACGGATCAGTGTTGGACATTGGTAAGGCATTCAGATCACAGAACTGATTTTAGACCTTTTGAGCTGCCAACACATCACGGTGACTGGGGAGCTGTGATCTATTCCTAGCTCAAATTGCCTGCAGATGACAAAGGAGCAGGCAGGCAGGCAGGTGGGGGAGCCCGAAAAGGTGCCCCCCTTCTCCATCTCCATCCGCCTGCCTGCCTCCCCCCACCCCCTAGCTGAGGAAGCCCCAATTCCTCTCTGGCGCCATCCCTCCACATCCCCATCTCCCCTCCCCTGAGACTCACCAGATCTCTCGGAGGTTCCTGGGAGGGAGCGCTCAGAGGTTGTGGGGAGGGATGCAGGAGACAACCTGACCAGGTCAACTGTCCATCTTCCCCCTTCCATCCTCGCTAAGTTTGCAGGATCTGTCTCTTTCATCGTTCCTGAAGAGTCAAGGAGCCAAAAGAAGCTGCAGGGTCCTGGGAGAGAGGAAGAAGCAAAGGGAGCCTCAGAGGCCCTGCAGGGATTCTCCTGCCCTAGATATTCTCCTGCCCCTGGAGAAGCCCAAATGGGGCAGCCCCTTCCCAACAGAAGCCCCATTTCTAAACATCTCCAGTGCTTGCAGTTTCCCCTGTTTGCTCCTCACCCCACTTCGTAAGGCTGACATTGAATTCAATGGTGCTTATGGACAGAACTTGGTGCCAAAACCAGTCACCATCCTGTCCCCAAGCCTTGGCCAATCATCAAAACTAAACTCCATTTCCTTCCATAGCAATACAGTGAAAGTTTGAGGCTTTAATCCATTTCAATTTTATCACATAGTTCGCTTTTCTGTTGTAATCCATAAATATAATCCCATTCTCTTTTATCTCCTCTTGCTTTTTATCAGTTTGTTCAGGGAAGGAGGGTTCGTTCTGGTGGGCTGGATCTGGAGCACAAAGGGTCAAGTTCTGCTTGCATGAGCCCTTGTGTTCCTTCTTCAAACTTATTAGGCAGGAACGTCAGAGGTCAAATCTGGAGAATACTTCATTCTGGGCTACTTATGACAGAGCACGGAAGACATGCAATCCATTCTTTTCAGTTCTGTCAAGTAGGTCCTTCCCTAGATTTCTCAAGTGCAAGGACCCAGGGCTGTCTGAGTTAGGGGGTTCCTTGGGGTCCAGGTCAGCTGGCTAGTCAGGATTGTCACCTGCAGAGTATATGTCAACTAAAGGATAATACTCTGCCTTGAACTGAGGAGTTTTTGGAGCTGTTGCTGAATGTGGAAGCAGAGGAGCTGGTGATGCCACATTTTGGAATAATCTTGAGACTAATACACCACTCCTCCATAGATATTCTCTGCGCTTATACACTATATTCACAAACTTTACGCTCCTCTTGTGAGAAGATACCTAAGGGCTTAGGGTAGCTTGAGAGAAGTAGCTTATTTTGAGACAGAACCCATTTCCAATTCTTGTTTATCAAAACCCTCTCCCTAGTTGGTTTTGGCTTCTGACAGGACAGCAGAGCATTTGATAACCTTGCATATTGTTTCATATTGATATAGGGATCTGGTGTGCAGATTCCAGTAACCTAGAAATAGTACCTCGGGTTAAGAACTTTGCTTCAGGATGAGAACAGAAATCATGCTCCGGCGGCACGGCAGCAGCAGGAGGCCCCATTAGCTAAAGTGGTGCTTCAGGTTAAGAACAGTGTCAGGTTAAGAACGGACATCTGGAACGAATTAAGTACTTAACCCAAGGTACCACTGTACAGTACAAGCTTCTTAAGTGTTCTGTCTGGACCCAGAGCATGAGCTACTCCTAAGTAAGTTAAAAGGTATTTTTAAGTCAACTTTTTAATATGGCACTATTTTAATTTTTTTTAACATTTTTGCTCTTCTTTGTACTTATAGACCTCCTTTTGCCATGTGGACAAATTAAACCTCCCTTATTCATTTATTTTTAATGGTAGGGAAAGAGATATTGTTGTATTATCCGGTTCCACACTCTTTGCCAGACTTTATTCCAGAAGGGTTTACAAGTACCTATCAGGATGGTAAGAATTTTATTACAGTGAGCCAAAAAGGATTTTATGCATTCTATGTCCCTCGTTAGCAGTACAAGTCACCCAATGACGGATAATTCCTCATTTGCACCAGAGGCTTGGGAGAAGGAGTCTTTTAGCCTTGTATTAGCATTTCCTGAGGATAGTTCTGAATTTTGCTTTCAGATTAGTTCCTCTACCTGTTTAGCCTGAATTTGGCCTTGAGTCGCTTGAGCTCCTGGTCTCAGTGCCAGAGATGACTTAGCAGTTGAGCTGCCTGGGCCCCAAGCCTCTTTCTGCTCATCCTTAGAGCTGCTGAGAGATCCTATAAGGTCAGTAATAGGATCTGGCTCCTGCTGTTTCTTAGCCACCTCCTCATTTTCCTTATTCACGTAAAATGGAGTAATTTTTGCTTGGGCTTTCTTAGAGAAGCTCTCTTTGGAGGAGGGTCTGTGGCACTTGGGGAGAGAACATTAATTTTGTAACTACTCCGGGTCAACACTGTCTTTCCCCTTAATTCCTCATCAAGTTTCCTGATATCATTAATAATAATGATAATAATCCTAGCCTGAGGAAGAAATTGAGGCTGAAATGATTGAACAATGCAAATGACTGCTTGTGAAAGAGGAAGAAGGGAGGGGAGTTACTGCCTTTTTTGGCTGGTATTAGCTAACGTATTTATGGGACCCGGAGATTCAAAAAGCCTGGCTCGTTCCAGGGATGGATTTAATTTGGCTCAGTCGTGGAATCCGCTCCATCTCCAAGCTCAGTCATTTCTTTGCTCAACCAAAAACAGACAGAAACAGAAAGGAAAACAGAAAATTTGAGAGGATGTGCTGCTCTGGTTCGGCAGAAGCGGCTCAGTCATGCTGGCCACATGACCCGGAAGCTGTACGCCGGCTCCCTCGGCCAGTAAAGCGAGATGAGCACCGCAACCACAGAGTCCGCCACAACTGGACCTAACGGTCCGGGGTCCCTTTACCTTTACCTTACCTCCATGGCCCTAAGATCTCTGAAGCCTACACTGAAGAAAGTCTGGGCAGCTCAGACCAGCCTCCTCATGGTTTGAAGACTGGTGGAAGCATATTCCCAGACAGAACAGGAGATACCGTATTTTTTGCTCTATAGGACGCACCTTTTCCCTCCTAAAAAGCAAGGGAAAATGTGTTTGCGTCTTATGGAGCAAATGCAGGGGGGAGGCAGGCAGGAAAAGCCCCCAAGAGCCGCACACAAGCTCCGAGGAGGGAGAAGGGACTGACTGGCCGCATCAGTCCCTTCTCCAACCTCGTAGAAAAGCCCACAGGAGCCACGCACCCTTTAAAGAGCATGCAGCTCTTGGGGGCTTTTCCCCGAGGAGGGACAAGGGACTGACTGGCCGCTGTTGTGGGAGATGGGGGAATTCCCCCACCTCCCGCAAAAGCAGGGAGAAGCGCACAGGCTGCGCGCAGAGCTGGGGGGGGGGGTTATATTTTCCCCCTTGATTTCCCCCTCTGAAAACTAGGTGTGCCCTATGGTCAGGTGCACCCTATGGAGCGAAAAATACGGTACATCTCCTATTGAAAGTTTTACATTCCAGGAGAGTTGTGGGTGTGTTAACATCTCAGATGCTGCAGGTGGCGCTATGGGGCTCCCTCAAAATAGAGGAGGTTTGTCCTTCAGAGATCTGTATGGAATTTCAAAACTGATTTCATGATCCAGCAGGGAGCCTTACCAGAGAGGCCACGATCCCAGGATTCTCCTCCTTGACTTCCTTCTGCAGGCCTCTCTGGTCAGGATCCAGCAAAGCCCAGTCCTCCTCTGTGAAAGGAACAGCTACGTCTTCAAAGCACACTGGACCCTAAGAGAAACAGGGAGCATAAAGATGATCTTCTAAACATTGCTCTGTTCTTTTCTGAAACAATTTTGTTGTGTATTTAAATGATGGGTACAGTGTTGCTTCAGGATAAGAAGAGAAATTGCACAGTGGTGGCAGCGGAGGCCCCATTATCAAATGTGGTACCTCAGGTTAAGAACAGTTTCAGGTTAAGAATGGACCTCTACAATAAATTAAGTTCTTAAGCCGAGGTACCAATGTATTAATCTTTGTGTAAATGGGGGAATTCCACAAAACAATAATTTTATTATCTACGCAGCACTCATCTTCAAGTAAATCTTTGCAAGCATTCCCATTTTCCAGATGGAAGGACCTCCTCTCTCTCCATCTGGTGGGGTGGCCCCTCCCCCTGCCCACAAGCCAACTTCAAGGGGCACCAGGAGGGGGAGGGGAGGGAATGTTGGTTGGTTGGCATCCATCCATCTGTCTTGGGAGACCATGGAAGAGTGTGTCTTTGGGAGTGAGATCCAGTTGTTGGAGGGTAACAGTGCCAGCCGTGGGTGTGGAGACCGACAGGGGAGAGACATGTGTTGTTGCATCTGTCACACAGGAAGTGGTCCAGTTGTGCTGCTGCAGATGCAGGCGGGCTTTTCTTCTCCCTGTGCTCCCCCCACGTGGGAATGTTCCCCTCTGGCTGCAGCCTCTGCTCACAAAGGTGACTTTTCCCTCCCTCTGAAGGGGGTTTATTTCCTTGACCCAAATCCCCCTCCCCAAAATGAAGGCAGCATCTGGACCCCAAGGAAGAGCAGAGATGCATATTTCCTGCGATCTCCCCCCCCCTCCCTGGCTTGGCAGAGAGGACAAAGGAGGACCCTCTGCTCCCCGACTTGGGGGTCTCCCCCCACTGTGCATGATCTGAGCAGGGACCCCCACGCCCCCTCCCTGCCCCCCTGGGACCCCCTTCTCCCCATGGCACCCTCAGGGGGAGGAGAGAGGAGACTCACCCGAGTCCAGGAGGGGCTTTTGCAAAGGAGAGAGAAGAAAGCAGGGAGGGGGGAGGGGGGAATTTACCCATGGAGGACCCTGCCCCTCCCCCTTCACTCCCCGTCCTCTCTAGGACTCCAGCTCTGCTCCTCTTAACCCTTGCCGAGCCCAGCCCTCCCTCTGCCCCCCGGAGCCCCCCTGGGAGCCCGACTCGGCGCCAGGGAGACGGGGCTTCCCCAGGAGTCTCCTCGAGAGCAGGCGCCAGGGAGGAAGAGGAGTCCCCGATCCCCCCAAGGGAGACCCTTCCAAGTCTTCCCTCCAGCTCCCCATCTTCCCTGGGGCAGCCCCACTGAATCGGGGAGACGCCTCCTTCCCTTGGACTTGGGGGCTGGCAGGCCCAGCTGGGCTTCTTCCAGGCTCTGGCGGAGTCAGACTTGGGGGGCCCTTTCCCCCCCTCAGTCCGCCCCCCACACCCAGGGGGTCCCCTCAGCCCTCCTTCTTGGGGGTCTCCCCCGCTCCCCCCTCTCAGTCCGCCCCCCACACCCAGGGGGCCCCCTCAGCCCTCCTTCTTGGGGGTCTCCCTTCCCTCCCCCCCTCAGTCCGCCCCCCACACCCAGGGGTCCCCTCAGCCCTCCTTCTTGGGGGTCTCCCCCGCTCCCCCCAGCTTCTCCCCTTCAACTCCCGCCTGACTCCTCTTCCCCCTCAGAAAAGGCGCCTTGCCTTTTCCCGCCAAAAGGGCTGGCTCCGCCCCCCGCTGGCTTGGCAGCCAATCAGAGCGAGGCTCCCGCCCCCTGGGTGAATTTCTGAGGGACTAAGTCCGCTGACTGGCCTGGCTCTGCTGTCCATCACAGGCCCAACCAAGGGGGGCATCTCTAGAGATCATCTCCGTCTGTCAGTTACCTGTCAATCCATTTTAGGGTTTGAGATCCTTTGAAATAACTGTTCCGGGTGCCAGAGCCCTGCGGGGCCTAAGTTTCATAAACAGTAGTAGTGAATGGATGGCGGAAAAGTCTGGGAAGGGGCGAGAGGCCCCTGCCTGCCCCCCTCAAGGCTCCTCTCAGGTTCCTCCAGGGTCCGAAGCCGCCTCCTCCATTTGGGGGGGGGGGGCCAGGAAGGGAGTGGTCCCTGCAGCTTGGCCTGCTGGAAAGGGGGCGACATGCAAGAGGCCAGCCTGGCAGGGTTGTTGTGGAAGGAGGAGCTCCTGGGAGGAAAGGAGGGGCCAGGGAAATGCCATTCTGCCAGTAAAGTGCCTCCGTCTCTCACTCCTCTTCCGAAAGAGAACCAGGGGGGTGTATATATATCTAGGTAGGAAGGTAGGTAGATGATAGAGATAGATAAACGGCCTCGGTCCAGTATATCTGAAGGAGCGTCTCCACCCCATTCTTCTGCCCGGACACGGAGGTCCAGCGCCGAGGGCCTTCTGGCGGTTCCCTCACTGCAAGAAGCCAAGTTACAGGGAACCAGTCAGAGGGCCTTCTCGGTAGTGGCGCCCGCCCTATGGATGCCAAAGAGATCAACAACTACCAGACTTTTAGAAGACATCTGAAGGGAAGTTCAGGGAAGTTTTTAATGTTTGATGTATTACAGTATTGTAATATTTTTTTGGAAGCTGCCCAGAGTGGCTGGGGAAGCCCAACCAGATGGGCGGGGTATAGATAATAAATTATTCTTCTTATTATTATTATAGAGATGTATGTGTGTATAACAGACGGGCACAAAATTTGGCCGCCGGCCCTTCCTCCCGCTCCAAACATAGAAGGACCGGTTGCCCTGACCCAGCATGGCCTCTGCTCTTTCTGGCCTCCTGGGCAGCGTCAACTCCGGGACGGCCCTCCTCGCTTGGTGAATGGAGGGGCGAAGTCAACTTACACTTGGACGTGGAGGCTGTCAGGGCCTGAAGCGCAGCAGGACAGGCCCAGCTTTTCTCCAGCTCCGCTTGCCCAAAAGCAGCTGCTCCCCTTCAGGCCGATGTTCCCCTTTCTAGAAATGGGGGCCTAATGCTTCCCTCGCCCTCTGCTCCCTTCCCTGAGTACTTGCACCATTCAGTGCTTTGGACGCAGCCCCGCTTCCCTGGCGGAACAGCCGGATTAAGGGCACCAGGAATATCTATCCTTTATGAACTCCAGAGGGGAGCTTCTCGCTCCTCCTGTGACAAGATTCCCAAAGGCTGAGGGTAGCATGAGAGAACTAGTCTCTTTTGAGACAGCACCAATTTCCATTTCTTCTTGATCAAAACCCACAAACGCTCTGCTAGGATTTTTCCAGAAGGTTTTACAAGTATCTATCAGGATGGTAAGAATTTTACTAGCGAGCCAAAAAAGATTTTGTGTTCCATGTCCCCTGTTAATAGTACAATATGCTCATAATCCCTCCTCATTTGTCCGAAAAGGTTGGGAGAAGGAGTCTTTTATCCTTGCTTTAGCATTTCCTGAGGATACACCTGAAATTTGCTTTCACATTAGTTCGTCTGCTTGTTTAGCCTGAATAGGGGAGAGACATGTGTTGTTGCATCTGGGACACAGGAAGTGGTCCGGCTATGCAGATGCAGACGGGCTTTTCTTCTCCCTGCCCCCCCCCCCCGTGGGAATGTTCTCGTCTGTCTACATCCTCTGTTCACAAAGGTGACTTTTCCCTGAATTATTGTAGGGGGTTTATTTTCTTGACCCAAAGCCCCCTCCCCCAAAATGAAGGCAGCATCTGGATCCCAAGGAAGAACAGCTGCAGTCCTCCTGTAGCCTTATGAGGCATTGCCCTCAGGTGGGAAAAATATTGTGCCCGGGAAAGGGGAAATGGGAGTCAACAGACACTCAAGGAATAGTTTCGGAGAAAAAGCTTTATTTCTACCATCCATGAACTGGTAGAAGGAGCAAGTGTGATAACTCACAAACAAGCACGAGTTCACAGCCATTTGCACAGAGCATATATTCCCCTTCCAGTTCCCTCCCCTTTCTCCTCCTTCTGAAAAGTTCTGCCCCATGTCTCCTGAGCATGAACAGAAAGTTCCTGTCTTGGGACTATTTTGGACTGTTCCCAGGAAAAGGGGGTGAGAAACCAAAGGGGGTTTCAGAGTGTTCAGATATGTTTCATTCTCCTGTTCTGGCATAGTTCCCAGAAAGAAAGTTGCAATCTGGTTTTAACAAGGCCACTGGCCTTAGAAACCAAAAGGCTTTGAGATGCAAAGTGGCCGGTGCAGAGTGGCTTCGGGGACATAATTATATCTCTATAGAAACTGCAGAAAGAGACCTACTGGAACGTGGAATTAGAGTCACCAGAGTGCAAAGACTCAGTACAACTCCTGAAAACTGGATTAAGCCAACAAGTGGCTGAAAATTACAGGAATATAGAAAGACTATACAACCCCTTCTGGATTAAAAAAGAAAGACTCTATATTTGATTTTTGTCTACTCCCTCTTATCTTGTTTAACTTTGTCCTGTCTCTAATAACAACTATACTAATATACTAATTAAATTTGAGTATTCAACAATCCAAAGGTTTTTAGAAATGTAAATGGGATTTAACAATTTTGAGTGAATAATTGGAAATAGGCGAACTGAATTAAGATAACGAAAGCTATTATCTAAAACGGGGAAAAACGAAAGAGGATAAAAAGACAGGAAGATAGGAGAACAATTTACATAGCCTAGAGTGTCTCTGGGGTGGAGAATATATATACATATAAGGGGAAAAAATAAAAATAAAAAATAAAATAAGGATAAGTAAGATTGTGAGCCCCTTTGGGGAGAGAGAGACAACTTACAAGATGTCGTGGAGAGATGGTAAAAAAGTCGGAGGGACTCCAGGAGATAGAAAGGCATCCCGGCAAGAAGAGATTAAAGATCTAGACATTCTATGGCTAAAAATCAAAGAGGAATTCAAACAAAGAGAAATGCATATGGAAAGTAAGTTAGGAGAATTGCAGGAACAAATAGATAGTAAAATAGAAAGTGCTGTAGGTGAACTCACAAAAAAGATACAAGATCTGACAGTCAAATCAAAAATACTTGAAGAATAAAATAAAAGAACGCAGAAAAATTTGAGGGATCAAAAGAAAGAAACAGAAAAGCTAAAGGATGAAGTAAAAAACTTAAATAAAACACAAGATCAACTATGGGACAATTTGGCCCTGGCAGAGATGCGTCAAAAAAATCTTAATTTAAAATTCAGAGGGATTGCCGAAGAAGCAAATGAAAACGTAAGGGAAAGAATAGTTAAGGAACTAGCAAAATGGCTGCAGATGAAAGAGGAACAAGTAGCATACACCATAGAGAACGCATTTAGAATAAGAGGGAAACCACAACAAATCAAATAAAAAAAAACCCCGGGAGACTGCTTAGTAATTTTTAACACCATAGAAATGAAAAACACAATTGTAAGAACGAGCTTTAAAAAAAAGCTGATGATTGGAGATCGTCCAATCATCATTTTTAAAGAAATTCCAGTCAGGATTCTACGTAAAAGGGAAGGATATACACAGTTGACAAGTGTGCTGAAGAGAAGCACAATTCAGTATAAATGGGAATTCCCAGAAGGGGTTTCCTTCTATTACAAGAACAAAAAATTCAAGTTGACAGATACACATGAAGCAGAAAAGTTCCTGAGAAGGTACGAAAAAGATCTGGGTAGAGAGGAAGCAAGACAGCGAGGAGGTGACCTGGATGCGGGGGGGAGGGAGGCGGGGGGAGTGGAGTTGGGGGCGGGGGGGAACGGAGGAGGAGACGGAAGACACAAAATCGGAGGAAGAAGAGGAAGGAGAAGACAGAGAATCCAACAGAAAGAATAACACCAGATTTTAAACCAGAAACAAGGATAAAGCGCACGCACTATTAACCCAAAATGTCTCTCAAGTTTCTTTCGTGGAATGTGAATGGTTTTAATGATAAGCCCAAGAGAAATAAATTTGAAAAGATTATAAAGAAAAAAAATATTGATGTCATTTGTTGCCAAGAAACTCATGTTGCCAAAAAGCATAAGTATATTCTAATAAATAAGAAGTTGGGAATAGAATTCATCAATTCAAACTCAAAGAAAAAAAGAGAGGTAGTAATCTATGCGAAGGAGAAACTAGAACCCAAACAAATTTGCAAGGATGAGGATGGAAGAGTTTTAGGAATTCAAATTAACTACCAGGGAGAGAAAATAAACGTGGTAACAGTCTATGCCCCAAACTCAAATAGAATGGAGTTCTTTAAAAAACTGGAACAATCTTTATTAGAGCTAGACAACAATAAACTGGTCTTACTCGGAGATTTAAATGCGGTTCCGACGCCAGAACTAGATAGAAGTACAAGAAAAAAGAACATAAATCAAGGGAAACGACCAAAATCGTTTAATGATCTGGAAGAAAATCTGGACCTAATAGATATATGGAGATACAAAAACCCTACAATGAAGCAATTTACCCATTTCTCTGAACCACATCAGAGCTGGAGCAGGCTGGATCAGATATGGATCTCAAGAGAATTAATAATAAGAACGGAGAAATGCGAAATTCTACCCAGAACCTTATCGGATCATAGCCCAATAACATTACAATTAAAGTGGAAGATCCAAGGGTTGTACAGATGGAGAATGAATGACTACCTACTTGAAAAAGAAGAAGTGATAGAAAAAGCTAAAACTACCATAAAAGACTATTTTGACTTAAACATCAACAAAGGAACAGGTATAGACACAGTATGGGATGCTAGCAAGGCTGTGTTAAGAGGCCTCCTGATACAACAAAATACCCAAAGAAAAAAGGCTAAAGAAAAAAAAAGAAGAATTAATCCATCAATTGAAAGAATGCGAAAAAAATATGATAAAAAATCCAAATGACGATGGCCATAAGCAACAATATAAAATGCTCCAAACAGAATATTCGATATTAATAAGCCAAGAGGTGGAATGGGGAATAAAGTTAATGAAACAAAGGTCCTTCGAATCGGCAAATAAAATTGGAAAGTTTCTGGCATGGCAACTGAGAAAAAGAAGAAAACTTAGTACCATCAATAAAATAAAAGTTGAAGAACAAGTCCTGGAAGACCCCAATGAAATAAAAAAGAACTTCCTTAAATTCTATGAGAACCTATACAAAAGAGAAGAAGAAGATTTAACGGGCATCGCAAAATACCTAGAAGAAAATAGTCCCAAAAATATATCAGAAGAGGAAAGAACCGCCTTAAATAAACTCATAAAAATAGAGGAGATCCGAGAGGCAATCAAAAGGATGAAACTGGGGAAAGCCCCAGGCCCAGATGGGTTATCTGCCAAGTATTACAAGGTCCTAGAGGAATACATAACACCAGTACTGTGTGACGTAATCAACGAGATACTAAGAGGAGGAAAAATGCCAGCATCCTGGAAAGAAGCCTATATCACGTTGATCCCGAAACCAGATTCAGACAAACTTAACATCAAGAATTACAGACCGATTTCATTATTGAATAACAACTACAAGATCTTCGCAGATATAATGGCACACAGACTTAAAAAGTGTTTAACTAATCTCATTCATATTGACCAGGCCGGTTTCCTTCCCAACAGACAAATAAAAGATAACATTAGACATACAATAGACATTATTGAATATTTAGAATGTCATAATGAAATTCCCGCTGCTTTAATGTTTGTCGATGCCGAGAAGGCTTTCGACAATGTCTCCTGGGGTTTTCTGATAAAGTGCCTGGAAAGATCAGGGATAGATGGCACATTCCTGGAAGGAGTTAGAGCAATCTACACACAACAAAGAGCTAGATTAATTATTAACAATACCCTGACAGAACAGTTTGAAATAGCAAAAGGCACTCGACAGGGGTGCCCTCTGTCACCGCTGTTGTTTATCATGGTTTTAGAGATAATCACAAACAAGATAAGAAAAACCCCAGAGATCCGTGGCATAAAAATAGGAGCGAAAGAATATAAACTGAAAACATATGCAGACGATCTTATGCTGTCATTGGAAGAACCAAAAGAGAGCGTCGGCAAAGTGTTAAAGCTACTAGAGGAATTTGGAAAATTATCCGGATTTAAATTGAACAGAGCAAAAACCAAAATAATGACCAAAAATATGGAAGAAGAAACCAAAAACGATCTTGAAAGTCAAACTGGAATTAAAATAACTAAAAAAGTAAAATACCTAGGAATCTGGTTAACTATGAAAAATATAAATCTGATTGAAAATAACTACAAGAAAACATGGAAAGAAATAATGAAGGACTTGGATACATGGAATAGAATACATCTCTCATGGTTGGGGAGAATGGCGGCGATTAAAATGAGCTTACTACCTAAATTACTCTTCCTATTCCAGAATATACCAATAATTAGAGGAACCTCAATATTCAAAGAATGGCAGAGATTACTTTCTAAATTCATTTGGCAGGGAAAGAGACCAAGAATTAGATTTAAATTGCTCACAGACCAAAGAGATAGGGGTGGTCTTGCGGTTCCAAATTTGAGGTTATATTACGAAGCTGCATGTCTTTGTTGGGTAAAAGACTGGATTGTCATCAAAAACAAAAATTTGTTAGATCTAGAGGGGTTTAATCTAAGATTCGGTTGGCATGCCTATTTATGGCGAGACAAAGGAAGGGTTCATAAAGGTTTTTCTAATCACATTTTCAGAGGGCCACTGCTGGAAGTGTGGGAAAGGAATAAAAAATTGTTGGAGCAGAAAACGTCCTGGTGGTTATCACCAATAGACATTTTAACAATTAAAAAATTAAACATTGAGGGGGAAAGATGGACATATGAAGATTTACTAACCAAAACAGAATCTGGGTGGAGGATTAGACCTTACGAAGAAATAAAAAGCAAGCTGACTGGCTGGATTCAATACCATCAAATTAATTCAATGTGGAGGGAAGATAATAAGATCGGACTAAATGACAAGAAATATTATCAAAAATGTACAACCAGTTGCTTGAGTGGGACACCAAGGACGAGGAAGTAAAGGATGTGATGGTGAAGTGGGCGGTAGACCTAGGGTACAACATAGAGTTTGACAAATGGAAGGCATTGTGGTGTAAAGATATGAATTTCTCAGCATGCACGACACTAAAGGAAAACATGTATAAGATGATGTACAGATGGTACATAACGCCGGTAAAACTACATAAAATGTATAGAACGGGCGATAAACTGTGTTGGAAATGTAAGAGCAAGGAGGGCGATTTCATCCATACGTGGTGGACGTGCGAGATTCTCAAAAAATTTTGGGAATCCATCTATAATGAATTAAAAAAAATTCTTAAATATACGTTTGTTAAAAAACCCAAAGCCTTCCTGCTGGGGATAATTGGTAAGGACATCAAAGAAGAAGATAGAATCTTTTTTCAATATGCAACGGTGGCCGCCAGAACCCTCATAGCACAGTACTGGAAAACACCAAAAATCCCAACACTAAAGGAGTGGCAACTTAAATTATCCGATTATTTGGAGTTGGCTAAATTGACACAGAAAATAAGAAATCAAAGAAGTGCAAAATTTAACAATGAATGGGATAAATGTAGGATATATATGGAAATAGAGACAAGGGGAAAATCAAAATGTTGATCAGAAACACATATGTACTTACAGAAATCACAGTAGGCATGAGATAACGCTTACTACGTAAAAAGTTTTATTAAGGAATAGACACAGCAGATAGATAAACAAGGTAATATTTTCCGAAATCGAGATAAAGGGAAGTCGATCAATGTCATTTAAAGTTGTATGTATTTCGTGTTTTTCTTTTTTTCCTCTTTTTCTTTTTCTTTTCTTTTTTTTCTTTCTCTTTTTCTGTTTTTTCTTTTTCATTTTGTCTTTTGTACGTTTGTGAAATATATTTATGTCAAAATTTAATAAAAAAAGAGAGCGAGAGAAGCAAAGGACTCTGTTCTCCACCTTCGTTTCAGTCTTTTTGTTGCAGCCAGAGCAATATGCTTAGCTAATGCTTTTAGCCTTAGAGAGAAAAAAAAGCTTTGAGAGTTCCTGAGGCGAGGCTTGGAGGTCTGGCTGGGGGGGGGGGGATTCAGAAACAGTTTTAGGGTTTTTAGGGTAACCTGACTGTCTTTCTCCACTCCTGCGAAGTGGCCCCTCCCTGGCTTGGCAGAGAGGACAAAGGAGGACCCTCTGCTCCCCGACTTGGGGGTCTCCCCCATCAGGCATGATCTGAACAGGGACCCCCATGCCCCCTCCCTGCACCCCGGGTAGTGGCATAACAAGGTCAGGGGGTACCTGGTGTGGAAAAGTTTTTGTCACCTCCCCAATATTGACCTCTATTTTTTTGCCTGCAAAAATGTTTTGACTTTATTTCACATTTTCTTACAAAGGAATGTGGATTCTGGGCCTCTGATAACAAGTAGGCCACTGTGGAGAGATGCTTAAATCTACAGGATGCATTGTGTTTTGGCTTGTGTTGTTTTATTTATATTTATTCTTTATTTCATAAAATTTATTTTAAACAACCTGCAAAGTTGTTTACCAATACAAAAAAACAACAACAACACCACAGCAGTAAAATCAATGAGAATTAACAAGCCTACTTTAAAACAGAGAAAAGCTAAAATATTAAAAGAGATTAAAATTACTTCAGCTTCCTGAGCATCTGGCTATGCTTGCCTAAACAAGAATGCTTTTAGCAGGTGCCAGAAAAGAGTCTAGCAGAGGCACGCGCTTTATTGCAAGAGGCGGGGAGTTCCAAAGGGCAGGTGCTGCCACACTAAACAACGCAGTGCTGAAAAGGGGGTGAAAGGCAAGCGGCCAGCCTGGCAGGGTTGTGGAAGGAGGAGCTCCTGGGAGGAAAGGGGGTGCCAGGGAAATGCCATTCTTTTTTTTTAAAAAAATTATATTTATTAAAGTTTTAAAGGTTACACAAGAAAAAGAAAAAACACCAAATTAAACAGAAAACAAAACAATACATCACAATAAAAAAGAGCAAAAAAGAAAAATACAATTAAAACAAAAACAGTTCAAACCTTCACATAACTTATCTTTCATTTGATTGTTTCCTTGACCTCCTCACACCTCCCTTTTTTGTATTCTAGTTCTAAAAGTAAAGAGCCTCCGTCTCTCACTCCTCTTCCAAACGAGAGCCAGGTGTGTGTGTGTGTGAACATATAGAGTGAGGAGAGAAAGTATTTGATCCCCTGCTAGATTTGCTTTTTTGCCCTCTGACGAAGAAATGCCTAGTCCACAATATTAATGGTAGGTTTATTGTAGCTGTGAGAGACAGAATAACAACAGAGAAACCCAGAAGACAAAAGTCAAAGATTGATGATGAATTTTATTTTTTTTGGTTCTTTTTCCTACTTTTCTCTCTTTTATTTATTCCCAATATCATCCTGATCTCTATATGTAAATTAGCATGCAAGATGAACATTTTGCTCTTCTTCTTGTTGTCCCTCAATTGTTTTCGGTGCAGTCCCTCCTCAGAAGGCCCTATTTCGTTCCACCGTCTTAGCTTCCAGGACTCTGGCTTTCCTTTGTTTAATTAAAATTAAGACATGTAATGTATTTTAATGGACTGATATTTTCCCAAACCAAAGAATCTTCTGGAAGAGACCACACTGTGCGATAGATTTCACAGTTAATACTTGTTTGGTTCCTCTACAATCCAAGCTTGCTCCCCCTGAGCCCTAAGGGAAGCTTACAAAGATCAAAGATTCACCTTCACTTTTATAAACCCATATATGACAAAAGTCCATGCAAGCAGATGTGGTTTCCTGTGTGAAATATTCCCCAGTTGTAATCTGTCAGTTGTCTGCAGCCCCCTTTGAGAGGGACCCCTTTTTTCTAATGTGCCATCATTTGCACCATTTTAGCATCCCCAGCCGAAAAAATATTTAATCTTGTACAGTGGTGCCTCGGGTTACATATGCTTCAGGTTACATACGCTTCAGGTTACAGACTCCGCTAACCCAGAAATAGTGCTTCAGGTTAAGAACTCTGGGGTTGCAGTTTTCAGGCTTGGGGACAGGGTGGTGACTGTTTTTTGCACCAAGTTCTGTCCATAAACCCCACTGAGTACAATGGGATCTACTCTAGGTCATTACTGTGCAGACAATGCCAGCCTTATGAAGTGGGGTGAGGAGCAAAAAAAATGAAATGGAAATCAATGGAGATGTTTAGAAATGGGGCTTCTGGTTCCGGTCTGCCTTAATGGATCCTGCTCCCAAGATAGCAGAGATTGATTTTGTTGTTGTTGTTTAGTTGTTTAGTCGTGTCCGACTCTTCGTGACCCCATGGACCAGAGAACGCCAGGCACTCCTGTCCTCCACTGCCCCCCGCAGCTTGGTCAGACTCATGCTGGTAACCTCGAAAACACTATCCAACCATCTCGTCCTCTGTCGCCCCCTTCTCCTTGTGCCCTCCATCTTTCCCAACATCAGGGTCTTCTCCAGGGAGTCTTCTCTTCTAATGAGGTGGCCAAAGTACTGGAGCCTCAGCTTCACAATCTGGCCTTCCAGTGAGCACTCAGGGCTGATTTCCTTCAGAATGGAGAGGTTTGATCTTCTTGCAGTCCATGGGACTCTCAAGAGTCTCCTCCAGCACCATAATTCAAAAGCATCAATTCTTCGGCGATCAGCCTTCTTTATGGTCCAGCTCTCACTTCCATACATCACTACTGGGAAAACCATAGCTTTAACTATACAGACCTTTGTTGGCAAGGTGATGTCTCTACTTCTCAAGATGCAGAGATTGATAGCAAAGAATAAACAAGGAAGCTTTGAGAGTAATTGTCCTTGCAAGCTCCCCCCAGGGCCCAGGGGGGAGTGAGCTTCACTCACAGATTGTCTTGATACCTGGCTCTTGCTCCACCATGGAATCTGAGAGGCAGATTGCCTATTGGTAGCCCTCCTACTCGGCCATTAAGAAGCAGAGGTACTTCTGTTTATTAGAGTGAAAGTAGAACTAATATACAGACATGTGCTGGAACATAAGGAACAAGATCATAAACTGATACAAAGCCAAAACGATTCAAACCGCAAAAAAGACTTCCTTCGATGTAAAATATTTACTCTTTCTTTATATATATATCATGTTTGCAACATAAATGATTCAGCAGCACGCACACACGCACACACCCCGAATGCTAACAAACTGATAAAAAGCAAGAGGTGATAAAAGAGAATGGGATTATACTTCTGGATTACAATGAAAAAGAGAACTATGTGACAAAATTGAAATGGATTTAAAGTCCCAAAGTTTCACTGTATTCCTATGGAAGGAAATGGAGTTTGAGCTTTGATGATCGGCTAAGGCTTTGGCAGGACGCCAGATCGTTATTGAGAGAGTTGGAGAAGCTGGAGTCTTGCCAGAGCTTTGGTGGGACGCCAGATTACTCTCTATCTAGACTCAAACAATAACAAAAAAGGGAGAGAAGATGGCGTGTGACGCAGTTGAAATTACAGCCTCATTCTCTGATAAGACTGTATTTCAACAAAGTCTCTTCATATTTTCAAACAAGCTGATACCTTGCCAATAATAATTAGAGCCCTCCACAAAGGACCGCACCATTAAACATCAAATTCTCAAGTTTTTTTTAATATAGTTTCACTTGCATTCCATTTCTTTAATTGACTCTTTCTCCATGAGGCTTGCCAAATCATGAAGTAGCTGGTAGTACTGCAGTGTTTCATTCTATCATTGCACAGTGTGACACTGTGCCTTTTAATTGCCTAATTACCTAATGTATCATCGTGTGAGAACGGGAGCTATTTCTATCCCCTCTGGTGCATGAGTCAGCTCTTCGCTCTGTTGACTTTGTTCGGATATTTCCGTTCCACCTTAAGAAGGGAGCAGGTTGTTGTGTGACAGCCTGCGTATTTCCTGTTCACAGGATGTTTCTGTTTATGTATATAGCTTTTGTTTCTTCTCTCTCTGTGCCTGAACATCGAAGCAGGCAGTCATGTTTTTCTTTGTTCTGATCAACGCTGAATAAAGTTGTAAATAATGCTCTCCTGAGTGCACCTTTCGTTGTGCGAACTTTGCTGATAAGAGTGTGCACGAGCCCTGGAATGTGGCAAGCTATTTCTGCAGCTCATGTCGCTAACTGAGTGATACTGTATCTACGGGAGATCGATGGATCGCCCGGAATCGACGTGGGGTCATGATGGCCTTTGTCTCCCTGGCAGTATCCCAACAGACTTCTTATTTTCTTGATGCTGCATTCCAACCAGAGTCTGCTTCTGCTGTACTCTGCTACTATGGGCGAAGTTCCTCACCATTCGGACAAGTGAGGGAGGGCGTTGGCCCAACAGCACGAAGTATCAAAAAAGATGAGACGCTCACCTCACATCTTCTGTAGCAGAGCGACAAAAGTCCTTTCAAAGTCCGAATTCAAATCTTTGTTGAAAAACAGGAATGCTCCCGCTCATGGCATTGGCATCGGAGAGTGTCCAATTCGTGCAAACACCCAGCGCCCCTGCCTCCACTGCAGCGAGCGGCAGATATCGGACGACGTGCGGGTGAAGACACATCCGCCCCATCTCTGCGGGGTTCAACAGGGATAATTACCCCCAGATTCACCTTGTTTAATTGCACGACTGGGGTCCGGTGTCCTGGGAAAGCAGCCAAACGCCATAGGCCATCACACCGGAAGTCTTCTCCAAAGTCTTTTTTATATTTTCTCTCTGATAGTAAGAGCTGACAGTGAAAAGGAACTCTCTCAGAAGGGGGTGGACCTTCATTGGGGGGTTTTAAGAAGAAGCTGGATGGTCATGGCTGCTTGAAATGAGATTTCTGGAGGGGATTGGACTAGATTCTGAATCCATAATTCTATTCTTCACCCTGGTGTGAGATCTTAAATTGACTTTTGAACAAGTGAAATTTTATACACATTCCATGTGCTGATATGCTTTCAACCCTGTATGAATTATTTGGTGGGCCATGAATGAATCTTTTCCCACATTCCAAACACTTTCTCTCTTGTATGGATTCTTTGATGGGAAGTGAGATGGGTCCTTTGACTGAAGCTCTTTCCACATTCCAAGCACTGATAGGGTTTCTCCCCTGTATGAATTCTGTGATGAGAAGTGAGATTCCCCTCGTGACTGAAGCGCTTCCCACATTCCAAGCACTGGAAGGGTTTCTCCCCTGTATGAATTCTTTGATGGGAAGTGAGACTATCCTTCCGATTGAAGCTCTTTCCGCATTCCAAGCACTGATAGGGTTTCTCACCTGTATGAATTCTTTGATGGGAAGTGAGGTGGTAGCCCTTCCGGAAGCTTTTCCCACAATCGAAGCACATATAGGGTTTCTCCCCTGTATGAATTCTTTGATGGGAAGTGAGATCACAACTCAGACGAAAGCTCTTTCCACATTCCAAGCAGTGATACGGTTTCTCTCCTGTATGAATTCTTTGATGGGAAGTGAGACTATCCTTCCGACTGAAGCCCTTTCCACATTCAAAGCACTGATAGGGTTTCTCCCCTGTATGAATTCTTTGATGATAAGTGAGATTCCCCTCGTGACTGAAGCGCTTCCCACATTCTGAGCACTGATAGGGTTTCTCCCCTGTATGAATTCTGTAATGGGAAGAGAGTGCGGCACTTTGACTGAAGCTCTTTCCGCATTCCAAGCACTGATAGGGTTTCTCACCTGTATGAATTCTGTGATGGGAAGTGAGCTTGTGGCCGTCCCGGAAGCTTCTCCCACAATCGAAGCACATATAGGGTTTCTCCCCTGTATGAATTCTTTGATGAGAAGTGAGATTCCCCTCGTGACTGAAGCGCTTCCCACATTCCAAGCACTGATAGGGTTTTTCCCCTGTGTGAACTCTTTGATGGCAAGTCAGATCACCACTCAGACGAAAGCTCTTTCCACACTCCAAGCACTGATAGGGTTTCTCTCCTATATGAATTCTTTGATGGGAAGCCAGATGACCACTCAGACGAAAACTCTTTCCACATTCGAAGCACTTATAGGGTTTCTCCCCTGTATGAATTCTTTGATGGGAAGTGAGACTATCTTTCCGATTGAAGCTCTTTCCACATTCTCTGCACTGATACAATTTCTCCCTACTCTGTGTTCTTTCGTGTGAAGTTAGGCTATTCCTTTGAAGAAAGGTCTTTCTTTGATGGGAGGTGCACTGGGAGCTCTGACGGATCTTCTCTCCACACTCTGAATATTTATATGACTTCTCCGCTATGTGGATTCTGTTGTGCTCCCCCTTGTTCTTCCCTTCTAAGTCATCACCATCTGCAATGAAGAGAGATGCTAATTAGAGTCTCAGGAGGAAATGGGAGCTCCAGATTATTGAACAATGTTAATGAATGCTTGTGACAGAGGAAGAACTGAAGAGAATGAGATGTGAGGCCGTCCAATAGTTTTCACTGTTTTTGTTTCCTGGTATTAACTGAGATATTGCTTGGCTTTTATCTGGGATGGATATTTTTGTGGCTCAATCATGGAATCCACTCCATCTCTAATCACAACATGTTATGATCCAACAGGGATCCTTACTGAGAGAGTCCATGATCCCACGATTCTCCTCCTTGACTTCTCCTTGACCTCCCCTGGGTGAGTGCTTGAGGGCCTGCTCTTGCCACTTACCACCTGGCCCGGGGCGGGGCCTGAAGCCTCAAAAGGACTGCTCTGCTGCCCAGGAGGACTCCCCTGGGTGAGTGCCTGAGGGCCCTGCTCTTGCCACTCACCATCTGGCCCAAGGCGGAGCCTGACAGGCCTCACAACTATGATTGCTGTTACTGCTGCTGCTGTCCAGGAGGACTCAGGGGGGCGCAGAGTTCTTTTTAAAATGTTTTAAAAATTTTCTTCTGAATTTTTTATATGTGGGGGGTGGGGGTGGGGGTGGGGGTGGGGTGGATGTTTGGTTGGGCCTGGGAATTTGTTTGATTTAGGTGTTTTTGTAATTTTTACAGGTTCTTTTGTATTGTTTTATTGTTTTATTTTTAAAAAAGGTTTTATTTTGTTCTTAAGGGGAGGGGTCAGGGCTGCCAGGGAGTGGGTCCCAGCCAACAAAATGGCTGGGGCATGTTCCACAGGGGGGGATGCACTGGGACAACCGATCTCAGTGATCCCGGGTAGGAGGAGGAGTTACGCTAAGACCAGACCTTGTCGTTACAGAGGAGGCAGGTTTAGTCGTTGTCTGAGGACTATTCCTGCCTCCGGGTCTGGTCCTGACCGGACGGATACTAGAATCAGCAAGGGATACCCACATGACCTGAAGGTGCTGCTGTGCAATGCCAGGTCAATGATTCATAAGACCACTGCCATCCATGACCTGATCATGGATGGAGGATTTGACCTGGCATGTGTAACAGAGACTTGGTTGGATGAAGCAGATGGGCCTGTCCTTGCCGCTGCTTGTCCACCAGGTTTCTCTTACGCACAGCAACCCAGGTCATGTGGGCGGGGAGGGGGCGTTGCAGTGATTTTTAGGAAGTCATTAGTCTGCACCAGGCGTTCTATTGGGAAGACTCAGTTCTCTGAGTGCATGTTCTGGAAGTTGGGAAATAGGGGCAGTACAGGATTCCTTTTGGTGTACCGACCTCCCCGCTGCACCAAGGATTCCCTGCCTGAGCTGCTTCAGGTTGTGGCGGATGTTGTCCTGGAGACACCTAGCTTGGTCGTCCTAGGGGATTTTAACATCCATGCCGACAAGACCTTACAAGGGGCTGCTCGGGACTTCGTGGAAAGCATGGCCTCCGTGGGGCTGTCCCTGAATAAATCTGGCCCAACCCATAGCCACGGACATGCCTTAGACCTGGTGTTTACCTCTACGGATGTTGGTGATCTGACACTAAGTAAAAGCGAAACAAAAGAAGTGCCATGGTCAGATCACTTCCTGGTGCAACTGGACTTCTCCGCGACCCTTCCTCTCTGCAGTGAAGTGGAACCGATTCAGATGGTCCGCCCCCGCCACTTAATGGATCCAAATGGTTTCCAGAGAATGGTAGGGGATGTTTTATCCCATGTTGATGGCCTTTCAGCTGATTCCCTGGTGGCCCGCTGAAATGTGGAGTTAACCAGGGCTATTGACTGGCTCCGAAGCGCCCTCTCCGACTGCATGGAGCCTGGACAGCCCCGTGGTTTTCCACGGATTTGAGGGCAATGAAACAATCATTGAGACGGCTAGAGCGCCGGTGGCAGATAACTCATTCTGAAGCTGACCGGACACGGGTTAGAGCTCAATGTCGAGCCTACCAAGTGGTGGTAGCGACAGCGAAGGAGTCTTTCTTCACCGCCTCTATTGCATCTGCAGAAAACAGCAGCAGGAGACTTTTTCAGGTGGTTCGCAATTTAGCGGAACCACCTGTTACATCGGGGCCCAGCAAGGGCCACATGATCTCCTGCAATGATTTTGCAAAGTTTTTTGCAGATAAAGTCACTCAGCTTCGGGAAGAGGTAGACGCCACCGTGGGAGCAGAGCCGGAGCGGGAGAGTGCTAGAGTCCTGTCTAGTCAAATTGTGTGGGATCAGTTCCAATCTGTTACCTCCGAGGATGTGGACAGGCTGCTTGGACGAGTGAAACCAACCACCTGTCTCCTGGATCCTTGCCCATCCTGGCTTATAAAAGCTAGCTAGGAAGGGCTGGGCGATGGGCTTCGTGGGGTGGTGAATGCTTCCCTCCGTGAGGGAGCCTTCCCAGACCCGCTGAAAGAGGCGGTTATTAAACCGCTTCTTAAAAAACCATCTTTAGATGCGGCCACAATGGCCAACTATCGCCCAGTCTCAAATCTTCCATTCTTGGGCAAGGTGATTGAGCGAGTGGTTGCTGAACAACTCCAGGCACGCCTGGAAGAAGCGGACCATTTGGATCCTTTCCAGTCGGGATTCAGGCCTCATCATGGGACTGAAACTGCCTTGGTCGCACTGGTTGATGATCTCCGGCGGGCTAGGGACAAAGGTGAGAGCTGTTTCCTAGTTCTGCTGGATCTCTCAGTGGTGTTTGATACCATCGACCATAACATCCTTCTGGACCGTCTTGAGGGGCTGGGAGCTGGGGGCACTGTCCTACAGTGGTTCCGCTCCTTCCTCCTGGGCCGTGTTCAGAAAGTGGTGGTGGGGGATGAGTGTTCAGACCCCTGGGCTCTCACTTGTGGGGTGCCTCAGGGTTCTGTCCTCTCCCCCATGCTTTTCAACATTTACATGCAGCCACTGGGAGAGATCATCAGGAGGTTTGGGCTGGGTGTTCATCAGTATGCGGATGATACCCAGCTCTACCTCTCTTTTAAATCAGAACCAGTGAAGGCAGTGAAGGTCCTGTGTGAGTGTCTGGAGGCAGTTAGAGGATGGATGGCGGCTAACAGATTGAGGTTGAACCCTGACAAGACAGAAGTACTGTTTTGGGGGGACAGGAGGCGGGCAGGTGTGGAGGATTCCCTGGTCCTGAATGGGGTAACTTTGCCCCTGAATGACCAGGTGTGCAGCCTGGGAGTCATTTTGGACTCACAGCTGTCCATGGAGGCACAGGTCAAATCTGTGTCCAGGGCAGCTGTCTACCAGCTCCATCTGGTACGCAGGATGAGACGCTCTCTGCCCGCGGACTGTCTCGCCAGAGTGGTGCATGCTCTGGTTATCTCCCGCTTGGACTACTGCAATGCGCTCTACGTGGGGCTACCTTTGAAGGTGACTCAGAAACTACAACTAATCCAGAATGCGGCAGCTAGACTGGTGACTGAGAGCGGCTGCCGAGACCATATAACACCGGTCTTGAAAGACCTCCATTGGCTCCCAGTACATTTCCGAGCACAATTCAAAGTGTTGGTGCTGACCTTGAAAGCCCTAAATGGCCTCAGTCCGGTATATCTGAAGGAGTGTCTCCACCCCCATCGTTCTACCCGGACACTGAGGTCCAGCACCGAGGGCCTTCTGGTGGTTCCCCCACAGCGAGAAGCCAAGTTACAGGGAACCAGGCAGAGGGCCTTCTCGGTAGTGGCGCCCTCCCTGTGGAATGCCCTCCCACCAGATGTAAAAGAGGACAACAACTACCAGACTTTTAGAAGACATCGGAAGGCGGCCCTGTTTAGGGAGGCTTTTAATGTTTGATGTAGTACAGTATTTTAACAAACAGCAACATCTTTACCTGAACACTCCCCATCAGAAGTTATCTCAATCTGGTTGGTCTAAATTTAAATTTATACGTAAATCTCTTTCTTCACTTTGAACCCCCTCCCTCCCATTTTCATGATGAAACCAACTCTGTATTGTTTCTTTGGTAACAGAAGAGGAAAAATGACTATTACTCACTTAATCTAAGCACAACGGCCACAAGAGCTTCAGTCTAGGCATTTGGCTCTGCGATGTTGAATGTTCTCTGTGCTCTCCTGTTTCCCCTTTTTTTGTTTCAGTTGAAAGCAATTCATGAACCCAGAACTCATACACTGACCACTAATGATGAACTATATGTTATAGATATTCCGGCAAATTTATTCTGCTATTTTACATAGAAATGACATGAGAAGACTTGGTCTACATGTTTTATTATTCCTATGTTCCTTGTTTATAAAAGCAAATAAAAAGTTATTCCAAAAAGAAAAGAAAAGAAAAATACATGGAGGCCTCATCTGCATTCAATCTGCAAAGCAGGATCAGGTTCCTTTCAAGACTCGTGGCTTCTAGTGCTGCGCGATGGGGCGGAGGGAAGTTTGAGGATGGAGAAAAGAATAATATGATGGATTGAGGAAATAGAAATGTAAATGTATGGGGGGATGGGGAGGAAATGGTGTTGGCTTTGGTACATTTGTATTGTAATACAATATGTGAAAACCAATTTTTTAAAAAAGAGCCGTGGGTTCTAGTGCTGCGTGACGGATCAGTGTTGGACATTGGTAAGGCATTCAGATCACAGAACTGATTTTAGACCTTTTGAGCTGCCAACACATCACGGTGACTGGGGAGCTGTGACCTATTCCAAGCTCAAATTGCCTGCAGATGACAAAGGAGCAGGCAGGCAGGCAGGTGGGGGAGCCCGAAAAGGTGCTCCCCTTCTCCATCTCCATCCGCCTGCCTGCCTCCCCCCACCCCCTAGCTGAGGAAGCCCCAATACCTCTCTGGCTCCATCCCTCCACGTCCCCATCTCCCCTCCCCTGGGACTCACCAGATCTCTCGGAGGTCCCTGGGAGGGAGCGCTCAGAGGTTGAGAGGAGGGATGCGGGAGACAGCCGGACCAGGTCATGCGTCCATCTTCCCTCTTCCATCTCCTCTAGCTTGACAGGATCCGTCTCACTCATCCTTCCTGAGGAGTCAAGGAGCCAAAAGAAGCTGCAGGGTCCTGGGAGAGAGGAAGAAGCAAAGGGAGCCTCAGAGGCCCTGCAGGGATTCGCCTGCCCTAGATATTCTCCTGCCCCTGGAGAAGCCCAAATGGGGCAGCCCCTTCCCAACAGAAGCCCCATTTCTAAACATCTCCAGTGCTTGCAGTTTCCCCTGTTTGCTCCTCACCCCACTTCGTAAGGCTGACATTGAATTCAATGGTGCTTATGGACAGAACTTGGTGCCAAAACCAGTCACCATCCTGTCCCCAAGCCTTGGCCAATCATCAAAACTAAACTCCATTTCCTTCCATAGCAATACAGTGAAAGTTTGAGGCTTAATCCATTTCAATTTTATCACATAGTTCACTTTTCTGTTGTAATCCATAAATATAATCCCATTCTCTTTTATCTCCTCTTGCTTTTTATCAGTTTGTTAGCATTCGAGGTGTGTGTGTTGCCGAATCATTTATGTTAGAAGCATGATATATATATATAAAGAAAGAGTAAAGGCTCCCCCCTCCCCAACAACATACATTTTTCATCAACGGAAGTCTTCTTTCCAGTTGAAATTGTTTCGGCTTTGTATCTGTCTAAATTTAGCGGTTTATTATCTTGTTCCATCTGTACCAGCAGGCACCTTTAATTGAGGACAATTACCCACAAATCATCTGTTTGTTCTTTGCTAACGATCTCTGCTATCGTGGGAGCGGCATCCATTAAGGCAGACCGGAACCAGAGGCCTCAAAAGCCCCATTTCTAAGCAATTCCAGTGATTCCAATTTCAGCTCTTTGCTCCTCACCCCACTTTGTAAGGCTGGCATGGTCTGTACAGTAGTGACCTGAGAGTAGATCCCATTGTACTCAGTGGGGCTTATGGACACAACTTGGTGCCAAAACCAGTCACCATCCTGTCCCCAAGCCTGAAAACTGCAACCCCAGAGCATGGGCAGAAAACAGACGAGTAGCTAATACATGTAAGTGGCCCCATGCTTGGTGCTTTCTACGGAGAGTCCTCTTGACGCTCTTTGAGCTCTCTCATCGCAAGCCAGGCAGATGTTTTGGCCATATTTGCCTCTTGCATGGGGACCAAATCTTCGGGGAAAGAGGGTTCGTTCTGGTGGGCTGGATCTGGAGCGCAAAGGGTCACGTTTTGCTTGCATGAGCCCTTGTGTTCCTTCTTCAAACTTATTAGGCAGGAACGTCAGAGGTCCAATCTGGAGAATATTTCATTCTGGGCTACTTATGGCAGAGCACAGAAGACATGCAATCCATTCTTTTCAGTTCAGTCAAGTAGGTCCTTCCCTAGATTTCTCAAGTGCAAGGACCCAGGGCTGTCTGAGTTAGGGGGTTCCTTGGGGTCCAGGTCAGCTGGCTAGTCAGGATTGTCACCTGCAGAATATATGTCAACTAAAGGACAATAGTCTGCCTTGAATTGAGGACTTTTTGGAGGTGTTGCTGAATGTGGAAGCAGAGGAGCTGGTGATGCCACATTTTGGAATAATCTTGAGACTAATACACCACTCCTCCATAGATATTCTCTGCGCTTATACACTATATTCACAAACTTTACACTCCTCTTGTGACAAGATACCTAAAGGCTTAGGGTAGCTTGAGAGAAGTAGCTTATTTTGAGACAGCGCCCATTTCCAATTCTTGTTTATCAAAACCCTTTCCCTAGTTGGTTTGGTTTTGGCTTCTGACAGGACAGCAGAGCATTTGATAATCTTGCATATCGTTTCATATTGATATAGGGATCTGGTGTGCAAAGTCCAGTACAGTGGTACCTCGGGTTACATATGCTTCAGGTTATATACGTTTCAGTTTACAGACTCCGCTAACCTAGAAATAGTACCTCGGGTTAAGAACTTTGCTTCAGGATGAGAACAGAAATCATGCTCCGGCGGCACGGCAGCAGCAGGAGGCCCCATTAGCTAAAGTGGTGCTTCAGGTTAAGAACAGTGTCAGGTTAAGAACGGACATCTGGAACGAATTAAGTACTTAACCCAAGGTACCACTGTACAGTACATGCTTCTTAAGTGTTCTGTCTGGACCCAGAGCATGAGCTACTCTTAAGTAAGTTAAAAGGTATTTTTCTATGTCCCTCGTTAGCAGTCTCACCCAATGACGGATATTTCCTCATTTGCACCAGAGGCTTGGGAGAAGGAGTCTTTTAGCCTTGTATTAGCATTTCCTGAGGATAGTTCTGAATTTTTCTTTCAGATTAGTTCCTCTACCTGTTTAGCCTGAATTTGGCCTTGAGTCGCTTGAGCTCCTGGTCTCCGTGCCAGAGATGACTTAGCAGTTGAGCTGCCTGGGCCCCAAACCTCTTTCTGCTCATCCTTAGAGCTGCTGAGAGATCCTATAAGGTCTGTAATAGGATCTGGCTCCTGCTGTTTCTTAGCCACCTCCTCATTTTCCTTATTCACGAAAAATGGAGTAATTTTTGCTTATGCTTTCTTTAGAGAAGCTCTCTTTGGAGGAGGGTCAGTGGCATTTGGGGAGAGAACATTAATTTTGTAACTACTCTGGGTCAACACTGTTTTCCCCCTTAATTCCTTATCAAGTTTCCTGATACCAGAAATACCATATGCCTTATACCATTTTCTGAAATTCTGTGATTATCCTTGCTGTGATTTATTTAATGGAAACTGATTTTTTTCCAAACACTCCCCTGTATGAAGTATCTCATGGGAACTGTGGGTGGAGCTGCGAAGGAAGCTTTTTCCACATTTCAAGCACTAATTTCTTCCCCCGTTAGTTCTTTCATGTGAAGTGAGGCTCTCCTTCTGAACGAAGAGCTTTCCTTGATGGGAAGTGGACTGGGAGCTCGGACTAAAGTTCTCTCCACACTCTGAACATTTATATGGTTTCTCCATTGTGTGGATTCTCTTGGTTGTCTCCCTTCTTCTTCCTCTCCAATTCACCACCTACAATCTGCTGTTATATGGCAGTATTATTATTATTATTATTATTATTATGATGATGATGCTTAGGCTGAGGAAGAAATTGAGCCTGAAATGATTGAACAATGCAAATGACTGCTTGTGAAAGAGGAAGAAGGGAAATGAATTACTGCCTTTTTTGAAAAAATCTGCTCCAACTCCAAGCTCAGTCATTTCTTTGCTCAACCAAAAACAGACAGATGCAGAAAGGGAAACAGAAAATTTGACAGGATGTACCTCCACATCCCTGAGATCTCTGAAGCCTACATTGAAGAAGGCCTGGGCAGTTCAGAGCAGCCTCATCCAAGTTGGAAAAGGCAGGACTGGTGGAAGAATATTCCCAGACAGAAGAGGAGATGCATCTCCTATGGAGAGTTGTGGGTGTGTTGACACCTCAGATGCTGCAGGTGGCGCTATGGGGCTCCCTCAAAATAGAGGAGGTTTGTCCTTCAGAGATCTGTATGGAATTTCAAAACTGATCTCATGATCCAGCAGGGAGCCTTACCAGAGAGGCCACGATCCCAGGATTCTCCTCCTTGACTTCCATCTGCAGAGCTCTCTGGTCAGGATCCAGCAAAGCCCACTCCTCCTCTGTGAAAGGAACAGCTACGTCTTCAAAGCCCACTGGACCCTAAGAGAAAAAGGGAGAAGAAAGATGATATTTTTCTACACATTGCTCTGTTCTTTTCTGCCTCTTAATAGCTGCACTGTTTTAATACTATTCTTTTCTTGCATGCTTATTTCAGTATCTTAATGGAACAATTTTGTTGTGTATTTTAATGATGGGTCTTAATCCTTGTATAAATGTGGCCAGCATGACTAAGGCACTTCTGGCCAACCAGAGCAGCGCATGGAAACGCCATTTACCTTCCCGCTGGAGTGGTACCAATTTATCTACTTGCACTTAAGGGTGCTTTCGAACTGCTAGGTTGGCAGGCGCTGGGACCGAGCAGCGGGAGCGCACCCCGCCGCGGGGGTATTCGAACCGCCGACCATTCGATCGGCAAGCCCTAGGCACTGAGGCTTTTACCCACAGCGCCACCCGCGTCCCATTCCACATCATCATAATCCCTAAATCTGGAGGGGGTTTCTTTACCTGCCCACTTTTCCTTGACCCCAAGCCCCCTCCCCAAAATGAAGGCAGCATCTGGATCCAAAGGAAGAACAGAGCTTCAGACCTCCTGCGATCTCCTCAAGCCCCCTCCCTGGCTTGACAGAGAGGACAAGGGAGGACCCTCTGCTCCCTGACTTGGGGGTCTCTCCCCACTGTGTATGATCTGAGCAGGGACCCCCATGCCCCCTCCCTGCCCCCCTGGGACCCCCTTCTCCCCATTGCACCCTCAGAGGGAGGAAATAGGGGACTCACCGGATTCCAGGAGGGGCTTTTGCAAAGGAGAAAGAAGAAAGCAGGAAGGGATGGGGGGGGAGGGAATTGAGCGATGGAGGACCTTCACCCCCTTCACTTCCCATCCTCTCTAGGAATCCAGCTCTGCTCCTCTTAACCCTTGCAAAGCCTGCCCTTCCCTCTGCCTGCAGGCAGATCTGCTGCTGCGCTTAGAGCCTGCCCTCCCCGCCCCCATTGGCCCCAAGGAGCCCAGATCTAGGTCTTAGCAAGTGCCTTGGGCAGCTGAATGCCTAGATCCCAAACCCCTGCGGATGTTGGGAGGACCCTGCTCTGCTCTTGCTTTCCATTTGGGACGTGGCAAACATTGATCCGGGGAAGAGTTCAATCTGGACCATCCTGGGCATTTATTTGTTCATTTCAGAGATCCTGGGATTATGGGCTCTATTTTGCTGTCACCATCTGCAGCGATCCTGGAGCCCAAGAAAGCAAAATCTCTCACTGCCTCCATTTCTTCCCCTTCTATTTGCCAGGAGGTGATGGGCCCAGTGGCCATGATCTTCGTTTTTTTGATGTTGAGCTTCAGACCATATTTTGCACTCTCCTCTTTCACCCTCATTAAAAGGTTCTTTAATTCCTCCTCACTTTCTGCCATCAAGGTTGTGATATCTGAGGTGGTTGATATTTCTTCTGGCAATCCTAATTCCGGCTTGAGATTCATCCAGCCCAGCCTTTCGCATGATGAATTCTGCATAGAAGTTAAATAAGCAGGGAGACAATATACAGCCTTGCCGTACCCCTTTCCCAATTTTGAACCAATCAGTTGTTCCATATCCAGTTGTAACTGTAGCTTCTTGTCCCACATAGAGATTTCTCAGTAGACAGATGAGGTGATCAGGCACTCCCATTTCCCAACCCCCTTACCGTTATTGAACGGCATCCCGGTTATATGTATTCCCCTTTTCCCAAAAGTTGCTCCAAGAAGTTTTCCTCAGCGTTTGACCCACGTTGAGCCTGGAGTGTCCTAGGGAACCTTCTGCCACTGGAGAGTCAGGCTCAGGTGCCTTCTCCTGGCAGCTCATTCAGAAGACACCCTTGAAGCTGAGGCTCTTTTGGGACAAGGGGAATACATATAACTAGGATGCCATTAAATAATGGTAAGGGGGTTGGAGGGAAGGGTCTCCAGCCAGCCTGCCCCTTATTTTGAATTGGGGGGGGATGAGGGGCTAAGAAAAGCCCTCCCTGAAAACCAAGCGGGGGGGGGGAATGTGAGCAGGTGGAGGTGCTGATTTCTTCGTATTTGAGAGTTGCTGCTTCTCAAAATGGTGCTTTTAAAGTGGGGAGGGGGTTGGAGGTGGTGTTGAGCTTGACTTGCCCCTGTTTGGGACCCAGCAGGAAAGGAGGGCGTTTCTTATTCCAGAAAGAAGTCTGACAGAGCTGACTCCGGACTCCAGTTCAAAGGAAGAGGGACACCTGCCATCCTTTCTGTGTTTCCTGCCAGAAAACCAGTTTCTACTGGGTTCCCAGAACTATCTGACCCCATTTCGCACATCAGAGCAGGGCTGGACCAATCAGAAGCCTCTGCATTGGACAGCTGGCCAATCCGCTTTCAGATTCCCCTGGGCCTCCTCCTCCTCTCCTTCGCCCGGTGTCAGAGCTGCCCGAGGTCCCAGCTCACAAAGGACCAACGCCAGTTCTTGTTATATACAAAAGTCTTTATTGAAGATCAGTTTCGATTTCAAAGCCGCAGCGCGCAGCTCTACGTCTCAAACTCTAGACCGCTGAAGCTCCGTCTGAATCTCCTCCCCCCAGACACCAGTTTAAGACTCTAGCCTTGCTCCACCTCTTCCTTTGCTCTTTCCTCCTCTGGGTCCGCCTGCTGCTGGGGTCTTGCCCTTTCTAGACTCTTCTGACGCTGAGTCCCCTGAGTCTTCCTCCTCCCTCCGGCGGGCTTTAGGACCTGGTTCCCAATCCGGGTTTTCTGCTGTGCCGCGCGCCTGTACATTTGAACTTGGCGCGCGCGCCCAGCCAGCAACCTTTCTCCTGACCGTTACACTGCTCCTGTCACTGCTTCCCCCTTCGGGGAGGCTAGCTGGACCTGACTTCCCCTCCGTTCCCTCACTCTGCGATAGAGGCGTGGTCAGCCCTGCCTCATCTTCTCTCCCCACTGGAGGAGACGCTGGCCCTGATACATGGGACTCTTCCCCCCCACTACGCTCTGGTGGGGGAGCTGGTCCTGATCTCCCGCTGCTGCTTTGAGAGTCCCCGCTGGCCCCTTGCTTCTGGTGCATCCCCCCTGGGACCCCCCTTGCCCTGGCCGTCGGCGCCCCCCTCTGGGAATCTTCTGATTCGCTGGAGAAGCTCATGGAATCTCTCGGGCCACTGTCATCTTCCCCTACGCTGCCCTCAGATTCTTCCCCTTTGCTCTCCGTTTCCCCTCTCCCCTGTGTCTCTGCTCCTGCGCCCCTGACACCCGGTTTCCTGAGGGAGTTTTCCCCCTGAGTTTCCCTCATGGCTGCTCCCCCTCCCAGCTTCTCCTTCATTTCTCCTTCCTTCTCTCTTCCTGTTTCTCCCCCCCCCCCAGTATTTGGGGGCATCTGGATCCCCCCCCAAGGCCAGGCAGCTCCTGTAGGAGCCCATGGAGGCAGCAGGGCCAGGAGATTGCATTTGTCCGAAAAAGGCGGGAACGCCATTTTGTTTTTCCCAGAGACGCCATGGCTCCCCTGTGGTCCTCGGGGGTCCCACGCTCTCGGGGTCTCTCCTCCCGGATGAAGGAGGGCGGCACCTTTGGTCCTCAGCCGCCTCCCTGCCATGATGGCTTGGCCTCCGCAGGGCAGCCTCTCTCCCCGCCATGTTGGCCCCACGGAGGAGGAGGCCTCCCCATTGGGAGACGAGGAGGGAAAGCCCCTCTCTGTCTCAGAGGCCCAAGGAGGAGAATAGTAATACAGTGGTACCTTGCGTTACAGACGCTTCAGGTTACAGACTCCGCTAACCCAGAAATATTACCTCAGGTTAAGAACTTTGTTTCAGGATGAGAACAGAAATTGTGTGGTGGCGGCAGCAGGAGGCCCCATTAGCTCAAGTGGTACCTCAGGTTAAGAACAGTTTCAGGTACTTTCAGGCAGAAGTCAACTTCTTGCCTCAACTTGGAGGCTGTCAGGGCATTAAAGGCAGAAGTCCAGGCGCAGCTTCTCTTCTCAGGCCGATGTTCCGCTTTCTAGACATGGTGGTCAAATGCTGGACTCCATTTCTGCCCCTTCTTCCCTCTCCTTCCTGGACTGAGTCATGTCCCATTCAGACTTGGGGGGTTCCTGAGCGAGGGGCCCTTTCCCTCTCAGTCCGCCCCGCACCCCCAGGGGGTCCCCTCAGCCCTCCTTTTTGGGGGTCTCCCTCCCCTCCCCACAGCTTCTCCCCTTGAACTCCCGCCTGACTCCTCTTCCTCTCCTCCCCACCTTCCCCTCCAAGCTCCCCCCTCAGCCCATCCCTCAGAAAAGCAGCCTTGCATTTTCCCACCAAAAGGGCTGGTTCCGCCACCCCCGGTGGCATGGCAGCCAATCAGAGCGAGGCTCCAGGAAATTTCTGAGGGACTAAGTCCGCTGACTGGTCTGGCTCTGCTGTCCATCACGGGCCCAAACAAGGGGGGCATCCAGCAGCTGCCATATATCTAATAATCAATCAATCAATCTTTATTACGGTCCAGAGACCCAACAAATCATTACAAAACAATTTATTAGATATATCTAATAAATGGGTGGAGGAAAAGTCTGGGAAGGGGCGAGAGGCCCCTCCCTGCCCCCCTCAAGGCTCCTCTCAGGTTCCTCCAGGGTCCGAAGCCGCCTCCTCCATTTTGGGGGGGGGCCAGGAAGGGAGTGGTCCCTGCAGCTTGGCCTGCTGGAAAGGGGGCGACATGCAAGAGGCCAGCCTGGCAGGGTTGTTGTGGAAGGAGGAGCTCCTGGGAGGAAAGGAGGGGCCAGGGAAATGCCATTCTGCCAGTAAGGTGCCTCCGTCTCTCACTCCTCCTCCAAACGAGAGCCAGGGGTGTGTATATATATCTATGTATGTTGGTAGGTAGGTAGATGATAGATATGTATGGGTGTATAACAGACATGCACAAAATTGCCCTCATTCAAGATGGCTGCCGGCCCTTCCTCCCGCTCCAAACATAGAAGGACCGGTTGCAGGGCAGCAGCTGAAGAAGGAGCAAAAAGGGTTTTCTGGTGTGTGTGTTTCTTTGTGGCTGATTAGCTGCTCTCCCTGTGCAAAGTTTGATCCATCTTTTAGATTTAGGGGAGCAAGTCTCAAACGTTTGTTGGGGGAGACCTAGGGTTTTTTTGGGGGGGGTTATTTGTCCTGTCTTCACACTTCTTATGATGGAGGACTGCTGTAGCCACTCCCAACGACACGTTCTCAAGATGGAAAGTGAAGGAACAGCTGCAATCGCCTGAGGTTCCTGCGCAATGTTTGCCATCTTGCCAAAGGTTTTCATTTCATTATAAATCATCTCCCAGAAAGCCTTAATCCTTGGGCACGTCCACCAAAGGTGAAAGAATGTACCTTCAGTTTCTTTACATTTCCAGCATTTCTTATCGGGCAAATGATAGATTTTTGCAAGCTTGACTGGTGTCATGTACCACCTGTATATCATTTTCATAATATTCTCTCTTAAGGCATTGCATGCCGTAAATTTCATACCTGTGGTCCACAACTGTTCCCAGTCAGCAAACATAATGTTATGTCCAACATCTTGTGCCCATTTAATCATGGCAGATTTTACCGTTTTACCGCTTCTTATGATGGAGGACCGCTGTAGTCACCCCCAACGACACGTTCTCAAGATGGAGAGTGAGGGAACAGCTGCAGTCGCCTGCGGTTCCTGCGCAATGTTTGCCATCTTGCCAAAGGTTGCAGGCAGCTTTACCTGCAGCAATTGCATGTTGATTGCCCTCTTAGAAGACAAAGTTCAGCAACTGGAGGAACGTGTGGCTACGCTCCAAAGAATTAGAGAGCTGGAGCTCTTCTTGGAAGCAACAGAGCACACCGTCTCCACCAAGGAGGAGACAGGGGACTCCCCTGAGAAGGAGGCTAGTTCACCAACACAGGAGCCAGATATATGGAGAAACGTGACTCAAAGAAGTAGGAGGCCCAGGGTTCGCTCTGATTGTTTAGAAATACACAATCGCTTTGAGGTCCTCTCCCCTAGCATGGAAGACGAAGAGCAGACTCCATTTGAGGATCTCTCCCTCATTACAGTCAATCAGGTATATGAAGACGAGCAGCAAAGTCAGTCCTCAGGGAATGTGCAGGCGACCTTGGAACGGACAGCTCACGGAAGAACCCCGACCAGACCTAAGAGGAGGCGTGTAGTGGTGATAGGGGATTCCCTACTGAGGGGAACAGAAGCAGTCATCTGTGGGCCTGACAAGATGTCTCGGGAAGTGTGCTGTCTCCCCGGGGCTAAGATCCAAGATGTAACTGAACGACTGCAAGGAATCATAAAACCCACTGACAAATACCCCTTCCTCTTGGTTCATGTGAGAACCAATGACACTGCAAGCAATAGCCTCCAGAAGATCAAAAGAGACTCCGAGGCTCTGGGCAGGAAATTGAAGCAATTAAATGCACAAATTGTCATCTCATCTGTCCTCCCAGTTGAACGACGTGGCCCAGGGAGAGAGAGAAAAATAGTGGAAGTGAACAGCTGGCTTCGCAAATGGTGTAAACAGGAACGGTTTGGATTCTTAGATCACGGACTGCAGTTTCTTGAAGATGGACTTCTGGCAAGCGATGGGCTGCACCTCACAACGGTTGGGAGGAATGTTTTTGCCAAAAATCTCAGAAACCTCATCAGGAGGGCTTTAAACTGACTAATGTGGACTTCCGGGTTGGCGCCTCCGGCAATGGCGGAGCTCCTCCGATCGGGAGGAACTTACTCTGTGAAAAACAGGGTCTGACCACCACGGCGAAGGCGGAGACCCATTGAAATCACAAGCGGGAGAAGCTTGTGAACCTGGGATTCGGCTGGCACCTTTTGCACCTCCCCTACTCGCGGGGAAACCCTGTTTTGGGGTTCCGGAGCGACGTGGGGTGAGTGGCGCGGTGCTTTGAATCGACTGCTTCTTTCACGGAGTGAAGCCGCATTGCTGTTGCTGGAGAGTGCTGACTTTTTCCTGTGGACAATTGGATTTTAAACAACTACCCGTGAGTAGAACGGAAAATTGGATCTTTAAATACCTTAATTTGGCGCTGAAGCGGGAAGGCATAAACAGGAAGTCCGCCTTCCGCTTTTGTAAATAGACTGAAGCAAAGACGTTACAAGCTAAAGTCTTTGAAAGCTTTGGACAAAGGATTAAATCCCCATCGGTTAAAAATACAAAAACCCCCTTGGAAGCAGGTGAAGAGGGGGGAAATTTTGAACTTAGTAAGCCTGCAGGAGTGAGGGGAAAATCAAATCACCACAGCTCTGAACCTGGGAACGGCTGCCAGATGACGTTTGGGGAAAGTTCATTGACAGAACGGATTTGACAGCTAGCTAAAATAAGAGTAAGATACTGTTTCCATTGTCCTCTTCTGCATTTAAAATGGAGGAAAAGGTAACTGAAAATCGAAACTATGTTTATTGTTTGAGTTGTGCTTGAAAGAACTGATACAAGTGGAGACTGTTTCCCTCTAGAGGGAACTTGTGAAACTGTTATAGGAGTGTAACTGGGAGGTCTCCAGCTGCAAGATAAGGATTCTGAGAACCAGAGATTGACCTTGGACTATTCAAAATCTTGATAACTTCATAAAGAGGCAGATGACATGACTTTTAAAATTGATAATTTGGAACAGAAAGTGACTAATTTGAGACAAAAAGCAAACACCAACACAGAAATAATTCAGGACCTGGTACAGGAACCTGCTTTGGCAGAACAAATGGTGGAGGAAAAGGAGAAAGTTGTTGTTTTTGAACCTAAAATAACACAAGCGGGGTCCTTAATTTTACAGAAGCAAATTGAGGCCTATAAATTGAGTCCTTTTGTGACTGAATCTAGAAAAAGCCAGATTTTGAGGATTGGATCCTGGTTTGGACTCAAGAAGGAAAGTTGGAAAGATCCCTCTATTCAGGGATTAATTGACTTTTGGGACATGGACTTGGATTTGGAGCAGATTGAAGTTTTGGGGGCCTTTGGATTTGGAGGAATCCTGAAATATGTCCTGAAACACTTTACAGACCCTAGCTTCAACTATGGAAATTTGGCTGAACTGTCCAGAAGGAATAAAAGTATTGTTAGGATGGAGTTGTCTCGAAATTTGCTCTCTAGCATTAAAGAATATGAAGAAGATCTGCAGAAGGGACCTGGAAAAGAGTTAAGAGCCTCGGACATAAGATCTCCAGGTTGATGGACTATATGGAATTGACGGAAAGGACTGGCAGAATCCGAAACCAGGGAGAGGAGTTGATGGAAGAAGATTGGAAAATTTAAAGTTTATATATAGAAATATCGCAAAATTAATGAGGGATAGAAAAATGGTGGATTGACATTTTATGGATTTAGCAGAAATGTTATAAGGAGTTAAGTATATATAAGTATTTTAGTTTTAATGTTAAAATAAGGTTAAAAAAAATGTTATTTATAATATGAAAGAGAATAGAGAAAGATGGAAAGGGTTTGCTGAAATAACTAGTAGAAGTGGAATACAAAAAGGGAGGTGAGAGGTGGTCGATGAAACAAGGGAATGAAAGAAAAAGTATCGAAAGGGGGATGTATTTTTTTAATTGTTTTTGTTTTGTTTTATTTAGGGTTAGGGTTAGGGAGTGGGTTTGGTTTAGTTTAGTTTAAGGTGTTTAGTTTAATGGGTTTAGGTTGTGTTTTGTATTGTCTATATATTGTATTGTCTTTTTTTCTTGTTTTTTCTCTTCTGTCTACCTTCCTTTTAAAAGTAATAAATATTATCTTTTTTAAAAAAGTAAACTGACTAATGTGGGGGAGGGAGACAGTGCTCCTGAAGGTAGGAGTCTATCAATTGATGAAGATGATCATCCAAATGTCATAGACCAAATGGAGCAAACAGCACGCAGACCTAGTGGTGGGAGGAAAAAATCCTTAAATAAGAGACACGGGGGAATGATTAATGGACTTCAGTGTCTACACTAATGCGCAAAGCATGGGAAATAAACAAGATGAGCTTGAGCTCTTGGTACAGCAAACTAAATATGACATAATAGGCATCACTGAAAGCTGGTGGGATAAGTCCCACGACTGGAATGTAATAATAGATACAATCTATTTCAGAGAAACAGACCAGACAAGAAAGGAGGAGGAGTGGCGTTATATGTCAGGCATGTGTATACCTGTGAAGAGATCCAAGATTTAGAACCTCAAAGCCAAAGTGAGAGCATTTGGGTCAAAATTAAGGGAGAGAAGAATAACAATGACCTCATTGTGGGAGTTTACTATAGATCCCCAAGCCAAACGGAGGACATAGATGATGCCTTCCTGGAACAGATGGCCAAGCATGCAAAAGGAAGGGAGATAGTAGTAATGGGGGACTTCAATTACCCGGATATTTGCTGGATGTCAAACTCAGCCAAGAGCATAAGGTCAAACAGATTCCTCACTGGCCTTGCAGACAACTTCGTTGTCCAGAAAGTGGGAGAAGCAACAAGAGGAACAGCCATTTTAGATCTGGTCCTAACCAATGTAGATGACCTGGTTAGTGGGGTAGAAGTGGAAGGATCATTAGGCGTGAGTGATCATGCTCTTCTGAAGTTTACTATACAGCGGAAAGGAGCAGCCAAGCATACTAGGACTCAATTTCTTGACTTTAAGAAAGCCGACTTAGGGAAGTGCTGGGTGAGATCCCATGGACAGTAATACTAAAAGGAAAGGGAGTTCATGATGGCTGGGATTTTTTTAAAGAGGGAGATAGTAAAAGCACAACTTCAGGCAATACCAATGAGACGGAAACACGGAAGGTGCCTAAAGAAGCCAGGGTGGCTATCTAAAGAACTTTTAACTGACTTAAGATTAAAAAAGGATGTGTACAAAAAATGGAAAAGGGGGGAAACCACCAAAGAGGAATTCAAACAAATAGCCAGCACGTGTAGACACAAAGTCAGAAAAGCTAAAGCACAGAATGAACTCAGGCTTGCTAGAGAGGTTAAAAGCAACAAAAAAGGCTTTTATGGGTATGTTCGTAGCAAAAGGAAGAACAAAGAAACAGTGGGGTCACTCAGAGGAGAAGATGGTGAAATGCAAACAGGGGACACAGAAAGGGCTGAACTCCTCAATTCCTAGTGAATCTCCTCAGAGGTTTAGAGAAAGGAGGCAGATTGGTGAAGATTAATGACACTAAGACTGTTTTGATGTATGGAAGTGATGTTATATGGAAATCGTCTGGATATGGCTCCTGGACAAAAAAAATAATATCCACGCAGGATTACAAACTGTTCTAACCAGCTTGCGGAGACTATCAGAGGTCACAAAGAGAAAGGAAAAATATATGAAAATAACAACAAGAGATGTGGAAAAACAATAAAACAATAAACAAAAAAATCGTCTTCTCCGATAAAGAAAACAATGCCCGACTTGAAGAATTTGGAGCAAGTGATTCAGCAGAGCCCAGAATAACACAGCCCAGAATAACTAAGGAGATAGTACAAGAATACTTGGCTAGTTTAGATGTATTCAAGTCTCCAGGGCCAGATGAACTGCATCCAAGAGTATTAAAAGAACTGGCAGATGTGATCTCAGAACCACTGGCAGTCATCTTTGAGAATTCCTGGAGAACAGGTGAAGTCCTGGCAGACTGGAGGAGGGCAAATGTTCTCCCTATTTTCAAAAAGGGGAAAAGAGAGGACCCAAATAATTACCGCCCAGTCAGTCTGACATCAATACCAGGGAAGATTCTGGAGCAGATCATTAAGCAAACAGTCTGTGAGCACCTAGAAAAGAATGCTGTGATCACCAATAGTCAGCATGGATTTCTGAAAAATAAGTCATGTCAGACTAACCTGATCTCGTTTTTTGACAGAATTACAACCCTGGTAGATGAAGGGAACACAGTGGATGTAGCCTACCTTGATTTCAGCAAGACATTTGACAAGGTGCCCCATGATATTCTTGTAAAGAAGCTGGTAAAATGCGGACTTGACTACGCTACCACTCAGTGGATTTGAAACTGGCTGACTGACCGAACCCAAAGGGTGCTCATCAATGGTTCCTCTTCATCCTGGAGAAGAGTGACTAGTGGGGTGCCACAGGGTTCTGTCTTGGGCCCGGTCTTATTCAACATCTTTATCAACGACTTGGATGATGGACTCAAGGGCATCCTGATCAAATTTGCAGATGACACCAAACTGGGAGGGGTGGCTAACACCCCAGAGGACAGGATCACACTTCAAAACGACCTTGACAGATTAGAGAACTAATCTATGGTTGCCCTGACCCAACATGGCCTCTGCTCTTTCTGGCCTCCTGGACAGCGTCAACTCCGGGACGGCCCTCCTCGCGCGGTGAATGGAGGGGCGAAGTCAACTTACACTTGGATGTGGAGGCTGTCAGGGCCTGAAGCGCAGCAGGACAGGCCCAGCTTTTCTTCAGCTCCGCTTGCCCAAATGCAGCTGCTCCCCTTCAGGCCGATGTTCCCCTTTCTAGAAATGGGGGCCTAATGCTTCCCTCTCTCTCTGCTCCCTTCCCTGAGTACTTGCACCATTCAGTGCTTTGGACGCAGCCCTGCTTCCCTGGCGGAAGAGCAGGATTAAGGGCACCAGGAATATCTATCCTTTACGAACTCCGGAGGGGAGCTTCTCGCTCCTCCTGTGACAAGATCCCAAAGGCTGAGGGTAGCATGAGAGAACTAGTCTCTTTTGAGACAGCACCAATTTCCATTTCTTCTTGATCAAAACCCACAAACGCTCAGCTAGTTTTTCCCTGAAGGTTTTACAAGTATCTATCAGGATGGTAAGAATTTGACTAGTGAGCCAAAAAGGATTTTATGTGTTCCATGTCCTCTGCTAGTAGTAGTACAAGGCACCCAATGACTGATAATCCCTCCTCATTTGTCCGAAAAGGTTGGGAGAAGGAGTCTTCTATCCTTGCTTTAGCATTTCCTGAGGATACACCTGAAATTTGCTTTCACATTAGTTCGCCTACTTGCTTAGCCTGAATAGGGGAGAGACATGTGTTGTTGCATCTGGGACACAGGAAGTGGTCCGGTTGTGAAGATGCAGGTGGGAAAAATATTGCGCCCGGGAAAGGGAAAATGGGAGTCAACAGACACTCAAGGAATAGTTTCGGAGAAAAAGCTTTATTTCTACCATCCATGAACTAGTAGAAGGAGCAAGTGTGATAATATGCTTAGCTAATGCTTTTAGCCTTAGAGAGAAAAAAAAGCTTTGAGAGTTCCTGAGGCGAGGCTTGGAGGCCTGGCTGGGGGGGGGATCCAGAAAGAGTTTTAGGGTTTTTAGGGTAACCTGACTGTCTTTCTTCACTCCTGCGAAGTGGCCCCTCCCTGGCTTGGCAGAGAGGACAAAGGAGGACCCTCTGCTCCCCGACTTGGGGGTCTCCCCCATTAGGCATGATCTGAACAGGGACCCCCATGCCCCCTCCCTGCACCCCGGGTAGTGGCATAACAAGGTCAGGGGGTACCTGGTGTGGAAAAGGTTTTGTCACCTCCCCAATATTGACCTCTATTTTTTTGCCTGCAAAAATGTTTTGACTTTATTTCATATTTTCTTACAAAGGAATGTGGATTTTGGGCCTCTGATAACAAGGAGGCCACTGTGGAGAGATGCTTAAATCTATAGGATGCATTGTGTTTTGGCTTGTGTTGTTTTATATATATTTATTGTTCATTTATTTCATAAAATTTATTTTAAAAAACCTGTAAAGTTGTTTACAATACAAAAAAACAAAGAAACAACAACACCACTGCAGTAAAATCAATAAAAAATAACAAGCCTACTTTAAAACACAGAAAAGCTAAACTATGAAAAGAGATTAAAATTACTTCAGCTTCCTAAGCATCTGGCTATGCTTGCCTAAACAAGAATGCTTTTAGCCGCTGCCTGAAAAGAGTCCAGCAGAGGCACAAGCAGGCTGCTGCTGCTGCTCTAGCGAGTGCTGGGGGGCCGCTCCCTTTCCTGCCAACTCCATCTGGCCTAGGGGGCGGAGCCTGCCCTCACCGCCACAGCTTAAGAGGCCCAAGGGGCGGAGCCTGCCCTCACCGCCACAGCTTAAGAGGCCCAAGGGGCGGAGCCTGCCCTCACCGCCACAGCTTAAGAGGCCCAAGGGGCGGAGCCTGCCCTCACCGCCACAGCTTAAGAGGCCCAAGGGGCGGAGCTTGCACTCACCGCCACAGCTTAAGAGGCCCAAGGGGCGGAGCCTGCCCTCACCGCCACAGCTTAAGAGGCCCAGGGGGCGGAGCCTGCCCTCACCGCCACAGCTTAAGAGGCCCAAGGGGCGGAGCCTGCCCTCACCGCCACAGCTTAAGAGGCCCAAGGGGCGGAGCCTGCACTCACCGCCACAGCTTAAGAGGCCCAGGGGGCGGAGCCTGCCCTCACCGCCACAGCTTAAGAGGCCCAAGGGGCGGAGCCTGCCCTCACCGCCACAGCTTAAGAGGCCCAAGGGGCGGAGCCTGCCCTCACCGCCACAGCTTAAGAGGCCCAAGGGGCGGAGCCTGCCCTCACCGCCACAGCTTAAGAGGCCCAGGGGGCGGAGCCTGCCCTCACCGCCACAGCTTAAGAGGCCCAAGGGGCGGGGCCTGCCCTCACCGCCACAGCTTAAGAGGCCCAAGGGGCGGAGCCTGCCCTCACCGCCACAGCTTAAGAGGCCCAAGGGGCGGGGCCTGCCCTCACCGCCACAGCTTAAGAGGCCCAGGGGGCGGAGCCTGCCCTCACCGCCACAGCTTAAGAGGCCCAAGGGGCGGAGCCTGCCCTCACCGCCACAGCTTAAGAGGCCCAGGGGGCGGAGCCTGCCCTCACCGCCACAGCTTAAGAGGCCCAAGGGGCGGAGCCTGCCCTCACCGCCACAGCTTAAGAGGCCCAAGGGGCAGAGCCTGCACTCATCGCCACAGTTTAAGAGGCCCAAGGGGCGGAGCCTGCCCTCACCGCCACAGCTTAAGAGGCCCAAGGGGCGGAGCCTGCCCTCACCGCCACAGCTTAAGAGGCCCAAGGGGCGGAGCCTGCCCTCACCGCCACAGCTTAAGAGGCCCAAGGGGCGGAGCCTGCCCTCACCGCCACAGCTTAAGAGGCCCAAGGGGCGGAGCCTGCCCTCACCGCCACAGCTTAAGAGGCCCAAGGGGCGGAGCCTGCCCTCACCGCCACAGCTTAAGAGGCCCAAGGGGCGGAGCCTGCACTCATCGCCACAGTTTAAGAGGCCCAAGGGGCGGAGCCTGCCCTCACCGCCACAGCTTAAGAGGCCCAAGGGGCGGAGCCTGCCCTCACCGCCACAGCTTAAGAGGCCCAAGGGGCGGAGCCTGCCCTCACCGCCACAGCTTAAGAGGCCCAAGGGGCGGAGCTTGCACTCACCGCCACAGCTTAAGAGGCCCAAGGGGCGGAGCCTGCCCTCACCGCCACAGCTTAAGAGGCCTGAGGGAGGCTTCCGGGACACTGCTGTTGCTGCTGCTGTTCTAGTGAGTGCTGGCTGGGCCGCTCTCTTTCCTGTCAGCTCCATCTGGCCTAGGGGGCGGAGCCTGCACTTATCACTTCAGCTTAAGAGGCCTGAGCAGCTACCTGCAGCAAGGGACAAAATGGTTTTAAATGCTTTAAGCTCTTTTAATTTGCAGCACCTTAAATGGTGGTGGTTGTTTTTTATAACATTATGTTATTTCATTATTTTATTTTTGCTTGGGGTGGGATAAGCATTTAGTCAGGGTGGGGAGTAGTTTAATTTGAGCGCTCTTGTTTCTTGCTTTGTTTTTAATTATTATTAATCTGTTGAGTTATTATATAATTTGTATTTTGCTTTTTAAGGGGAAGGGTCAAGGCTGCCTGGGAGTGGGCCTCGGCCAATAGAGTGGCTGGGGCAGGTTCCACGGGGGGGGTGTATTGGGACACCCGATCTCAGTGATCACGGGCAGCAGGAGGAGTTATGCTAAGACCAGACCATGTCATTACCGAGGAGGCAGGTTTAGTCGTTGTTTGAGGACTATCCCTGCCTCCGGGTCTGGTCCTGACCGGAAGGATACAGGAATCAGCAAGGGAAACCCACATGACCTGAAAGTGTTGCTGTGCAATGCCAGGTCACTGATGACTAAAACCACTGCCATCCACGACCTGATTGTGGATGGAGGATTTGACCTGGCATGTGTGACAGAGACCTGGTTGGATGAAGCAGATGGGCCTCTCCTTGCCGCTGCTTGCCCACCAGGTTTCTCTTATGCACAGCAACCCAGGCCTTGTGGGCGGGGAGGGGTGTTGCAGTGATTTTTAGGAAGTCATTAGTCTGCACCAGGCGTCCTATTGGGAAGACTCAGTTCTCTGAGCGCATGTTCTGGAAGCTGGGCAATAGGGGCAGTACAGGATTCCTTTTGGTGTACCGACCTCCCCGCTGCAACAAGGATCCCCTGCCCAAGCTGCTTCAGGTCGTGGCGGATGTTGTCCTGGAGACACCTAGTTTGGTTGTCCTAGGGGATTTTAACATCCATGCCGACACGACCTTACAAGGGGCTGCTCGGGACTTCGTGGAAAGCATGGCCTCCATGGGGCTGTCCCTGAATAAGTCTGGCCCAACCCATAGCCGCGGACATGCCTTGGACCTGGTGTTTACCTCTATGGATGTTGGTGATCTGACACTAAGTAAAAGCGAAACGAAATAAGTACCATGGTCAGATCACTTCCTGGTGCAACTGGACTTCTCCGCGACCCATCTCCTCTGCAGGGAGGTGGGACCAATTCGGATGGTCCGCCCCCGCCACTTAATGGATCCAAATGGTTTCCAGAGAGTGGTAGGGGATGCTTTATCCCATGTTGATGGCCTTTCAGCTGATTCCCTGGTGGCCCGCTGGAATGCGGAGTTAACCAGGGCTATCGACTGTCTGGCTCCGAAGCGCCCTCTCCGATTGCATGGAGCCCGGACAGCCCCGTGGTTTTCCCCGGTGCTGAGGGTGATGAAACAATCGTTGAGACGGCTAGAGCGCCGGTGGTGGAAAACTCATTCTGAATCAGACCGGACATGGGCTAGAGCTCAACATCAAGCCTACCAAGTGGCAATGGCGATGGCGAAGAGGGCCTTCTTCGCCGCCTCCATTGCATCTGCAGAAAACAGCAGGAGACTTTTTCAGGTGGTTCGCAATCCATCAGAACCACCTGTACCACCGGGGCCTGGTAGGGACCCCAAGATCTCCTGCAATGCTTTTGCAAAGTTTTCTGCAGGTAAAGTCGCTCAGATTCAGGAGGTAGACTCCACCGTGGGAGCAGGGCCAGGGCGGGAGAGTGCTAGAGTTCTGTCTGGTCCTGTTACATGGGATCAATTCCAATCTGTTACCTCCGAGGATGTGGACAGGCTGCTTGGACAAGTGAAACCGACCACCTGTCTCCTTGATCCTTGCCCATCCTGGCTAATAAAAGAGAGCTGGGAAGGGCTGGGTGATGGGCTCTGTGGGGTGGTGAATGCTTCCCTCTGTGAGGGAGCCTTCCCAGACCCGCTAAAAGAGGCGGTCATTAAACCGCTTCTTAAAAAACCATCTTTAGATGCGGCCACAATGGCCAACTATCGCCCAGTCTCAAATCTACCATTCTTGGTCAAGGTTATTGAGCGGGTGGTTGCTGAACAACTCCAAGCACGCCTGGAGGATGTGAACCATTTGGATCCCTTCCAATCGGGATTCAGGCCTCATCATGGGACTGAAACTGCCTTGGTCGCACTGGTTGATGATCTCTGGCGGGTTAGGGGCAAAGGTGAGAGCTGTTTCCTAGTTCTGCTGGATCTCTCAGCGGCGTTTGATACCATCGACCATAACATCCTTATGGACCGTCTAGAGGGGCTGGGAGCTGGGGGCACTGTCATACAGTGGTTCCGCTCCTTCCTCCTGGGCCGTGTCCAGAAAGTGGTGGTGGGGGGTGAGTGTTCAGACCCCTGGGCTCTCACTTGTGGGGTGCCTCAGGGTTCCATCCTCTCCCCCATGCTTTTTCATATCTATATGAAGCCGCTGGAAGAGATCATCAGGAGGTTTGGACTGGGTGCTCATCAGTATGCAGATGACACCCAGCTCTACCTCTCCTTTAAATCAGAACCAGTGAAGGCGGTGAAGGTCCTGTGTGAGTGCCTGGAGGCGGTTGAAGAATGGATGGCGGCTAACAGATTGAGGTTGAATCCTGACGAGACGGAAGTACTGTTTTTGGGTAACAGGGAGCGTGTGGGTGATTCCCTGGTCATGAATGGGGTAACTGTGCCCCTGAAGGACCAGGTGCGCAGCTTGGGAGTCATTTTGGACTCACAGCTGTCCATGGAGGCGCAGGTTAACTCTGTGTCCAGGGCAGCTGTCTACCAGCTCCACTTGGTACACAGGCTAAGACCCTACCTGCCCACGGACTGTCTCGCCAGAGTGGTGCATGCTCTAGTTATCTCCCGCTTGGACTACTGCAATGCGCTCTACATGAGGTTACCTTTGAAGGTGACCCGGAAACTGCAATTAATCCAGAATGCGGCAGCTAGACTGGTGACTGGGAGTGGCCGCCGGGACCACATAACACCCATCTTGAAAGACCTACATTGGCTCCCAGTACATTTCTGAGCACAATTCAAAGTGTTGGTGCTGACCTTTAAAGCCCTAAACGGCCTCGGTCCTGTATACCTGGAGCGTCTCCACCCCCATCGTTCAGCCCAGACACTGAGATCCAGTGCCGAGGGCCTTCTGGTGGTTCCCTCATTGCGAGAAATGAGGCTACAGGGAACCAGGCAGAGGGCCTTCTCGGTAGTGGCACCCTAGTCCACAATATTAATGGTAGGTTTATTGTAGCTGTGAGAGACAGAATAACAACTGAGAAACCCAGAAGACAAAGTCAAAGATTGATGAGGTTGGTTTTTTTTTCTTGTTCCTACTTTTCTCTTTCATTTATTCCCAATATCATACCAATCTTAATCCTTTATCTTATCTTGACAGCCACTGGCATGCAACTTTCATCATATTTAACAGATCTATATGTAAATAAACATGCATGATGAAAATTGTGCTCTTCTTGTTGTCCATCAATTGTTTTTGGTGCAGTCCCTCCTCAGAAGGCCCTATTTCGTTCCACCGTCTTACCTTCCAGGACTCTGGGCTGTCTTCCAGCTTTCCTTTGTTTGGTTAAAATTAAGACACATGTAATGTATTTTAACTGACTGATATTTTCCCAAACCGAAGAATCTTCTGGAAGAGACCACACTGTGCGATAGATTTCACAGTTAATACTTGTTTGGTTCCTCTACAATCCAAGCTTGCTCCCCCTGAGCCCTAAGGGAAGCTTACAAAGATCAAAGATTCACCTTCACTTTTATAAACCCATATATGACAAAGGTCCATGCAAGCAGATGTGGTTTCCTGTGTGAAATATTCCCCAGTTGTAATCTGTCAGTTGTCTGCAGCCCCCTTTGAGAGGGACCCCTTTTTTCTAATGTGCCATCATTTGCACCATTTTAGCATCCCCAGCCGAAAAAATATTTAATCTTGTACAGTGGTGCCTCGGGTTACATACGCTTCAGGTTACAGACTCCGCTAACCCAGAAATAGTGCTTCAGGTTAAGAACTCTGGGGTTGCAGTTTTCAGGCTTGGGGACAGGGTGGTGACTGTTTTTGGCACCAAGTTCTGTCCATAAACCCCACTGAGTACAACGGGATCTACTCTAGGTCATTACTGTGCAGACCATGCCAGCCTTATGAAGTGGGGTGAGGAGCAAAAAAAATGAAATGGAAATCAATGGAGATGTTTAGAAATGGGGCTTCTAGTTCCGGTCTGCCTTAATGGATCCTGCTCCCAAGATAGCAGAGATTGATAGCAAAGAATAAACAAGGAAGCTTTGAGGGTAATTGTCCTTGCAAGCTCCCCCCAGGGCCCAGGGGGGAGTGAGCTTCACTCACAGATTGTCTTGATACCTGGCTCTTGCTCCACCATGGAATCTGAGAGGCAGATTGCCTATTGGTAGCCCTCCTACTCGGCCATTAAGAAGCAGAGGTACTTCTGTTTATTAGAGTGAAAGTAGAACTAATATACAGACATGTGCTGGAACAGAAGGAACAAGATCATAAACTGATACAAAGCCAAAACGATTCAAACTGCAAAAAAGACTTCCTTCGATGCTTTGATGATTGGCTAAGGCTTTGGCAGGACGCCAGATCGTTATTGAGAGAGTTGGACGGAAGGAGAAGCTGGAGTCTTGCCAGAGCTTTGGAGGGATGCCAAATTACTCTCTATCTAGACTCAAACAATAACAAAAAAGGGAGAGAAGATGGCGTGTGACGCAGTTGAAATTACAGCCTCATTCTCTGTATTTCAACAAAGTCTCTCCATATCTTCAAACAAGCTGATACCTTGCCAATAATAATTAAAGCCCTCCACAAAGGACCGCACCATTAAACATCAAATTCTCAAGTTTTTTTTTTAATATAGTTTCACTTGCATTCCATTTCATTAATTGAATCTTTCTCCATGAGGCTTGCCAAATCATGAAGTAGCTGTCAGTACTGCAGTGTTTCATTCTATCATTGCACAGTGTGACACTGTGCCTTTAATTGCCTAATTACCTAATGTATCATCGTGTGAGAATGGGAGCTATTTCTATATCTCCTCCTCCCCCCCTCTGGTCCTTGCAACTGGCTTTTGCTGAAGGATACAGCTGCGTGAGTCAGCTCGTCGCTCTGTTGACTTCTTATCTTCTCGATGCTGCATTCCAACCAGAGTCTGCTTCTGCTGTACTCTGCTACTGCGGCGAAGTTCCTCACCATTCGGACAAGTGAGGGAGGGCGTTGGCCCAACAGTAGCAAGGATGAAAAAAGATGAGACGCTCACCTCACATCTTCTGTAGCAGAGCGACAAAAGTCCTTTCAAAGTCCGAATTCAAATCTTTGTTGAAAAACAGGAATGCTCCCGCTCATGGCGTTGGCATTGGAGATTTTCCAATTTGTGCAATGCTAAACAACCAGCGCCCCTGTCTCCACTGTAGCGAGTGGCAGTTATCGGACAGCGTGCGGGTGAAGGCACGTCCGTCCCATCCCTGCGGGGTTCAACAGGGATAATTACCCCCAGATTACCTTCTTTAATTACACGACTAGGGTCCGGTGTCCTGGGAAAGCAGCCAAACGCCATAGGCCATCACACCGGAAATCTTCTCCAAAGTCTTTTTTTATATTTTCTCTCTGATAGTAAGAGCTGACAGTGAAAAGGAATTCTCTCTGAAGGGGGTGGATCTTCATTGGGGGGTTTTAAGAAGAAGCTGGATGGCCACCTGTCATGGATGCTTGAAATGAGAATTCTGGAAGGGGTTGGACTAGATTCTGAATCTATGATTCTATACTTCACCCTGGTGTGAGATCTTAAATTGACTTTTTAACAAGTGAAATTTTATACACATTCCATGTGCTGATATGCTTTCAACCCCGTATGAATTATTTGGTGGGCCATGAATGAATCTTTTCCCACATTTCAAACACTAAACCATTTTCTCTCTTGTATGGATTCTTTGATGGGAAGTGAGATTGATGCTATGACTGAAGCTCTTCCCACATTGCAAGCACTGAAAGGGTTTCTCTCCTGTATGAATTCTGTGATGGGAAGTGAGTTCACCACTCAGACGAAAGCTCTTTCCACATTCCAAGCACTGATAGGGTTTCTCCCCTGTATGAATTCTTTGATGGGAAGTGAGACCATCCTTCCGATTGAAGCTCTTTCCACATTCCAAGCACTGATAGGGTTTCTCCCCTGTATGAATTCTTTGATGGGAAGTGAGTTCACCACTCACACGAAAGCTTTCCCCACATTCCAAGCACTGATAGGGTTTCTCCCCTGTATGAATTCTTTGATGGGAAGTGAGACTATCCTTCCGATTGAAGCTCTTTCCACATTCCAAGCACTGATAGGGTTTCTCTCCTGTATGACTTCTTCGATGGCAAGTGAGATTCCCCTCCTGACTGAAGCTCTTTCCACACTCCAAGCACTGATAGGGTTTCTCTCCTGTATGAATTCTTTGGTGGGAAGTGAGATTGGCGCTGTAACTGAAGCTTTTCCCACATTCGAAGCACTGATAGGGTTTCTCCCCTGTATGAATTCTTTGATGGGAAGTGAGTTCACCACTCTGACGAAAGCTCTTTCCACATTCCAAGCACTGATAGGGTTTCTCCCCTGTATGAATTCTTTGATGGGAAGTGAGTTCACCACTCTGACGAAAGCTCTTTCCACATTCCAAGCACTGATAGGGTTTCTCCCCTGTATGAATTCTTTGATGGGAAGTGAGATTCCCCTCCTGACTGAAGCTCTTTCCACACTCCAAGCACTGATAGGGTTTCTCCCCTGTATGAATTCTTTGGTGGGAAGTGAGATTGGCGCTGTAACTGAAGCTTTTCCCACATTCCAAGCACTGATAGGGTTTCTCCCCTGTATGAATTCTTTGATGTGAAGTGAGATTCCCCTCCTGACTGAAGCTCTTTCCACACTCCAAGCACTGATAGGGTTTCTCTCCTGTATGAATTCTTTGATGGGAAGTGAGTTCATGACTCAGACGAAAGCTCTTCCCACATTCGAAGCACTGATGGGGTTTCTCCCCTGTATGAATTCTTTGATGGGAAGTGAGATCACCACTCAGACGAAAGCTCTTCCCACATTCGAAGCACTGATAGGGTTTTTCCCCTGTATGAATTCTTTGATGGGAAGTGAGATGGGAGCTGTAACTGAAGCTCTTCCCACATTCCAAGCACTGATAGGGTTTCTCCCCTGTATGAATTCTTTGATGGGAAGTGAGATGGCAGCTCCTCCTGAAGCTCTTTCCACATTCCAAGCACTGATAGGGTTTCTCCCCTGTATGAATTCTTTGATGTGAAGTGAGATTCCCCTCCTGACTGAAGCTCTTTCCACACTCCAAGCACTGATAGGGTTTCTCTCCTGTATGAATTCTTTGATGGGAAGTGAGTTCACGACTCAGACGAAAGCTCTTCCCACATTCGAAGCACTGATGGGGTTTCTCCCCTGTATGAATTCTTTGATGGGAAGTGAGATCACCACTCAGACGAAAGCTCTTCCCACATTCGAAGCACTGATAGGGTTTTTCCCCTGTATGAATTCTTTGATGGGAAGTGAGATGGGAGCTGTAACTGAAGCTCTTCCCACATTCCAAGCACTGATAGGGTTTCTCCCCTGTATGAATTCTTTGATGGGAAGTGAGATGGCAGCTCCTCCTGAAGCTCTTTCCACATTCCAAGCACTGATAGGGTTTCTCCCCTGTATGAATTCTTTGATGTGAAGTGAGATTCCCCTCCTGACTGAAGCTCTTTCCACACTCCAAGCACTGATAGGGTTTCTCTCCTGTATGAATTCTTTGATGGGAAGTGAGTTCACGACTCAGACGAAAGCTCTTCCCACATTCGAAGCACTGATAGGGTTTTTCCCCTGTATGAATTCTTTGATGGGAAGTGAGATCACCACTCAGACGAAAGCTCTTCCCACATTCGAAGCACTGATAGGGTTTTTCCCCTGTATGAATTCTTTGATGCAAAGTGAGACTATCCTTCCGATTGAAGCTCTTTTCACACTCCAAGCACTGATAGGGTTTCTCCCCTGTATGAATTCTTTGATGGGAAGTGAGATGGGTGCTTCGACTAAAGCTCTTTCCACATTCCAAGCACTGATAGGGCTTCTCCCCTGTATGAATTATTTGATGAGAAGTGAGATGGGCCCTCTGGCTGAAGCTCTTTCCACACTCCAAGCACTGATACGATTTCTCCCTACTCTGTGTTATTTCGTGTGAAGTGAGGCTATTCCTTCGAATGAAGCTCTTTCTTTGACGGGAGGTGCACTGGGAGCTCTGACGGATGTTCTCTCCACACTCTGAATATTTATATGACTTCTCCACTATGTGGATTCTGTTGTGCTCCCCCTTGTTCTTCCCTTCTGATTCATCACCATCTGCAATAAAGAGAGAAGCTAATTAGAGGAAATGGGAACTCCAGATTATTGAACAATGTTAATGAATGCTTGTGACAGAGGAAGAACTGAAGAGAATGAGATGTGAGGCCGTCCTATAGGTTTTACTGTTTTTATTTTCTGGTATTAACTGAGATATTTCTTGGCTTTTATCTGGGATAGATTTTGTTCTGGCATGATCGTGGAATCCACTCCATCTGCAATCACAACTTATATTATGATCCAACAGGGATCCTTACTGAGAGAGTCCACGATCCCACGATTCTCCTCCTTGACCTCTTTATGCTGAGCTCTCTGGTCAGGATCCAGCAACGTCCACGCCTTGTCTGTGAAACAAACAGCAACATCTTCACCTGAACACTCCCCATCAGAAGTTATTTCAATCTGGTTGGTCCAAATTTTAATTGACAGATGGCAATATATACAACTTAGAAGTATATTCTGTGACGGTGCTAATTGCTTTATGGCCCCAATTAGCCCCAGTTTATTGCGGTCCGGCACACTTCTTAGCCAAGCTGCGCCAACCTTCTTCCCTCCGGTTTCGCCTTGCAGAGTAAAAACACAGCGGAACAAAACTGTTGCTGCTTGCTTAGATCCAAACACACTAAGCACTCATGAGTCCAAATTAACAGTTCTTTATTGCAGCAAAATATTTACAGCTCAGCATTTCTCAGATTCTCCTGGACTGCTAGCATTCATGGCTGCCTCCTGCCTCCGTCTCTCTCAGGCAGCAGACACACAACAGTGAGGAACGACTCCTCCCTCTTTCTGAATCACGTGACAGGAATTGAGGGACATCACACAGAACTCTTTAATCCTATGAGTTCTGAAAACACTAACATATTCAACTCGGATCAAAAGAAAGGATTTGCAAAAGAAGATTCGAAATTTAAAGTCACAGTGATAAAGAACAACAATTGTTATCCAAAACCGATAATCTTTTATTGGACTGGGAATTGATGGAGGAAGAAGTGAAAGAAACGATGATTAAATGTTACAGATAGGTAGCCGTGTTGGTCTGCCATAGTCAAAACAAAAAAAATTCCTTCCAGTAGCACCTTAAAGACCAACTAAGTTAGTTCTTGGTATGAGCTTTCGTGTGCATTCGTGTGTATCTGAAGAAGTGTGCATGCACACGAAAGCTCATACCAAGAACTAACTTAGTTGGTCTTTAAGGTGCTACTGGAAGGAAATTTTTTTGTGATGATTAAATGGTCTTAGGATCTCGGACATACTATCTATCTGTTGGGAACGGTGGAACGGAAAGGTGGAACGGAAATATCCTAACATCCTCCCCCTTTCCGTGTAACCTGTAGTACCTGTGGTTCAACCCAATTGCAACCTCTGTACGTAAACCTTAAGTTGTTCTCTGTTAACAACTTTAGACAACAGATCAGCAGGAATTTCATTTCCTGGCATGTAGGACACCTGAATCAGTCCTTTCTGAATACACTCTCTTGCACGATGTAGCTTAATCTGCAAGTACTTGGTTCTTTGCTTGCAACTCTCTGAGTTCAGCAAAGCCAAACAGGATCTATTGTCTTGATACACTTGTATAGGACATTTCACAGAAATCCCAATGTCCTTAAACAGTTGCATCAACCATTCACAATCCAAGAGTGAAAATGACAGAGCATTGAGTTCTGCTTCACAGGAACGTAGGCTCACTGTCGTCTGCTTTTTGCATAACCAGTCAAACAGACAGTGGTTGTACATGTAGCATACTCCAGAAGTGCTTGTACCATCCGTGGTGTCACTTCCAAAACTGGCATCTGCAAAGATTTCAAGATCTCCAGTCTTCTGACTGGTGAACCTCAGCCTGTAGTGCATAGTCCCTTTCAAATAGCGGGCTATGCGCTTCAGAGCTTTCCAATCCTGAACAGTAGGATTGTTAGCATGTCTGCTGAGCAGGTTAGTGCTTACAGCAATGTCAGGTCTTGAGCATCTAGCAATGAAATTCAACTTGCCTAGAATGCATCTGTACAGCGTTGTGTCAGAAAATGCTTCAGCAGTACTATCTACCTGGTAACCTGTCACCATCGGTGTGTCTGCTGGGTTTGCATCAACCAAATTCAACCTGGTTAATACATCAGCAATTTTCTGTGTTTGGTGTACCAGAAAATTACCTGCTTGGTCCCTCTCCACCTGCAGAGAAAGATAGTTGGATACCTCACCAAGATCCTTCATGTCAAAGTGCTCCTTCAGCTGAGCTAGGGTGCTTTTGTAAAAAGCCTGATTCTTCCAAAACACCAGAAGATCATCAACAAAACATAAACAATACAGTTTGTTTTACCGGTACCAGTTCCCAAGTTTGATTCCTGTTCAAGGAATCAACTTCAGCCTTCATGGCATTTAGCCAAGGCTCAGCATCTTTAGAGGATAACTCCTGAACCTCTTTGAAGCTTGAAGGTTCCCACACCTTCTCTGAGCTACTAAGAACAGCAGTTGCTGTCTTAGCAAACTCATCAGCAAATCTCTTCGGAGGTCTGCCTTTGGTCGCCCTTTCAGACCTGCGAACCAGACACAAGTCTTCTGGACTCATCTCCTCCCTCTTAGGAGAAAAGTGACCAATGGTGAACAGTGGTTCCTCCAGTTCATTGTCAGACGCATCAGATGGTCTGACTGAGGCCTTTGCGCTCTTGTAGTCTGCTGTGCCATCACTGTCACTGACACCAGCAGCAGCGCCACCAACTGAACTGGAATCCGAACTCTGATCATCATCATCATCATCATCCTCAGCTTTCTCAACATTATCTGGTTTGTGCACATCACCTTCATCCTCCTCTGGGTAACTCTGGAAAATTCCCACATTTTCCCCCCACTTAGGATTGTACTCTTGGTGAACTTTATGGACTTAAGAGTTAGTCATCCATACCCTGTATGCACCTTTTTCATACCCATGAACAAACCATGTGCCCCACGCTTCCCAAGCTTGTTGCTTTGTGGGGTGTGTACCCACATGTCAGAACCAAAGATTCTCATGTGCTTGACGTTCGGTTTTTTACCAAACATTTTCTCGTAGGGAGTGCAACCTATAGGTGATGACAGTCTGCGATTTAAGGAATAAGTAAACGTCGACAGAGCTTCCCCCCAAAACTTCTCAGGGAGGTTGGCATCATGCAACAAGGTTTTTAGGCCTTGAAGCAAAGTTTGGTTTGCTCGCTCAGCAAGCCCATTCATCCATGGCGATCTAGGCGTTGACAAGTCATGCTGGATTCCCTTCTCAGTCAAGAAAGCTTCAAACTGCTGAGAAGTTTTAAAAACCACATTGTTAGGAAAGCTCTATTTAATGTTTGGACTCGCTATAAAGATTTGTTGGAAAACAAAACCCCAAGGTGGTTGTCGCCAATGGAAGCCAAGGAGGTCGGTATGAACTTCTTCAACAGAATAAAGGCAATCTATATGGAGCAAAAGGCCAAATTGATTATAAACAACGTGGTGTCAGAAGAAATAATGGTAGCGAAGGGTACAAGACAGGGTTGCCCACTCTCCCCTTTGCTATTTATAATAGTACTGGAAGTACTTCTGAACTCAATAAGACAAAATAAGAAAATAAAAGGGATTAGAATTGGTCAAAATGAATATAAAGTTAAGGCGTTCGCAGACGATTTAGTAATAACAACAGAAGACCCACTGAACTCAATAAAAGAGATATTGGAAGAACTGGATCAATTTGGTAAGGTGGCTGGTTTTAAGTTAAACAAAAGAAAGACTAAAATAATGGTGAAGAATTTAGATTCGAAGGCAATCGAGGAATTACAACAACAAACAGAAATAGAAGTGGCCAAAAAGGTAAAATATCTAGGAATATGGATAACCCCGAAAAATATAGACCTATTTAAGAATAACTATGAGCAGGTATGGAAAGAGATAAAAAAGGACTTGGAGAGGTGGGGGAAGCGGAGATTGTCATTCTGGGGTAGGATAGCTTTAATTAAGATGAACGTTCTCCCGAGAATGTTATTTCTGTTCCAGAACTTACCGATAATCAAGGGCACTAAGATATTTAAAGAGTGGCAAAGAGGAATCTCAAAATATGTCTGGCAGGGCAAAAAACCAAGGATTAAGTTTAAGTTGTTAACAAAAGCTAAAGAAAGAGGGGGATTCGCTCTGCCAGATCTGAAATTATATTATGAGGCATCGTGCCTTTGCTGGGTGAAAACGTGGATAAAATTGAAAAATAAGGAACTATTAGACCTGGAGGGGTTCGACAATAGAGCAGGATGGCATGCGTACTTATGGCAGGGGAAGAGGAAACACAAGGGTTTCGCAACGCATATTTTTAAAGGCCCCCTAATGGAAGTTTGGGAGAGGAATAGATTTTTACTAGAACCTAAAGTACCACACTGGCTATCCCCATTGGAAGTTATGAGCGTGAAAAAAGTAAACATGAGAGGTGATTGGGTAACTTATGAACAAAAGTAGGGGGGACATGGAAACTGAAACCATATGACCAGGTTAAAGAAAAAGTCTATGATTGGTTACACTATTTCCAAATAAACGAAATGTTTAGACAAGACGTTAAAGAGAGAGGATACGCGGATAAAGAATCTAAATTCCAGACTGAAATAATAAACAATGATTACAAAATTCTTTCTAAAACGTATAATATGCTATTAGAGTATAACTTGATAGATGAGGAAGTGAAGTCTGTGATGATTCATTGGGCAAGGGACATCGGCCATAATATATACTATGAAGAATGGGAGAAACTCTGGAAAAAAAATCTTAAATTTACAGCTTGCAAAACGTTAAAAGAGAACCTCATGAAGATGTTTTACCGTTGGTATATAACACCTGCAAAATTAGCAAAAATATATAAAACTTGCAATAAATGCTGGAAATGCAGGGAAAAAGAGGGATCCTTCTTCCACATGTGGTGGGACTGCAGAAAGGTCAAAGGCTTTTGGAAAAGTGTATATAATGAAATGAAAAGTATATTAAGATATAACTTTGGGAAAAAGCCGGAGGCTTTTCTGTTAGGCCTAGCAGGAAGTGATATAAAGAACAATGACAGTAAATTCTTTCAATATGCAACAATGGCCGCAAGGGTCCTATTGGCCCAAAATTGGAAACAACAGAACATACCGACGCTTGAGGAATGGAGAGCAAAACTACTAGAATACGCGGAGATGGACAGATTGACGGGGAAAATTAGATATTTAAAAGACCAAAGGTTCATTGAGGACTGGGGGAAATTTGTGGAATATCTGGAAAATATAAGTGAAGGTCAGATAACGCTAGTTGGGTTTAAAAAAGCTCTGTGAAAAGGTTGGAATATTGTCTAAAGAGAAAAAGAAGGAAAGAGAAAATAATGTCAATATAAGCTAGGATTTGTGTGAATTTGTTAAATTAGGGTATGGATGATGTCAGGGGTTCAGGAGCAGAGGCACAGGGAAGAGAGGAGATGGAGAGCGAAGGGGAAGAATCCGAGGGGAGCGTAGGAGAAGAGGACAGTGGACCGAGGGATTCCATGAGCCTCTCCAGCGAATCGGAAGATTCACAGAAGGGGGCGCCAGTGGCCAGGGGTAGGGGGTTCCCAAGGGGAACGTCCCAGGAGCAAGGGGGCAGCAGGGACTCCCAGAGCAGTAGTTGGAAATCAGGACCAGCTTCCCCACCAGAGCAGAGTGGGGGGGAAAGAGTCCCAAGGATCAGGGCCAGTGCATTCCCCACCAGGGAGAGAAGATAAGGCAGGGCTGACCACGCCTCCATCAGAAAGTCAGACAACGGAGGAGAGGTCAGATCCGGCCAGTATCCCGGAAGAGGGAAGCAGTGACAGAAGTAGTGTAACGGTCAGGAGGAAGGTCACTGGGTTGGCGTGAGAGGCAAGTTCAAATGTACAGGAGCGCGGGACAGCAGAGAATGAGGATTGGGAACCGAGTCCTAAAGCCCGCCGGAGGCAGGGGGAGGAGCTAAGCGACTCAGCGTCGGAAGAGTCCAGAAAGGGCAATGCCCCAGCGGGCAGGAGGACCCAGAGGAGGAGAGAGCAGTGTAAAAGGTGGAGCAGGGCTAGGATCTTAAACTGGTGTCATAGGGGAGGAGACTCAGACGGTACTTCGCCGGTCTAGGCTTTAAGACGTAGAGCTGCGCGCTGCGGCTTTGAAATGGAAGCTAAACCTCAATAAAGACTTTTGTACATAACAACAGCCTGGCGTTGGTCCTCTGTGAGCTGGGACCTAGAGGCAGCTCTGACAGATGATTTCAGGGGAAGCTGAAGGAAGTCTTATAGAAAGAAATCTGTGATAACAAGGCGTAAACTGTTTTACTTTCTTGTTTGTTATGATTTAAAAAACAATAAAAATTATGCAGGAAAAAAAAAGGAGGTGAAAAAACTCAATATGGAATCCAAATGGCCAAAATACTGTGAAATCTTAGGACAAGAGGGTGAAAAAGTGAAACTACAGTTATGAGAAACTGAAGTTTAAAGTACGAGATTGGCTCCATTATTATCAAATAATGGAGGTATATAAACAAGACAGGAAAATTGGCTTCCAGGTGGAGAGATCAAAACTAGAAACAGAATTGTTAGATTCCAATACTGAGAATTTGTCAAGAATGTATAATTTGTTGCTGAAATGGAATACACAAGAAGAAACAGTAAAATCAGCAATGATTAAGTGGGCACAAGACATTGGTCATATTATGTTTGCTGACTGGGAACAGTTATGGACCACCGGTATAAAGTTTACGGCATGTAATGCCTTAAGAGAGAATATTATGAAAATGATTTACAGGTGGTACATGACCCCAGTCAAGCTTGCTAAAATTTATCATTTGCCCAATAACAAATGCTGGAAATGTAATGCAACTGAAGGTACTTTCTATCACCTTTGGTGGACATGCCCGAGGATTAAGGCCTTCTGGGAAATGATCTATAATGAAATGAAGAAGGTACTTAAATGTACCTTTTATAAGAAACCAGAGGCTTTTCTCCTGGGCGTGGTCGGCCAATTGGTGTCAAAGAGAGACAGGACTTTTTTTATGTACGCTACTACAGCAGCAAGGCTACTTATAGCAAAGTATTGGAAGACACAAGAACTACTCACTCTGGAAGAATGGCAGATGAAGGTGATCGACTACATGGGATTGGCCGAGATGACTGGCAGAATCCGTGACCAAGGAAAAGAGACGGTGGAGGAAGATTGGAAGAAATTTAAAGTTTATCTTAAGAATGATTATAAAATTAATGAGTGCTAAAATGTCGAGGTTAGAGAAAAAAAGAGGATTACAGCTGTAAATGATTAGGTAAGAGAGAAGGGGGGAAAAGAGTAATTAGTTAAATTAAGTCAGGATTTGCTGAAAGAAATTTGGAAATAGGGATGCAGAAAGGGGAGGTATGGGGAAGTCGGAGAAGCAATGTTTATGAAAAGAAGGTTTTGAAATTATATTTGTGTGTGTTTATGTGTTTGTTTGTCTCTGTATAGTGTATTGTATTGTGTTTAATATGTGTTGGAAAATTAATAAAAATATAATAATAATAATAAAAAAAAAACTGCTGAGAAGTGAACTCCCCGCCCCGATCAGTAAAGAGACAGCCAATACGTTTACCATGAACATTTTACAACCAAGCACAGAATGCCTTGAACTTAGGGAATGCTTGCGATTTCTGCTCAAGCATAAACACATGAATGTACCTAGAAAAAGAATCAATTAGAACCATGAAGTACCTTGCTCCTCCTAAAGAGGGCGCAAGTGGACCAACCAGGTCTGCGTGCACTAGCTGGTAGGGTTTAGAAGCCTGCCTGCTAGACTCCTTGCTTTTTGGATCAACCTTCACCTTGTTCTCTGCACAAGATACACATTTCATGTGATACTTACAAGGTTTGATGTTCAAACCTTCAACCAACCCAGGCATCTTGGCCAGCGCCTGCCAAGACCTGTGACAAAATCTTCGATGTGCTTCATGAATGCATCCTGCATGAAGAACCTTGTTAGTTTGTGCAACACAAGAATCAACATTAGACACAACAGCATTGTCATCATAAGTTATACAGAATAAACCATCTATAAACTTTGCATGCAAAATGTCCTCTTTGCCTTTCCTGATGACACAGACGTTCCTCTTGAAGGAAATCTCAAAACCACGCCCAGTCAGCTGTGGGACACTGAGCAAATTGTCTGCCACACCTGGAACAAAAAGTACATCTCTGATGGTAGTGTGCAGACTTGCAAGTTTCACAGTCCCTTTTCCTGCAATTTGCAACGTCCTTCCACCAGCCAGGTGGATCTCTCCGTCTTGAGGTTTGAGGGAGATAAACAGGTGCTTATCCTTTGATAAATGGCGGGTAGCGCCAGAGTCCACAATAAACCTGGCTTTAGCCTTTGGAGCAGCTTTTCTGGCAAGCAAAACCTTGTTTCCCACCGGCGTGGGCTTTTGCTGCTTGCCCCCCTGCTCCTGGCCATCAGACTTGCCTTTAGCCTTTGGTGAAGCTGTGCCAGCAAACAAAACCTTGTTTTCCACAGGCGTGGGCTCTTCACCCTCCCTCTGCTTCGGGCCATCTGCAGGCATCTTGCTCTGTTTACCTCTGGCCTTCCGGCCTCTGCAAAGGCGATGACCTTGGTTCCCACGAGAAACAGAGGTCTCAGCTGCCGACTCTTTGGCTCCCCCTGGAGGCTGGAATGCTGCCTGGGATGACATCACAGTCAGCTCCCCCTGCAGCTTGCAACCGGTGCCCTCAGCATCCCTGCATTCATTCGCATTCTGGGAAACAGCCAGGACCTCCGATGCATTCACACTCTGGGCATTCAGACTCTGAGCTGGGATGACTGGCAGATGAGCTTTCTTCAAAGCATTCCACATCTTACGTGCAGTCGTATTTCCAGCTAGCGTTTTTATTTCCTCCAGAGAGACGGACAAGACGATTAGGTCTATGGCCCGTGAATCCTGGGCCCTCCATCTATCAGTCAGAGGAACTGGAGGGGCTTCAGACACAGTATGCCACACTCCATACTGACGCAGCAAACTCTCACACCATTTTGCCCAGGTCTGATAATTTTTCCCATTTAACTTTGGGCATTCAGCAGCTTCAGAGGCTTGGAAAAACTCCATTTCATTTTTATTTTTTTTTAAGTAATTTTTATTGGGTTTTCACATTTTAAAAACACACACAGATGAAAACAAAAACAAAACATGTATAATTTCATAACCTTACTTTCTTAACCCCACTCCCTGACTTCCCCCCACCCCCCCTTCATACATCCCAAATCCAATAATTAGCTCAGCAGGTTCTTATCTCTCTTCTTTAGCATATTATTGTTATTTTTAAAATTAATTCTTATTACTTGGCCAAATTTTACTTGTCCAATTTTCTTATAAATATTAAGTCCTTTTCTAAGGTCGACCCAAATTCCCTTCCACGAATTTCCCTTCCACGAATTTCCCCCTTTTTGTATGGAGCCGGAGTCTCTTTCTTTACCTCAAAGACTCCTTATCTTGGCAGCTCATTAATCACGAAGCCTCTGGCTCGGCTCCCAGGCCAATTAAGCCCTGCCGGACATCAAAGACTCTTTGCCGCGGCCCAACAGAAAAGCCTCCTCTTTTGCTTTTCCACATTCCTCAGCAGTCTGTCGCAGTCTTACTCTCCTGTAAGTGCCATGAATCTGGGCCCGAAACCTATTGTTGGGATACTGCCAGGGAGACATCGACCGTCACTGCCTCCAGCCGGACTCCGGACATCCATCGATCCCCGTAGACGTGCAGTATCAGCAATTAGCGACACGAAGCCTCAGAAATAGATTGCCACATTCTTAGGCTGGTGCACACTCTATTAGCAGAATTCACACAGCAAAAGTTGCACAGCAGGAGAGCATAATTTAGAAAGTTTATTGAACGTTGGTCAGAACAAAGAAAAACATGACCGCCTGCTAGCGCGTTCAGGCACAGAGAGAGAAAACGAAAGCAATAGCAAACATAAACATCCTGTGAACAGGAAATACGCAGACTCTGTGACTCACATAGCCTGCTCCCTTTTAAGGTGGAACAGAAATATCCTAACACTATCTAGAGCAATAGGAGAAACTCTGGTGAGAGGATATACGATTTACTGCCTCATATACAATTAAAGAACATTTTGTAAAGATGTTTTATAGGTGGTACTTAACGCCAGTTAAGCTGGCAAAGATATACAAATTGAAATCCAACCTCTGTTGGAGATGTGGTGGAGAAATAGGAACAACAACACATATGTGGAGGAGGCGTGAGGAAATTAAGAAATTTGGGATAGTAGTACACGAAGACCTAAAGAAGATGTTGAAAATATCAATAACAAAGAAACCAGAGACATATCTCCTTGGATTTAGAGTTGGAAGAGATACCACGGGGTGGGGGAAGAATTTTTCTATATGCAAGTACTGTGAGGAGAATCAGAACTTACAGGGTTAAACAGTTCTGTGTGACGTCTCACATTCCGAGGCATGGTTTTGTTCACATACGGGAATCTTTCTTTGTGTGTGAATTACTTTCGTTTTTAGCTGTCAAGCCAAGTAGATGTCCGCTCGATCTCTGAGTTGATTTATGATGTATTTCTGTACAATGATTAAAGACTTCTTAGATGAGCAAGAAGCCTGCATGCAGCCTTGGATTTATCACCCACCCAAGGCACGACCGCTGCTGCGAAACTCGGCTTGGAGCCAGGAAGACAGCTTAAGGCTCACAGTTGGCACGGAGAGTTGGCACAGGAAAGTGTGGCGGACGCCATTACATTCCACAAGTGCAGCTGCTAGAATAGTGATTGCTGCTCGGTGGAAGTCACAAACTATACCTGACGAGAACGTGCTCGCCATCAGTAAATAATCAGTCTCACACAGAGATGGGTTGAAGAATTCTGGTTGCTGCTGCAGCGGCTGCAGCCCACATTTTATTGTGTGAACTCAAAAAGATATAAATACAAGGAAGGCAACCTTTTCTCAGCCAGCAGATAAGAACAACGCCATGCCATCACACCAGGCCACGTAGTTGATCAGGCTATGTTACGTGGGCCAATCATTTGGGACAGCATGAGCTGTCCACGCGTTGATCATGCTCCAAGCGATGCCTCCTGCTATGAAATCACCTTGCAACAATAAGAACTTTGCTCATGCTCTTATGTACAAGCAATCATTTTCCCACATGCCCTCTTTTCTTGTTTATATTATAAGAGGGACCCTTAATCAGAATCATAAATTTCATTGCCCAAACGTTTATATTTTGCTACATAAATTCCTCTAGTCATTCCTGTGGCGGGTCGTGGTTTGTACCACCATGCAGTACATTGGGCAAACAAAGAGGGTAGGCATTGAATGCAGCAGCACAACACAATGAATCCTGTAAGAAGCAAAATTACAATTAGCAAAAGTTTTCTTAACCATGTTCTATTAGGTAGCCAAGACGACAACCATTGCCATGGATCAAAACCTTCGGGTGGGTTCAAAGGATTATGGGCTATCATTTGTTCCATATAATCAATAGTAGCAGAGATATTAGTCAATTGATCAGATATATACATACAACAATGAGAATGAATCAAGGCACAAACTCCACCTTTGGAAGCAAGGATTACATCTAAAACATAAAAAAATTTAAGCGCTACATCTCTTATTTCTGACATTTCTTTGTTGATTATTTTTTCTCAGCAGCTAAAAGGCACTAGCCAAGCATATTCCGCTTGCTGTAACTAAAAAGATTGCAACAAGGTAGAGAACAGAGCCCATTGTCTTCTCAGGCCCTGCTAAAGAACCACATTGCAACTTGCTTTCTGTCCGGGAACCATGCCAAAGCACAAGAATGAAACAACTGGAACACACTGAAACCCCCTCACCCCCTTTCCTGCCAAGAGTCCACAATAGTTCCAAGACAGCTTTCTGTACATGCTCAGGGGAACACACCATGGGGCAGGACTCCTGAGGGAGGAGAAAAGAAGAAGAGATCTGGGGGGTAAAACCCAAGCGATGCCAGTATAGCGAGGGCATCCTTCAAAGCCAGGCTCACTTCCCAAACAAGAGGCAGCAAAACTGTCATGATATTTGGTGATTGAAGTGGCTTCCCAGGGAAAAGGGGGGCCAATGCGGTAGGGACGAAGATGGCCTTTCAACGTGCCAGGAAACACTGGAACAGCTGTGGAAGGTGACTCCATCCAGGGCATGTCAATGGGGCGATGTCTCCAGCTGCAGTGCGGGTTGAGATTAGGTGGGAGGTCATCATTGGCATTCAAAGGTCTTGGAGAAGACGGTATCTCCCAGATGCCTTTTTTCTGATGACAAAGATGGGTGTATTCCACGGGCTGGTGGAAGGTTCAATGTGCCCCAGTTCGAGTTGTTCTGCAATTAACTGGGCTGCCACTGCAAGCTTTCCTTTAGGCAAGGGCCATTGATGTACCCACACGGGGGTGTCTGTGGTCCAGCAGAGAGAAAGCACAGTCTGGGGCATGGCAGGGGCAGCCCTTAGCATAAATTTGTAGAAATGGTGGTATCTCGCCCCCAAAGGGAGACAGGAATGTCCAGAACTAATGGTAAAATGGTCATTTCGAAGCCATGGGAGCCTTGGATCAAAATGGGATGTCTGCTGCGGCGGGCTGAGGCAACTCCTCCAACGCCGACAACAGTGGTAGCTGGTTCGGTGGGCCAGGCGGGGGGCCAATCCTTGACGGCAATCACGGAACAGTCCGCCCCCGTGTCCAAGACCCCTTCAATCGTGCGGCCCCCAAGGGTCATCTGGATCTTTGGGCGTTCTTCCGTGACTGAGAAGGTAGCAGCCACAAGAGGGTCATGGTTTTGGGCTGACCCTGGGATGCATATGATTTTTGCTATAGGAGAGCCAGATTGCAAATGCGCCGGGCGATCAGAGAAGACAGTCACATAGGGGTCATTTTGTTGTAACCCGTGTAAAATATCTGGAACAAGGTGGATCCCTTGCTGTAAAACCTCTGACAATGGAAAAACAAGGCACTGTGCTGAAGAAGAAAAGCCAGCCCCCACTGACACCCGAACTTGATGTGGCACCACGGGGACTGGCAAGCGTAGGTCCTGAGTCAAAAAGAGGCGAGGTCAAGCCAGAGGTGGGGTTACCGGAGAGTGCGCTGGGTCCCCTATTGTTGAACCTGGGCCTGGGGTGGGCCCGACTGCCGGTTTCCCGTCAGCTGGTTTTGCTGGTTTTGCTGGTTCTGCTGGCCCTGCTGAGGCGTGGCGGAGCGGCACTGGTTGGCCCAGTGGAAACCCTTCTTGCAAATGGGGCACTTTGTGCTGGGGCGACGTTGCAGTGTGGTAGATCTGCACTGTGCACGAAAATGGCCCACTTCGCCACATCCAAAACAGGTTTTATCCTTTGCAGGATTTTGGGACACGGTGGAGGACAAAGCTGTGGCTAAAAGGCGAGCTTTATGCATCTCAGTCCCCACCGATTGGCAGGCTTTAAGCATATTTGCAATGGCTATATTGGGAGTTGTCATCAAAGGGCGTAGCGCTTGCTTACAGTCCTCATTCGCATTATCAAACGCAAGCTGGCGTACAATCACTACTTGGGCTGCCACGTCTTGAACTTGTCGCTTAAGGGTGTTATACAAGCGATCGACAAATTGTCCATAAGGCTCTGTGGGGCCCTGGCGAACGCTTCCCCAACGGCCATCTCGCTCATTTTTATCATCAGGCACAGAGGCCAAGGCCTCCTGGGCGGCGGCGGTAGTGGCTTCCCAATACATGGGATCAAGAGCCATCTGCTGGGCGATGTTAAAAAAATTACCTTCGCCAATTAAGCCATTAAGAACATCTGTATGAGTTAACATTATTGGAGCTGGGGGTGCAGGGCCAGCAGCGGCAGCAGCTATCGCGGCTTGGCGGGCAGCCTGCGCAGCGTTGTTGAGATTATTGCGAATTCCATCAACTCGGCGTTGACAAGCCCAGTGCCAGGCTTGAATAAACAAAATCATTTGATGGGGTTGCATAACAGTACGGGCCAGCAATTTAATATCTTCTGGTACCAGATTCTGTTGAAAAAGAGTGCCAAAGAGTCCCAGCGTATAGGGTGACTGCAAGCCATTGTCCCTGACAGAGGAATACAGTTCCTTTATGAATCTCAAATCAAACTGCTCATGCCGGGCTGGGCCTCCCCCCGGGGCGGGAGGAACAATTACAGGAAAGAGATTTGGAGTGCCAGAATCAAAAGCCAGCAACGGAGCGGCAGCACGGAGAGATTTTTGAAGAGGAGTAGTAACGGGAGGCGCAGAAAGCGAAGAATGCGAAGAATGCGGGGGAGGGACAAGAGGAGCCGAAGGAGAAATGTCCGGCGGTTTAGGAGGTAGATAAAACGGTGGTTCCGAAGAAGGCAATGTGGGAGTCGGGAGGGTAGGTAAAGTAGCCGACGCAGCAGCCAAAAGAATATTCGCAGGAGTTAAGCTGAAAATAGCTTTGTAGACTTTACACCAGGCATGCAAAACTTTGACATCAATTTGAGGATGGTTGTGGAAAAAATGTCCTATTTTTCCCCAGTCTTTTAAATCCCAAGTGCCATTCTGAGGAAACCAGGGGCAGTGGGTGTCCAAAGCTTGAATAAGCGCATTGAGGTCGGCATCAAGTACAACAAGGTTGTTACTGGCAAGAAGGAACTTAAGTTCATCAAAAAATTTCTTTTGTGGCGCCGAAAGAGACTGCCCCATAACAGCAAAAGGAGCGGGAGCACTCACCGGGGATCCGAAGTGGATGAAAGACGCGTCTGGAACCCTTGCCGGACAAGGTGAGCGCCGGACGATGCAAAACAACGTGGAGTCCGAAGTCAGTCACACGGGGCACCAAATGACGAGAACCTGCTCGCCATCAGTAAATAATCAGTCTCACACAGAGATGGGTTGAAGAATTCTGGTTGCTGCTGCAGCGGCTGCAGCCCACATTTTATTGTGTGAACTCAAAAAGATACAAATACAAGGAAGGCAACCTTTTCTCAGCCAGCAGATAAGAACAACACCATGCCATCACACCAGGCCACGTAGTTGATCAAGCTATGTTACGTGGGCCAAACATTTGGGACAGCATGAGCTGTCCTGTCCACGCGTTGATCATGCTCCAAGCGATGCCTCCTGCTATGAAATCACCTTGCAACAATAAGAACTTTGCTCATGCTCTTATGTACAAGCAATCATTTTCCCACATATACCCACAAAGGAGGAATGGATTTGTAAACTAAATGAATATTTAATTTGGGCAAAATTAACTGCTATAAGAAGAAATGGATCCAAACCACAAGAAAGAAGATTCCACCTAAACATTAGGAAGAACTTCCTGACAGTAAGAGCTGTTCGACAGTGGAATTTGCTGCCAAGGAGTGTGGTGGAGTCTCCTTCTTTGGAGGTCTTTAAGGAGAGGCTTGACAACCAAGTGGAAATGTTTTGATGAATATATGGCAAAATATTGCTCAAGGAAAGATATGCTAATATGCCTAGGTTAAAATGTGAAGTACTGGATGGAAGAAAAATTAGTAAGGAAAGATAATAAGAATATGAAGATGATTTGAGAAGGTTGTAGAATGCAAAGATTATTGTAAATTGTATAATGTGGAGGAAATCGAGTGGGAGCGGAGGGAAGTGGGAGGAGGGAGAAAAGGATAATATGATGGATTGAGGAAATAGAAATGCAAATGTATGGGGGGATGGGGAGGAAAAGGTGTTGGCTTTGGTACATCTGTATTGTAAAGTAATATGTGAAAACCAATAAAAATAATAATAATTAAAAAAAATTAAAACAGGAAAATATTTAAATTTATATGTAAATCTCTTTCTTCACTTTGAACCCCCCCTCCCATTTTCATGATGAGACCAACTCTGTATTGTTTCATTGGTAACAGAAGAGGAAAAATGACTATTACTCACTTAATCTAAGCACAACGGCCACAATAGCTTCAGTCTAGGCATTTGGCTCTGCGATGTTGAATGTTCTCTGTGCTCTCCTGTTTCCCCTTTTTTTGTTTCAGTTGAAAGCAATTCATGCACCCAGAACTCATACACTGACCACTAATGATGAACTATATGTTATAGATACTCCTGCAAATTTATTCTGCTATGTTTGAGATATACAGGCTCAGCCTACATATTTGTATCATCTATTATTCCTATCTTCCTTGTTTTATAAAGCTAATAAAAGTTAAACAAAAAGAAGAGAAAAAGGCAACACACGGAGGCCCCATCTGAGTTCACACTGCACAGCAGGATCAGGTTCCTTTAAGGAGTCCAGTGCTGCGCGATGGATCAGTGAGTTGTCAGACATTGGCAGGGCATCCAGATCACAGAACTGGTTTTAGACATTTTGAACTGCCAACACATCGCGGTGGCCGGGGAGCTGTGACCTATTCCTAGCTCAAATTGCCTGCAGATGACAAAGGAGCAGGCAGGCAGGCAGGTGGGGGAGCCCAAAAAGGTGCTCCCCTTCTCCATCTCCATCCGCCGGCCTGCCTCCCCCCACCCCCTAACTGAGGAAGACCCAATTCCTCTCTGGCTCCATCCATCCAGGTCCCCATCTCCCCTCCCCTGGGACTCACCAGTTCTCTCGGAGGTCCCTGGGAGGGAGCGCTCAGAGGTTGTGGGGAGGGATGCAGGAGACAGCCGGACCAGGTCAACCGTCCATCTTCCCCCTTCCATCCTCACTAGCTTTGCAGGATCCGTCTCTTTCATCCTTCCTGAGGAGTCAAGGAGCCAAAACAAGCTGGAGGGTCCTGGGAGAGAGGAAGAAGCAAAGGGAGCCTCAGAGGCCCTGCAGGGATTCTCCTGCGCTAGATATTCTCCTGCCCCTGGAGAAGCCCAAATGGGGCAGCCCCTTCCCAACAGAATCCCCATTTCTAAACATCTCCAGTGCTTGCAGTTTCCCCTGTTTGCTAATCACCCCACTTCGTAAGGATGGCAGGGTCTGTCCAGTAGTGACCTGAGAGTTGATCCCATTGAACTCATTGGGGCTTATGAACAGAACTTGGTGCAAAAAACAGTCACCACCCTGTCCCCAAGCCTGAAAACTGCAACCCCAGAGCATGGGCAGAAAATAGCAGAGTAGCTATTACAGTGGTACCTCAGGTTAAGTACTGAATTCGTTCCAGAGGTCCATACTTAACCTGAAACTGTTCTTAACCTGAAGCACCACTTTAGCTAATGGGGCCTCCTGCTGCCACTGTGCCGCTGGAGCACAATTTCTGTTCTCACCCTGAAGCAAAGTTCTTAACCTGAAGCACTATTTCTGGGTTCACGGAGTCTGTAACCTGAAGCATATGGGACCCGAGGTACCACTGTACATGTACTGTAGGTGACTGCATGCTGGGTTCTTTGTATGCAGAGCCCAGTTCACAATCTTTGAGCTGTCTCATCGCAAGCCAGGCAGGTGTTGTGGCCATATTTGCCTCTTGCATGGGGACCAAATCTTTGGGGAAGCTCTTCATCTCCAATTGGTAGGAAAGAGGGTTCATTGACCTGCTGGTGGGAGGAGGTGGCTTTTCAGCCCATAAATTCAACTCACGGTGGAATATCTGGTGGGCTGGATCTGGAGCACAAAGGGTCAAGTTCTACTTGCATGAGCCCTTGTGTTCCTTCTTCAAACTCATTAGGCAGGAACGTCAGAGGTCAAATCTGGAGAATATTTCATTCTGGGCTACTTATGGCAGAGGAAACAAGAAATGCAACCAATTCTTTTCAGTTATGTCAAGTAGGTCCTTCCCTAGATTTCTCAAGTGCAAGGACCCAGGGCTGTCTGAGTTAGGGGGTTCCTTGGGGTCCAGGTCAGCTGGCTAGTCAGGATTGTCACCTCCAAAGTATATGTCAACTAAAGGATAATAGTCTGCCTTGGATTGAGGACTTTTTGGAGGTGTTGCTGAATGTGGAAGCAGAGGAGCTGGTGATGCCACACTTTGGAATAATCTTGACACTGATACACCACTCCTTAGATATTCTCTGTGCTTATACACGATATTCACAAACTTTATGCTCCTCTTGTGACAAGATTCCCAAAGGCTTAGGGTAGCTTGAGGGAAGTAGCTTATTTTGAGACAGCGCCCATTTCCAATTCTTGTTTATCAAAACCCTCCCCCTAGTTGGTTTGGTTTTGGCTTCTGACTGGACAGCGGAGCATTTGATAACCTTGCATATCGTTTCATATTGATATAAGGATCTGGTGTGCAGATTCCAGTAGAATACAAACTTCTAAAGTCTTTTGTCTGGAGCAAGAGTTACACTCAAGCAGGTTAAAAAGTTTTTTAAAGTCAACTTTTTTATGTTGCACTATTTTGTAATTTTTAACATTAGTTCCTCTACCTGTTTAGCCTGAATTTGGCCTTGAGTCGTTTGAGCTCCTGGTCTCAGTGCCAGAGATGACTTAGCAGTTGAGCTGCCTGGGCCCCAAGCCTCTTTCTGCTCATCCTTAGAGCTGCTGAGAGATCCTATAAGGTCAGTAATAGGATCTGGCTCCTGCTGTTTCTTAGCCACCTCCTCATTTTCCTTATTCACGTAAAATGGAGTAATTTTTGCTTGGGCTTTCTTAGAGAAGCTCTCTTTGGAGGAGGGTCTGTGGCACTTGGGGAGAGAACATTAATTTTGTAACTACTCCGGGTCAACATTGTTTTTCCCCTTAATTCCTCATCAAGTTTCCTGATATCTTTAATAATAATAATAATAATAATAATAATAATAATAATAATCCTAGCCTGAGGAAGAAATTGAGGCTGAAATGATTGAACAATGCAAATGACTGCTTGTGAAAGAGGAAGAAGGGAGGGGAGTTACTGCCTTTTTTGGCTGGTATTAGCTAACGTATTTATGGGACCCGGAGATTCAAAAAGCCTGGCTCGTTCCAGGGATGGATTTAATTTGGCTCAGTCGTGGAATCCGCTCCATCTCCAAGCTCAGTCATTTCTTTGCTCAACCAAAAACAGACAGAAACAGAAAGGAAAACAGAAAATTTGAGAGGATGTGCTGCTCTGGTTCGGCAGAAGCGGCTCAGTCATGCTGGCCACATGACCCGGAAGCTGTACGCCGGCTCCCTCGGCCAGTAAAGCGAGATGAGCACCGCAACCACAGAGTCCGCCACAACTGGACCTAACGGTCCGGGGTCCCTTTACCTTTACCTTACCTCCATGGCCCTAAGATCTCTGAAGCCTACACTGAAGAAAGTCTGGACAGCTCAGATCAGCCTCCTCATGGTTTGAAGACTGGTGGAAGCATATTCCCAGACAGAACAGGAGATACCATATTTTTTGCTCTATAGGACGCACCTTTTCCCTCCTAAAAAGCAAGGGAAAATGTGTTTGCGTCTTATGGAGCGAATGCAGGGGGGAGGCAGGCAGGAAAAGCCCCCAAGAGCCGCACACAAGCTCCGTGCAGCTCTTGGGGGCTTTTCCCCAGGAGGGAGAAGGGACTGACTGGCCGCATCAGTCCCTTCTCCAACCTCGTAGAAAAGCCCACAGGAGCCACGCACCCTTTAAAGAGCATGCAGCTCTTGGGGGCTTTTCCCAGAGGAGGGACAAGGGACTGAGTGGCCGCTGTTGTGGGAGATGGGGGAATTCCCCCACCTCCCACAAAAGCAGGGAGAAGCGCACAGGCTGTGCGTAGAGCTGGGGGGTGGGTTATATTTCCCCCCTTGATTTCCCCCTCTGAAAACTAGGTGTGCCCTATGGTCAGGTGCACCCTATGGAGCGAAAAATACGGTACATCTCCTATTGAAAGTTTTACATTCCAGGAGAGTTGTGGGTGTGTTAACATCTCAGATGCTGCAGGTGGCGCTATGGGGCTCCCTCAAAATAGAGGAGGTTTGTCCTTCAGAGATCTGTATGGAATTTCAAAACTGATCTCATGATCCAGCAGGGAGCCTTACCAGAGAGGCCACGATCCCAGGATTCTCCTCCTTGACTTCCTTCTGCAGAGCTCTCTGGTCAGGATCCAGCAAAGCCCAGTCCTCCTCTGTGAAAGGAACAGCTACGTCTTCAAAGCACACTGGATCCTACGAGAAAAAGGGAGCATAAAGATTATATTTTTTTCTACACATTGCTCTGTTCTTTTCTGTAACAATTTTCTTGTGTATTTGAGTTATGGGAATTAATCTTTGTGTAAGTGGGGCAATTCCATAAAACAATAATTTTATTATCTATGCAGCACTCATCTTCAAGTAAATCTTTGCAAGCATTCCCATTTTCCAGATGGAAGGACCTCCTCTCTCTCCATCTGGTGGGGTGGCCCCTCCCCCTGCCCTCAAGCCAACTTCAAGGGGCACCAGGAGGGGGGGGGAGGGAATGTTGGTTGGTTGGCATCCATCTGTCTTGGGAGACCATGGAAGAGTGTGTCTTTGGGAGTGAGATCTGGGGGAGAGACATGTGTTGTTGCATCTGGGACACAGGAAGTGGTCCAGTTGTGCTGCTGCAGATGCAGAAGGGCTTTTCTTCTCCCTGTGCTCCCCCCACGTGGGAATGTTCCCCTCTGGCTGCAGCCTCTGCTCACAAATGTGATTTATCTCCAAACCTGAAGGGGGTTTATTTCCTTGACCCCAAGCCCCCTCCCCAAAATGAAGGCAGCATCTGGATCCCAAGGAAGAACAGAGCTGCAGTCCTGCGAACTCGCCCCCTCCCTGGCTTGGCAGAGAGGACAAAGGAGGACCCTCTGCTCCCCGACTTGGGGGTCTCTCCCCACTGTGCATGATCTGAGCAGGGACCCCCACTCATCCTCCCTGCCCCCCTGGGACCCCCTTCTCCCCATGGCACCCTCAGGGGGCAGAGAGAGGAGACTCACCCGAGTCCAGGAGGGGCTTTTGCAAAGGAGAGAGAAGAAAGCAGGGAGGGGGGAGGGGGGAGGGGGAATTTACCCATGGAGGACCCTGCCCCTCCCCCCTTCACTCCCCGTCCTCTCTAGGACTCCAGCTCTGCTTCTCTTAACCCTTGCCGAGCCCAGCCCTCCCTCTCCCCTCTGCCCCCCGGAGCCCCCCTGGGAGCCCGACTCGGCGCCAGGGAGACGGGGCTTCCCCAGGAGTCTCCTCGAGAGCAGGCGCCAGGGAGGAAGAGGAGTCCCCGATCCCCCCAAGGGAGACCCTTCCAAGTCTTCCCTCCAGCTCCCCATCTTCCCTGGGGCAGCCCCACTGAATCGGGGAGACGCCTCCTTCCCTTGGACTTGGGGGCTGGCAGGCCCAGCTGGGCTTCTTCCAGGCTCTGGCGGAGTCAGACTTGGGGGGCCCTTTCCCCCCTCTCAGTCCGCCCCCCACACCCAGGGGGCCCCCTCAGCCCTCCTTCTTGGGGGTCTCCCTTCCCTCCCCCCCTCAGTCCGCCCCCCACACCCAGGGGGCCCCCTCAGCCCTCCTTCTTGGGGGTCTCCCTTCCCTCCCCCCCTCAGTCCGCCCCCCACACCCAGGGGGTCCCCTCAGCCCTCCTTCTTGGGGGTCTCCCTCCCCTCCCCTCCCCCTCAGTCCGCCCCCCACACCCAGGGGGTCCCCTCAGCCCTCCTTCTTGGGGGTCTCCCTTCCCTCCCCCCCCTCAGTCCGCCCCCCACACCCAGGGGGCCCCCTCAGCCCTCCTTCTTGGGGGTCTCCCCCGCTCCCCCCTCTCAGTCCGCCCCCCACACCCAGGGGGCCCCTCAGCCCTCCTTCTTGGGGGTCTCCCTTCCCTCCCCCCCTCAGTCCGCCCCCCACACCCAGGGGGCCCCTCAGCCCTCCTTCTTGGGGGTCTCCCTTCCCTCCCCCCCTCAGTCCGCCCCCCACACCCAGGGGGCCCCTCAGCCCTCCTTCTTGGGGGTCTCCCTCCCCTCCCCCCAGCTTCTCCCCTTGAATTCCCGCCTGACTCCTCTTCCTCTCCCCCCTCAGACCATCCCTCAGAAAAGGCGCCTTGCATTTTCCCGCCAAAAGGGCTGGCTCCGCCTCCCGCTGGCTTGGCAGCCAATCAGAGCGAGGCTCCCGCCCCCTGGGTGAATTTCTGAGGGACTAAGTCCGCTGACTGGCCTGGCTCTGCTGTCCATCACAGGCCCAACCAAGGGGGGCATCTCTAGAGATCATCTCCGTCTGTCAGTTACCTGTCAATCCATTTTCAACTCTTTGGGTTTGAGATCATTTTGCCGGAGCCCTGAGGGGCCCAAGTTTCATAAACAGTGTTAAGAAGTGGTTGGGTCAACTCCCTGCAGGAGTTTCTTGTTGTACATTGTTTTAATGGTTTGTATCTCTTCTGTGACTGCAACCCAAAGTGTGTTTTATAAGCTGGTCTCCGGCTGTAAGAGATTATCTTATTTTATCTTATCTTAATAAATGGATGGCGGAAAAGTCTGGGAAGGGGCGAGAGGCCCCTGCCTGCCCCCCTCAAGGCTCCTCTCAGGTTCCTCCAGGGTCCGAAGCCGCCTCCTCCATTTTGGGGGGGGGGGCAGGAAGGGAGTGGTCCCTGCAGCTTGGCCTGCTGGAAAGGGGGCGACATGCAAGAGGCCAGCCTGGCAGGGTTGTTGTGGAAGGAGGAGCTCCTGGGAGGAAAGGAGGGGCCAGGGAAATGCCATTCTGCCAGTAAGGTGCCTCCGTCTCTCACTCCTCCTCCAAAGGAGAACCAGGGGGGTGTATATATATCTAGGTAGGTAGGTAGGTAGGTAGGTAGGTAGATGATAGATATGTATGTGTGTATAACAGACAGACACAAAATTGCCCTCATTCAAGATGGCCGCCGGCCCTTCCTCCTGCTTCAAACATAGAAGGACCGGTTGCCCTGACCCAGCATGGCCTCTGCTCTTTCTGGCCTCCTGGGCAGCGTCAACTCCGGGACGGCCCTCCTCGCGCGGTGAATGGAGGGGAGAAGTCAATTTACACTTGGACCTGGAGGCTGTCAGGGCCTGAAGCGCAGCAGGACAGGCCCAGCTTTTCTCCAGCTCCGCTTGCCCAAAAGCAGCTGCTCCCCTTCAGGCCGATGTTCCCCTTTCTAGAAATGGGGGCCTAATGCTTCCCTCGCTCTCTGCTCCCTTCCCTGAGTACTTGCACCATTCAGTGCTTTGGACGCAGCCCCGCTTCCCTGGCGGAACAGCAGGATTAATATTTTTTTTTTAATAAAATTTTTATTAGTTTCCAAATTTTTAACAAACACAAAAACAACATAAAGACAAACATAAAAGGTCATACTTTCTTTACCTCATTTCCATAAGCCTCTTTTCCCGGACTTCCCCATACCTTCCCCTTTTTGCATCCTTTATTTTAAACAATTGTTCAGCAACCCTTCTTAGCCAATTAAAAATAAATTCATTCTTTTCGATTTCACCCTTAACACAATTTATCGCTGCAGTTCTACGTCTTCCTCTCCCTCTGCATTATAGCACTCCTCAAGTTTATAGTAACTCTTAAGATATATTTTAAACTTCTTCCAGTCTTCTTCCACAGTCTCTTTCTCTTGGTCGCGGATTCTGCCGGTCATTTCTGCCAGTCCCATAAAGTCAATCACTTTCGCCTGCCATTCCTCCAGCGTGGGTAACTCTTGTGTCTTCCAATACTTTGCTAGAAGAATCCTTGCTGCCGTAGTAGCATACAAAAAGAAATTCTTATCCTTCTTCGGCACCAGCTGGCCGACCATACCCAAGAGAAATGCCTCTGGTTTCTTGTTAAAGGTGCACTTAAGCACTTTCTTAATTTCATTATAAATCATTTCCCAGAAGGCCTTAATCTTTGGGCAGGTCCACCAAAGGTGGAAAATGGTACCTTCAGTCTCTTTACATTTCTAACATTTATTATTGGGCAAATGATAAATCTTCGCAAGCTTGACTGGGGTCATGTACCACCTGTAAATCATTTTCATAATGTTTTCTCGCAAGGCATTACATGCCGTGAATTTAATACCTGTGGTCCATAACTGCTCCCAGTCAGCAAACATAATGTCATGACCTATATCCTGTGCCCATTTGACCATAGCTGACTTCACTGTCTCATCAATTGTATTCCACTTCAACAGCAAGTTATACATTCTTGATAAATTCTTAGTATTGGGTTCTAACAGTTCTGTTTCTAGTTTCGATTTCTCCACCTGGAAACCAATTTTCCTGTCTTGTTTGTAAAATAATGGAGCCAATCTCGTACCTTGGACTTTATTTTCTCATAACTTTGTAATTTAAATTCACCACCTTCATGTTCTAAAATTTCAGAATATTTCGGCCAATTAGTTCTCATATTAAGTTTCTTTACCTCCTTGGCCTCCATAGGTGAAAGCCACCTGGGAGTTTTATTTTCCAATAAATCTTTGTACCGTATCCAAACATTATATAGCGCTTTCCTGACAATGTGATTTTTAAAACCCTTGTACACTTTAACCTTGTCGTACCAGATATATGCATGCCAACCAAAGTTATTATCAAATCCTTCCAAATCTAGAATATCTGCGTTCTCAAGAAGTAGCCAATCTTTTAACCAGCAGAAAGCTGCCGATTCATAGTACAGTCTCAAGTCCGGCAGGGCAAACCCCCCTCTTTCTTTAGAATCGGTAAGTATCTTAAACTTAATTCTGGGCTTTTTGCCCTGCCAGACAAATTTAGATATATCTTTCTGCCACCTCTTGAAACAGTCCAGTTTATCCACAATTTGTAGTGTCTGAAACAAAAATAACATTCTAGGCAATACATTCATTTTGATTACTGCAATTCGACCTAACAAGGAAAGTTTCAGGTTTGACCATATTTCTAAATCTTTCTTTATCTCAGTCCAGCACTTATCATAATTATCCTTAAATAAGTTAATATTCTTAGATGTCATATTAATCCCCAGGTATTTTACACTCTTTGCCACCACTAACCCAGTTTCCTCTTGGAATCTCTCTCTTTCAACATTTGTTAAATTTTTTTCCAGTACCTTGGTTTTTTGTTTATTCAACTTAAATCCTGCGACCTGGCCGAATACTTGAATTAATTCTAGAGCTCTTTTGGTACTAGTGTCTGGCTCTTGCAAGGTCAATACTAAGTCATCTGCAAAGGCCTTCAGTTTGTAATGTCTGGCTCCGACCTGAATCCCTTTTACCAGCTGGTCCCCCCTAATCATGTTTAACAAGACCTCCAGGACCGAAATAAAAAGTAATGGGGATATTGGGCACCCCTGACGTGTCCCTTTTTCTATGGGTAATTCATCCATGACCACATTATTTACAATTAACTTTGCCTTTTGCTCAGAATAAATTGCACTTATACCATTTTCAAACCTTCTGCCTACCCCCATCCCCTGGAGATTCTTTTTCATAAATTTCCAAGATATATTGTCAAAGGCTTTCTCCGCGTCCACAAAAATTAAAACTGCTTTTGTATTAATGTTCACTGTCAACATTTCTATAATGTCAATTATATTCCTTACATTTGTAGATATATGCCTACCCGGGAGAAAGCCTGCCTGATCTTTATGAATCTCCTCCACCAACACCTTCTTTAATCTTTTTGCCAAAATGTCTGCAAAAATTTTATAATCCACATTAAGTAATGATATAGGGCAATAGTTCTTGATCTGTTTTTTATCCACCTCAGTCTTTGGTATAAGTGTAATGAAGGCTTCTTTCCACGTCTCAGGTGCCCTTTTCCCCTCTAGTATCTCGTTGCAAACCTCCTTAAGCGGCTGTATTATCCAGTCTTTCAAAGCTTTGTAGTATCTGGAGGTTAATCCATCTGGCCCTGGAGATTTCCCCAATTGCATATTTTGAATGGCACCCTCAATTTCTTGTTCAGTTATTTTCTCGTTTAAAAGCAACATACTTTGTTGCGAAATTTTTTGTAATCCATGTTTCTTGAGAAATTCTTCCATTTCTCTTTCGTTTTCCGGCCCTTGTGCATAAAGTCTTCTGAAATAACTCTGAAAGCAGTTGCTGATCTCATTTGGTTTAGAAATGTTCTTTCCATCTACCTCCAAACTTGTGACTGTGTTCAATTTCTGTCTCTTCTTCAATTGCCATGATAGGAGTTTCTGTGATAAAATCTTAATTGGCAGTGGCTAATTGCTTTATGGCCCCAATTAGCCCCAGTTTATTGCGGTCCGGCACACTTCTTAGCCAAGCTGCGCCAACCTTCTTCTCTCCGGTTTCGCCTTGCAGAGTAAAAACACAGCGGAACAAAAACCGTTGCTGCTTGCTTAGATCCAAACACAACAAGCACTCATGAGTCCAAATTAACAGTTCTTTATTGCAGCAAAATATTTACAGCTCAGCATTTCTCAGATTCTCCTGGACTGCTAGCATTCATGGCGTCCGTCTCTTTCAGAGACAAAGAGAGAACAAAAAGTAAGGCTCCTCCCTCCTTTCACACGTCAGAATGTGAGGCGTCACAGAACATCTTAACCCTATAAGTTCTGAATCCCAACACCCCCTCTCGCCGAGCATTCTGACAAGACCTGTGGATGTACCTTTGCAGACCTCTGTGAGATCAATCCCTTCCCCAATGCCTTGCGCCCTCTCCTGGCGTCCCTGTTAGCATCTGTGGAACATCCTCACAACTCTCAGATTCGCACTGTGCGAAACTTACCCACGCACCTGTGGCCTGATACCTCTCAGGTGGAATACCCTTCGTTGTGCGACTGGACCTCCTGGGCACAAACTCAGGCACTTCCTCTGACTCACTGCGGTCAGCAGGTGTGTCCTCTGCATCCCGGGATTCCCCCTCTGACTTAACGCGTCTTCGAATCCTTTGCATTACCCTCACAGGAGAACTAGGCTCACTCTTGGGCTCTCTTTTTACAACTTGTGGAGATGCCCCATCCTGCTCCTGACTTTGGTCAGTGAGCTGATCGTCATCAGCAGACTCAGCCCCTGGCTCTCCTTCCTCCTCATCAGAACCTTCCTGCTCTGAATCAGAAAGACATTCTGAAAGAATATCACGCCTGGCAGGAGTCTTTGACTTTTCATCCTGCTTATAGAACTCAGCGTGTTTACTGATCAGCAGCTTACTCTGATCACCTGACGGGTATGCAAACCTCCATGCACGAGCCGCTGGCTCATATCCACAGAATATCATTTTCTGGAACTTGGGTTCACCTGGCCCTCGCAAAGCTTCAGGCAGCGGCACCGAGGCCGTTGACCCAAACACACGGAGGAAGTGAACCTGAGGTTTCCTCCCGTGAAGCATGAAAAACAGGGTGTCTCCTACCACTGAATTGTAGGACCGATTCCAGGTGAAGCTCACATATTTAATTGACTCCATCCAAAACCTTGGAGGTAACCCAGAATCTGACAGCATCACCTGTGCAGCCTTAACCAGAGCCTCACTTCTTAGCTCTGCCACCCCCCTCTGTTGAGGAGAAGTCACTGTGTGACTTATCCCTTTCTTGTGAAAGAACTTCTGCAAAGCAGACCCAGTAAACTGTGTACCTCTGTCACAAGCAATTGCCTGCACTTTCGTGGAGAACCTTAGTTCCACCTCCTCAATCCAACTTCTAATCAGCTGTGCTGCATCTTCCTTGGATTTGAGACCATGAGTCCAGGTGTTCTGCGAAAAATCATCCTGCAGCGTCAGCAGAAACCTGGCCCCTCCCAAACTTGGTTCCTTCATGGGACCCAACAGATCTATGTGCACAAGATCAAAAGGTTTTGTGGTTACCCTCTCTACCCTGGGGTAACTGCACCCTCTTACCTTTGCCTGTCTGCAAGCCTGACAATCTAGGACTCTTGCACATTCCTCAATTCTACAGCCTTTGCTAACCTCAGGTAGCACCTGTAGTTCTTCAAGAGAAGAATGAGCTGTCTTCTTATGCCACGCACAAGCACATGAAACATGAGTGGGAACTGTAGCACGCAGGGCTTGTGCTTTCTCAACCTTCCCCTCACCCTCCAGAGACGTTTTAAGAATGAAGAGATCATTCTGCCCCTTTGCAACTCTGACCAGTTGCTTCCCTCCTTTGGAGATTGTACAAAAATCATGTTCAAAGCAAACCTTAAACCCCTTTTTCAACAAATAAGGCACAGATAAAATACAGTGTTGCATTCCTGGCACAATGCAAACTTCCATCTGCTCCTGCAAAACAGAAAAAAAGGCATTTGCAACTTTAGTTACATTTTTCTTTTCCCCATTTGCAAACTGAACAGTTTTTCCAGCCGGAATTGCTGTGCAATTCCACATCTCGACTGCAGGGGGCTCTGGAATCAGATTTCGGTTAGCTCCTGAGTCGATGACAAAGCGTAAGTCAGTGTCTCTCTCAGAGCTGTCCTCAAACAACGCCATAGCAACAAACGTCTCGCTGCCCCCTCTCTTTGGGCTTCTGCAGCAGTTCTCTCTGGTTGTCTTGGCAACCAACTCCCCCTTGCTCAGGACCTTGGCAGCTACCGTAGAAGTAGCCTCCTCCGTTGCCTTGGAGACCGGACTGGCCTCTGCGTTCCCACGCAACTCTTTAGGCCTTATCTTCACTTTGTGCAGGTGGCCGGCCTTGAAGCGTCTAGCTCTCCGCAGCTTTCCAGACTTTGGCTGACGACCAGTGGAAAAACACTGCCCAGGGCTCCTTTCAGCTGGCCTGGCCCCCCTTCTTCCGGAAGAGCCCTCTGTGCCAGCCCTGCCCTCGCTGAAACTGCGTTTCACTTCAGCACTCACAGTGGAAAACTTTTGAAACTTGCCTTTGGAATTCTCAGCCCCCCCGACTTTCACCTCAGGGACTGGGGCTTCAGCCATTTCTAGGCTCTTCATGATTTCTCCAGGGCCCTGGCCTCCTGCTGAAGTTTCACACAAACTTCTCAGCACCTCCCAGGCAGCCCTTGCTGACTTTACGCCTTCCAAACTAGGCAAGAGCGATGCGTGTACGCATGCTTTCAGCATAGCAAGCTCTCTTTGCATTCTCTGCTGGCTATCTTCAGGCAACGCAGCCTCAAAGCCTGCAATGTCTGTCCCTTCAGGACCTGGATTCAGGGGTAGTGGCTCCTTCTGGCTTACATCCCAAAGCCCAGTAACCAGAAACCAACCCCTTACTCTTCTGGACCAGGTTGCCCAACTTCTTAAAGTGAGCTTTTCAAGCGGAACGTCCTCAAGGACCTGGCTGTCTGCCATTCTCTCCTCTTTCCCGGGGCCCCAGCTGCTACTCACGTAAAACCAGTCAGCTCTCCGGCACCCGATTTTTCAGCTGCTTTCCCAGCTCTCAGCTCTCAGCAACTCTTGCCTCTTAGCAGCAGGCAAAACACAGAACGCAGACCTCCGCTTCGGTAGCGTCTTCCCAGCTGATCAAGCTGACTTCAAAGCACACCGGCAGACTTTCAGCAACAGTTTTTATAAGCGGTAATTAGTCCCCATAACCTGTGATAAAATCTTAATTGGCAGTGGCTAATTGCTTTATGGCCCCAATTAGCCCCAGTTTATTGCGGTCCGGCACACTTCTTAGCCAAGCTGCGCCAACCTTCTTCTCTCCGGTTTCGCCTTGCAGAGTAAAAACACAGCGGAACAAAAACCGTTGCTGCTTGCTTAGATCCAAACACAACAAGCACTCATGAGTCCAAATTAACAGTTCTTTATTGCAGCAAAATATTTACAGCTCAGCATTTCTCAGATTCTCCTGGACTGCTAGCATTCATGGCGTCCGTCTCTTTCAGAGACAAAGAGAGAACAAAAAGTAAGGCTCCTCCCTCCTTTCACACGTCAGAATGTGAGGCGTCACAGAACATCTGAACCCTATAAGTTCTGAATCCCAACAGTTTCCCACATTTATCTGCCGATTCAAATGTCTTTTGTCTCATTCGTTTAATTTTCCATTCAATCTCCTGATTCATCAATTCCATATATTCTGATACAGTTTAATTTCTCTCAAAATCTCATGTGACTTTGGGTTAGATCTCAATTTCTTTTCACTGTCTTTAATCTTTTCCAAAATTTTATCTTTCTTCTCCTGCTGTTGCCTCCTTTTCAAAGAATTCTGCTGTATCAGGAAACCCCTCATCACGGCCTTGCTTGCGTCCCAGATCACTCGTTTTTCCACTTCTGTCCTCAGATTTATCTCAAAGTAGTCCTTCAAAGTCTTTTGGGCCTTTTGGTACACCTCTGGGTCTCTGAATAAGGTGTCATTCATTCTCCATCTGAAGGAACCAGCTGTTGTTATTTTCATTTCCATCTTTACCGCATTATGGTCGGAGCATGTCTTTGGGCAGATTTCCACTTTCTTTATCTTTGGAGCCATTCCACTAGTAATCCATATTTGATCTATTCTTGTCCAGGTCATCTGTGATTCTGAGAAGAATGTTCCCTCCCTCTCGAGAGGATTTCTTGTTCTCCAAATGTCAATCAGGTCCAAGTTGTCAGTCATTTCAAAGAAAGTTTTAGGTAATCTCCCGTCTTTGGAGATCACCTGTCTTTGTGCTTTATCCATATTTGTAGAGACGACACCATTCATATCGCCTAAAAGAATCACCTTATAATCCAAATAGTCCATTAATGTCTCGTGCAATTTCTTGTAAAATTCTGCCTTCCCTTCATTCGGTGCATAAATTCCAAATATCAAGATTTTTTCTCCTTGAATCTGTATCTCAATTGCCAAAATTCTACCCTGTTCATCTTTAAAAATCTGTTTTGGAGCCAATTTCTCTTTTGCATAGATCACCACTCCTCTTTTCTTAACTTTATCTGATGAAATAAATTCTTGTCCCAATCTTTTATTTATAAGTAATCTTCTCTGTGCCCTTGTCACGTGGGTTTCTTGTAAACAAATCAGATCCAATTGTTCTCTTTTCAAAATGTGGAAAACCTCACGCCTTTTTCTGGGAAGGTTCAGTCCATTACAGTTCCAAGTTAAGAATCTCAGAGACATTGTTAATTAGTTGCCTCCAACTGCGCCCTGCAGCTGTTCTTCGTCCGTTGGTGATTTAAGTCCAAATGTCAAGTTCCCCAAATCTGTATCCGAGGTTGAGTTTAAAACCCCTTTCACCAAGTCCTCTCCGTACTTATGCAAAAATTGTTCTTTGTCATGTACTGTTCTTATCTTGACTTACTTTCCTCTAAAATTAAAAGACAAACCCTGTGGAAATTCCCACCTGAAAGGTATGTTGTTCTTCTTCAGCAGGTCCACCAAAGTCTTGAATTGAGTTCTCACCTCCAGAATATATTTTGGGATATCCCTGTAAATTTGCACAGAGACGTTTTGAATCTGAAGTGTTTTCTGGTAATGCAAACTTAGTATCTTGTCTCTTTCCTCTTTGGATCTCAATGTTATCAGGCAGTCCCTTGGAATCTTCCTGCCTTGCCTTCTGCCCAGTCTGAAGGCAGTTGTTATCTCAAATTCTGTTCCCTCTAGGTTTTCCTGCCAAAAATATGAAATTTCTTTTGTGAGAAAGTCCACTAGGCTGTCCCCTTCACTTTCTGGAACCAATCTAAGTCTTAAATTCTTCTCCTTACGCTGCATGTCCCATAAAGAGAGGGTTGCCTCATGCTGGTCAAGCCTCCTGCAAACCGGTACTAAATTTTCCTGTGTAGATTCCGCAGTGGATTTAGCTTCTTCTGCAATCTTCCTTATTGTGGCGTTTTCCTCGACCAATTTGTGAATAATCTGTGTGTTAGATGTCACACTCTTGGTGTTCAGGTCTAATTTTGCCGTTAAATCTGCCAGTTGTTTAGTATTTTCTGTACTCTGTTTGTTCAATCTTTCTAAAGATTCATTTATTTTCAATAATGCCTGCGTCACTGACTCCATGAATGCACTTATTCCTTTTTCCTGTCCGCCTGGGCCTGTTGGCAATAGTCCTGATAGAGAGCCCCTTTTCTTTTGTGCTGCCTTAGACTTAGATCTTGTTGCTATCTCCTCTGCAGGGCCACTCATGTCCCAAGGTCATTCTCACAGGAACAGGTTGAATGGAAAAATCCAGTGACTTTGTTTTTAACAGTCAATGTTGCAACTGTTACCTTCAACCCTCTAGAGGGAGCCAAAATGTCCAATAGAACAAAGAAACAATAAATCCAAAAACCCTCAGAGGGAAAGAGTTGCTAAAAACTTCTCTCAGTCTTTTTAGTTGCAACCATGTTATTTCTGCAAAGTCTCAGTAAATTGTATCAATAAAGTCCCCACTTTGCAACACATCTGACAGTTGCCTGTCAAAGTGCTTCACCCAGGCAGTCCGTTCCCAGAGTCAGAGTCTGCAGTAAATTGTCCCTTAAAAACTTTTCCCGCATGTTTCCTTTCTTCTTCTTCCCCCCCCCCTGTTCCTGCTTACTAGGGGGGGGACTTAAGCTCAATGCTAGGGTTAGTCCTTTTAAAAATTAATCCTTAAATATATCGATTACAGCTTGCTGGATCCGTTGCTTTAGCAGTCATGCAATCTGGGGAAGGCAGACTTCCTTTATTTACCATCCCCACTTTCGGCCGAATTTTTAGGAAAATTAATTTAAAGTCCCGAAAAGTTTGCCAATCCTACTCACGGGAGTCTCTTTCAGTCCAAATTTCAGGAAGGGATCGGCGCTCTCCGTTAATGGCGATGCGGCTTCACTCCACGGGCTGGGTAGCGACTCTCAGCTCTGCGCACCCCCGATGCTCCTCCGGAGCCTTTAAAAAGGCTCTTTTGCAGTAAAGGGGGGCGCAAACGATGCCCACCGAGTCTCCTTGTTCACAGGCTTCCGCGCCTGTGATTTTAGGGGTCCCCGCTTTGCCGTAGCGGTCAGACCCGAACTCGTGGAGCAGCTCCCTCTCCAGAGATCGGAGAGCGAGCCGCCATTAGCGCTGGTGCCAACCGGAAGTCCGGCACTGAGGCTTTTACCCACAGCGCCACCCGCGTCCCATTCCACATCATCATAATCCCTAAATCTGGAGGGGGTTTCTTTACCTGCCCACTTTTCCTTGACCCCAAGCCCCCTCCCCAAAATGAAGGCAGCATCTGGATCCAAAGGAAGAACAGAGCTTCAGACCTCCTGCGATCTCCTCAAGCCCCCTCCCTGGCTTGACAGAGAGGACAAGGGAGGACCCTCTGCTCCCTGACTTGGGGGTCTGCCCCCACTCTGTATGATCTGAGCAGGGACCCCCATGCCCCCTCCCTGCCCCCCTGGGACCCCCTTCTCCCCATGGCACCCTCAGAGGGAGGAAATAGGGGACTCACCGGATTCCAGGAGGGGCTTTTGCAAAGGAGAAAGAAGAAGGCAGGAAGGGATGGGGGGGGGAGGGAATTGAGCGATGGAGGACCTTCACCCCCTTCACTTCCCATCCTCTCTAGGAATCCAGCTCTGCTCCTCTTAACCCTTGCAAAGCCTGCCCTTCCCTCTGCCTGCAGGCAGATCTGCTGCTGCGCTTAGAGCCTGCCCTCCCCGCCCCCATTGGCCCCAAGGAGCCCAGATCTAGGTCTTAGCAAGTGCCTTGGGCAGCTGAATGCCTAGATCCCAAACCCCTGCGGATGTTGGGAGGACCCTGCTCTGCTCTTGCTTTCCATTTGGGACGTGGCAAACATTGATCCAGGGAAGAGTTCAATCTGGACCATCCTGGGCATTTATTTGTTCATTTCAGAGATCCTGGGATTATGGGCTCTATTTTGCTGTCACCATCTGCAGCGATCCTGGAGCCCAAGAAAGCAAAATCTCTCACTGCCTCCATTTCTTCCCCTTCTATTTGCCAGGAGGTGATGGGCCCAGTGGCCATGATCTTCGTTTTTTTGATGTTGAGCTTCAGACCATATTTTGCGCTCTCCTGTCACCCTCATTAAAAGGTTCTTTAATTCCTCCTCACTTTCTGCCATCAAGGTTGTGATATCTGAGGTGGTTGATATTTCTTCTGGCAATCCTAATTCCGGCTTGAGATTCATCCAGCCCAGCCTTTCGCATGATGAATTCTGCATAGAAGTTAAATAAGCAGGGAGACAATATACAGCCTTGCCGTACCCCTTTCCCAATTTTGAACCAATCAGTTGTTCCATATCCAGTTGTAACTGTAGCTTCTTGTCCCACATAGAGATTTCTCAGTAGACAGATGAGGTGATCAGGCACTCCCATTTCCCAACCCCCTTACCGTTATTGAACGGCATCCCGGTTATATGTATTCCCCTTTTCCCAAAAGTTGCTCCAAGAAGTTTTCCTCAGCGTTTGACCCACGTTGAGCCTGGAGTGTCCTAGGGAACCTTCTGCCACTGGAGAGTCAGGCTCAGGTGCCTTCTCCTGGCAGCTCATTCAGAAGACACCCTTGAAGCTGAGACTCTTTTTGGGACAAGGGGAATACATATAACTAGGATGCCATCAAATAATGGTAAGGGGGTTGGAGGGAAGGGTCTCCAGCCAGCCTGCCCCTTATTTTGAATTGGGGGGGGATGAGGGGCTAAGAAAAGCCCTCCCTGAAAACCAAGCGGGGGGGGGAATGTGAGCAGGTGGAGGTGCTGATTTCTTCGTATTTGAGAGTTGCTGCTTCTCAAAATGGTGCTTTTAAAGTGGGGAGGGGGTTGGAGGTGGTGTTGAGCTTGACTTGCCCCTGTTTGGGACCCAGCAGGAAAGGAGGGCGTTTCTTATTCCAGAAAGAAGTCTGACAGAGCTGACTCCGGACTCCAGTTCAAAGGAAGAGGGACACCTGCCATCCTTTCTGTGTTTCCTGCCAGAAAACCAGTTTCTACTGGGTTCCCAGAACTATCTGACCCCATTTCGCACATCAGAGCAGGGCTGGACCAATCAGAAGCCTCTGCATTGGACAGCTGGCCAATCCGCTTTCAGATTCCCCTGGGCCTCCTCCTCTCCTTCGCCCGGTGTCAGAGCTGCCCGAGGTCCCAGCTCACAAAGGACCAACGCCAGTTCTTGTTATATACAAAAGTCTTTATTGAAGATCAGTTTCGATTTCAAAGCCGCGGCGCGCAGCTCTACGTCTCAAACTCTAGACCGCTGAAGCTCCGTCTGAATCTCCTCCCCCCAGACACCAGTTTAAGACTCTAGCCTTGCTCCACCTCTTCCTTTGCTCTTTCCTCCTCTGGGTCCGCCTGTCCGCTGGGGTCTTGCCCTTTCTAGACTCTTCTGACGCTGAGTCCCCTGAGTCTTCCCCCTCCCTCCGGCGGGCTTTAGGACCTGGTTCCCAATCCGGGTTTTCTGCTGTCCCGCGCGCCTGTACATTTGAACTTGGCGCGCGCGCCCAGCCGGCAACCTTTCTCCTGACCGTTACACTGCTCCTGTCACTGCTTCCCCCTTCGGAGAGGCTACCTGGACCTGACTTCCCCTCCGTTCCCTCACTCTGCGATAGAGGCGTGGTCAGCCCTGCCTCATCTTCTCTCCCCACTGGAGGAGACGCTGGCCCTGATACATGGGACTCTTCCCCCCCACTACGCTCTGGTGGGGGAGCTGGTCCTGATCTCCCGCTGCTGCTTTGGGAGTCCCCGCTGGCCCCTTGCTTCTGGTGCATCCCCCCTGGGACCCCCCTTGCCCTGGCCATCGGCGCCCCCCTCTGGGAATCTTCTGATTCGCTGGAGAAGCTCATGGAATCTCTCGGGCCACTGTCATCTTCCCCTACGCTGCCCTCAGATTCTTCCCCTTTGCTCTCCGTTTCCCCTCTCCCCTGTGTCTCTGCTCCTGAGCCCCTGACACCCGGTTTCCTGAGGGAGTTTTCCCCCTGAGTTTCCCTCATGGCTGCTCCCCCTCCCAGCTTCTCCTTCATTTCTCCTTCCTTCTCTCTTCCTGTTTCTCCCTCCCCCCCCCCAGTATTTGGGGGCAGCTGGATCCCCCCCCCACGGCCAGGCAGGTCCTGTAGGAGCCCATGGAGGCAGCAGGGCCAGGAGATTGCATTTGTCCGAAAAAGGCGGGAAAGCCATTTTGTTTTTCCCAGAGACGCCATGGCTCCCCTGTGGTCCTCGGGGGTCCCACGCTCTCGGGGTCTCTTCTCCCGGATGAAGGAGGGCGGCACCTTTGGTCCTCAGCCGCCTCCCTGCCATGATGGCTTGGCCTCCGCAGGGCAGCCTCTCTCCCCGCCATGTTGGCCCCACGGAGGAGGAGGCCTCCCCATTGGGAGACGAGGAGGGAAAGCCCCTCTCTGTCTCAGAGGCCCAAGGAGGAGAATAGTAATACAGTGGTACCTCGCGTTACAGACGCTTCAGGTTACAGACTCTGCTAACCCAGAAATATTACCTCAGGTTAAGAACTTTGTTTCAGGATGAGAACAGAAATTGCGTGGTGGCGGCAGCAGGAGGCCCCATTAGCTCAAGTGGTACCTCAGCTTAAGAACAGTTTCAGGTACTTTCAGGCAGAAGTCAACTTCTTGCCTCAACTTGGAGGCTGTCAGGGCATTAAAGGCAGAAGTCCAGGCGCAGCTTCTCTTCTCAGGCCGATGTTCCGCTTTCTAGACATGGTGGTCAGATGCTGGACTCCATTTCTGCCCCTTCTTCCCTCTCCTTCCTGGACTGAGTCATGTCCCATTCAGACTTGGGGGGTTCCTGAGCGAGGGGCCCTTTCCCTCTCAGTCCGCCCCCCACACCCAGGGGGTCCCCTCAGCCCTCCTTCTTGGGGGTCTCCCCTGCTCCCCCCTCTCAGTCCGCCCCCCACACCCAGGGGGTCCCCTCAGCCCTCCTTCTTGGGGGTCTCCCTCCCCTCCCCACAGCTTCTCCCCTTGAACTCCCGCCTGACTCCTCTTCCTCTCCTCCCCACCTTCCCCTCCAAGCTCCCCCCTCAGCCCATCCCTCAGAAAAGCAGCCTTGCATTTTCCCACCAAAAGGGCTGGTTCCGCCACCCCCGGTGGCATGGCAGCCAATCAGAGCGAGGCTCCAGGAAATTTCTGAGGGACTAAGTCCGCTGACTGGTCTGGCTCTGCTGTCCATCACGGGCCCAAACAAGGGGGGCATCCAGCAGCTGCCATATATCTAATAATCAATCAATCAATCTTTATTACGGTCCAGAGATCCAACAAATCATTACAAAACAATTTATTAGATATATCTAATAAATGGGTGGAGGAAAAGTCTGGGAAGGGGCGAGAGGCCCCTCCCTGCCCCCCTCAAGGCTCCTCTCAGGTTCCTCCAGGGTCCGAAGCCGCCTCCTCCATTTTGGGGGGGGGCCAGGAAGGGAGTGGTCCCTGCAGCTTGGCCTGCTGGAAAGGGGGCGACATGCAAGAGGCCAGCCTGGCAGGGTTGTTGTGGAAGGAGGAGCTCCTGGGAGGAAAGGAGGGGCCAGGGAAATGCCATTCTGCCAGTAAAGTGCCTCCCTCTCTCACTCCTCTTCCGAAAGAGAACCAGGGGGGTGTATATATATCTAGGTAGGTAGGTAGGTAGGTAGATGATAGATATGTATGGGTGTATAACAGACATGCACAAAATTGCCCTCATTCAAGATGGCTGCCGGCCCTTCCTCCCGCTCCAAACATAGAAGGACCGGTTGCAGGGCAGCAGCTGAAGAAGGAGCAAAAAGGGTTTTCTGGTGTGTGTGTTTCTTTGTGGCTGATTAGCTGCTCTCCCTGTGCAAAGTTTGATCCATCTTTTAGATTTAGGGGAGCAAGTCTCAAACGTTTGTTGGGGGAGACCTAGGGTTTTTTGGGGGGGAGTTATTTGTCCTGTCTTCACACTTCTTATGATGGAGGACTGCTGTAGCCACTCCCAACGACACGTTCTCAAGATGGAAAGTGAAGGAACAGCTGCAATCGCCTGAGGTTCCTGCGCAATGTTTGCCATCTTGCCAAAGGTTTTCATTTCATTATAAATCATCTCCCAGAAAGCCTTAATCCTTGGGCACGTCCACCAAAGGTGAAAGAATGTACCTTCAGTTTCTTTACATTTCCAGCATTTCTTATCGGGCAAATGATAGATTTTTGCAAGCTTGACTGGTGTCATGTACCACCTGTATATCATTTTCATAATATTCTCTCTTAAGGCATTGCATGCCGTAAATTTCATACCTGTGGTCCACAACTGTTCCCAGTCAGCAAACATAATGTTATGTCCAACATCTTGTGCCCATTTAATCATGGCAGATTTTACCGTTTTACCGCTTCTTATGATGGAGGACCGCTGTAGTCACCCCCAACGACACGTTCTCAAGATGGAGAGTGAGGGAACAGCTGCAGTCGCCTGCGGTTCCTGCGCAATGTTTGCCATCTTGCCAAAGGTTGCAGGCAGCTTTACCTGCAGCAATTGCATGTTGATTGCCCTCTTAAAAGACAAAGTCCAGCAACTGGAGGAATGTGTAGCTACGCTCCAAAGAATTAGAGAGCTGGAGCTCTTCTTGGAAGCAACAGAGCACACCGTCTCCACCAAGGAGGAGACAGGGGACTCCCCTGAGAAGGAGGCTAGTTCACCAACACAGGAGCCAGATATATGGAGAAACGTGACTCAAAGAAGTAGGAGGCCCAGGGTTCGCTCTGATTGTTTAGAAATACACAATCGCTTTGAGGTCCTCTTCCCTAGCATGGAAGACGAAGAGCAGACTCCATTTGAGGATCTCTCCCTCATTACAATCGATCAGGTATATGAAGACGAGCAGCAAAGTCAGTCCTCAGGGAATGTGCAGGCAACCTTGGAACGGACAGCTCACGGAAGAACCCCGACCAAACCTAAGAGGAGGCGTGTAGTGGTGATAGGGGATTCCCTACTGAGGGGAACAGAAGCAGTGATCCGTGGGCCTGACAAGATGTCTCGGGAAGTGTGCTGTCTCCCCGGGGCTAAGATCCAAGATGTAACTGAACGACTGCAAGGAATCATAAAACCCACTGACAAATACCCCTTCCTCTTGGTTCATGTGAGAACCAATGACACTGCAAGCAATAGCCTCCAGAAGATCAAAAGAGACTCCGAGGCTCTGGGCAGGAAATTGAAGCAATTAAATGCACAAATTGTCATCTCATCTGTCCTCCCAGTTGAACGACGTGGCCCAGGGAGAGAGAGAAAAATAGTGGAAGTGAACAGCTGGCTTCGCAAATGGTGTAAACAGGAACGGTTTGGATTCTTAGATCACGGACTGCAGTTTCTTGAAGATGGACTTCTGGCAAGCGATGGGCTGCACCTCACAACGGGTGGGAGGAATGTTTTTGCCAAAAATCTCAGAAACCTCATCAGGAGGGCTTTAAACTGACTAATGTGGACTTCCGGGTTGGCGCCTCCGGCAATGGCGGAGCTCCTCCGATCGGGAGGAACTTACTCTGTGAAAAACAGGGTCTGACCACCACGGCGAAGGCGGAGACCCATTGAAATCACAAGCGGGAGAAGCTTGTGAACCTGGGATTCGGCTGGCACCTTTTGCACCTCCCCTACTCGCGGGGAAACCCTGTTTTGGGGTTCCGGAGCGATGTGGGGTGAGTGGCGCGGTGCTTTGAATCGACTGCTTCTTTCACGGAGTGAAGCCGCATTGCTGTTGCTGGAGAGTGCTGACTTTTTCCTGTGGACAATTGGATTTTAAACAACTACCCGTGAGTAGAACGGAAAATTGGATCTTTAAATACCTTAATTTGGCGCTGAAGCGGGAAGGCATAAACAGGAAGTCCGCCTTCCGCTTTTGTAAATAGACTGAAGCAAAGACGTTACAAGCTAAAGTCTTTGAAAGCTTTCGACAAAGGATTAAATCCCCATCGGTTAAAAATACAAAAACCCCCTTGGAAGCAGGTGAAGAGGGGGGAAATTTTGAACTTAGTAAGCCTGCAGGAGTGAGGGGAAAATCAAATCACCACAGCTCTGAACCTGGGAACGGCTGCCAGATGACGTTTGGGGAAAGTTCATTGACAGAACGGATTTGACAGCTAGCTAAAATAAGAGTAAGATACTGTTTCCATTGTCCTCTTCTGCATTTAAAATGGAGGAAAAGGTAACTGAAAATCGAAACTATGTTTATTGTTTGAGTTGTGCTTGAAAGAACTGATACAAGTGGAGACTGTTTCCCTCTAGAGGGAACTTGTGAAACTGTTATAGGAGTGTAACTGGGAGGTCTCCAGCTGCAAGATAAGGATTCTGAGAACCAGAGATTGACCTTGGACTATTCAAAATCTTGATAACTTCATAAAGAGGCAGATGACATGACTTTTAAAATTGATAATTTGGAACAGAAAGTGACTAATTTGAGACAAAAAGCAAACACCAACACAGAAATAATTCAGGACCTGGCACAGGAACCTGCTTTGGCAGAACAAATGGTGGAGGAAAAGGAGAAAGTTGTTGTTTTTGAACCTAAAATAACACAAGCGGGGTCCTTAATTTTACAGAAGCAAATTGAGGCCTATAAATTGAGGCCTTTTGTGACTGAATCTAGAAAAAGCCAGATTTTGAGGATTGGATCCTGGTTTGGACTCATAAGGAAAGTTGGAAAGATCCCTCTATTCAGGGATTAATTGACTTTTGGGACATGGACTTGGATTTGGAGCAGATTGAAGTTTTGGGGGCCTTTGGATTTGGAGGAATCCTGAAATATGTCCTGAAACACTTTACAGACCCTAGCTTCAACTATGGAAATTTGGCTGAACTGTCCAGAAGGAATAAAAGTATTGTTAGGATGGAGTTGTCTTGAGATTTGCTCTCTAGCATTAAAGAATATGAAGAAGATTTGCAGAAGGGACCTGGATAAGAGTTAAGAGCCTCGGACATAAGATCTCCAGGTTGATGGACTATATGGAATTGACGGAAAGGACTGGCAGAATCCGAAACCAGGGAGAGGAGTTGATGGAAGAAGATTGGAAAATTTAAAGTTTATATATAGAAATATCGCAAAATTAATGAGGGATAGAAAAATGGTGGATTGACATTTTATGGATTTAGCAGAAATGTTATAAGGAGTTAAGTATATATAAGTATTTTAGTTTTAATGTTAAAATAAGGTTAAAAAAATATGTTATTTATAATATGATAGAGAATAGAGAAAGATGGAAAGGGTTTGCTGAAATAACTAGTAGAAGTGGAATACAAAAAGGGAGGTGAGAGGTGGTCGATGAAACAAGGGAATGAAAGAAAAAGTATCGAAAGGGGGGATGTATTTTTTTTAATTGTTTTTGTTTTGTTTTATTTAGGGTTAGGGTTAGGGAGTGGGTTTGGTTTGGTTTAGTTTAGTTTAAGGTGTTTAGTTTAATGGGTTTAGGTTGTGTTTTGTATTGTCTATATATTGTATTGTCTTTTTTTCTTGTTTTTTCTCTTCTGTCTTCCTTCCTTTTAAAAATAATAAATATTATCTTTTTTAAAAAAGTAAACTGACTAATGTGGGGGAGGGAGACAGTGCTCCTGAAGGTAGGAGTCTATCAATTGATGAAGATGATCATCCAAATGTCATAGACCAAATGGAGCAAACAGCACGCAGACCTAGTGGTGGGAGGAAAAAATCCTTAAATAAGAGACACGGGGGAATGATTAATGGACTTCAGTGTCTACACTAATGCGCAAAGCATGGGAAATAAACAAGATGAGCTTGAGCTCTTGGTACAGCAAACTAAATATGACATAATAGGCATCACTGAAAGCTGGTGGGATAAGTCCCACGACTGGAATGTAATAATAGATACAATCTATTTCAGAGAAACAGACCAGACAAGAAAGGAGGAGGAGTGGCGTTATATGTCAGGGATGTGTATACCTGTGAAGAGATCCAAGATTTAGAACCTCAAAGGCAAAGTGAGAGCATTTGGGTCAAAATTAAGGGAGAGAAGAATAACAATGACCTCTTTGTGGGAGTTTACTATAGATCCTCAAGCCAAACGGAGGACATAGATGATGCCTTCCTGGAACAGATGGCCAAGCATGCAAAAGGAAGGGAGATAGTAGTAATGGGGGACTTCAATTACCCGGGTATTTGCTGGATGTCAAACTCAGCCAAGAGCATAAGGTCAAACAGATTCCTCACTGGCCTTGCAGACAACTTCGTTGTCCAGAAAGTGGGAGAAGCAACAAGAGGAACAGCCATTTTAGATCTGGTCCTAACCAATGTAGATGACCTGGTTAGTGGGGTAGAAGTGGAAGGATCATTAGGCGTGAGTGATCATGCTCTTTTGAAGTTTACTATACAGCGGAAAGGAGCAGCCAAGCATACTAGGACTCAATTTCTTGACTTTAAGAAAGCCGACTTCATAAAACTTAGGGAAGTGCTGGGTGAGATCCCATGGACAGTAATACTAAAAGGAAAGGGAGTTCATGATGGCTGGGAGTTTGTTAAGAGGGAGATAGTAAAAGCACAACTTCAGGCAATACCAATGAGACGGAAACATGGAAGGTGCCTAAAGAAGCCAGGGTGGCTATCTAAAGAACTTTTAAGTGAGTTAAGATTAAAAAAGGATGTGTACAAAAAATGGAAAAGGGGGGAAACCACCAAAGAGGAATTCAAACAAATAGCCAGCACGTGTAGACACAAAGTCAGAAAAGCTAAAGCACAGAATGAACTCAGGCTTGCTAGAGAGGTTAAAAGCAACAAAAAAGGCTTTTATGGGTATGTTCGTAGCAAAAGGAAGAACAAAGAAACAGTGGGGTCACTCAGAGGAGAAGATGGTGAAATGCAAACAGGGGACACAGAAAGGGCTGAACTCCTCAATTCCTAGTGAATCTCCTCAGAGGTTTTGAGAAAGGAGGCAGATTGGTGAAGATTAATGACGCTAAGACTGTTTTGATGTATGGAAGTGATGTTATATGGAAATCGTCTGGATATGGCTCCTGGACAAAAAAAATAATATCCACGCAGGATTACAAACTGTTCTAACCAGCTTGCGGAGACTATCAGAGGTCACAAAGAGAAAGGAAAAATATATGAAAATAACAACAAGAGATGTGGAAAAACAATAAAACAATAAACAAAAAAATCGTCTTCTCCGATAAAGAAAACAATGCCCGACCTGAAGAATTTGGAGCAAGTGATTCAGCAGAGGAAACACAGCCCAGAATAACTAAGGAGATAGTACAAGAATACTTGGCTAGTTTAGATGTATTCAAGTCTCCAGGGCCAGATGAACTGCATCCAAGAGTATTAAAAGAACTGGCAGATGTGATCTCAGAACCACTGGCAGTCATCTTTGAGAATTCCTGGAGAACAGGTGAAGTCCTGGCAGACTGGAGGAGGGCAAATGTTCTCCCTATTTTCAAAAAGGGGAAAAGAGAGGACCCAAATAATTACCGCCCAGTCAGTCTGACATCAATACCAGGGAAGATTCTGGAGCAGATCATTAAGCAAACAGTCTGTGAGCACCTAGAAAAGAATGCTGTGATCACCAATAGTCAGCATGGATTTCTGAAAAATAAGTCATGTCAGACTAACCTGATCTCGTTTTTTGACAGAATTACAAGCCTGGTAGATGAAGGGAACTCCGTGGATGTAGCCTACCTTGATTTCAGCAAGGCACTTGACAAGGTGCCCCATGATATTCTTGTAAAGAAGCTGGTAAAATGCGGACTTGACTATGCTACCACTCAGTGGATTTGAAACTGGCTGACTGACCGAACCCAAAGGGTGCTCTTCAATGGTTCCTCTTCATCCTGGTGAAGAGTGACTAGTGGGGTGCCACAGGGTTCTGTCTTGGGCCCGGTCTTATTCAACATCTTTATCAACGACTTGGATGATGGACTCAAGGGCATCCTGATCAAATTTGCAGATGACACCAAACTGGGAGGGGTGGCTAACACCCCAGAGGACAGGATCACACTTCAAAACGACCTTGACAGATTAGAGAACTGGGCCAAAACAAACAAGATGAATTTTAACAGGGAGAAATGTAAAGTATTGCACTTGGGCAAAAAAAATGAGAGGCACAAATACAAGATGGGTGACACCTGGCTAGAGAGCAGTACATGTGAAAAGGATCTAGGAGTCTTGGTTGACCACAAACTTGACATGAGCCAACAGTGTGACACGGCAGCTAAAAAAGCCAATGCAATTATGGGCTGCATCAATAGGAGTATAGCATCTAGATCAAGGGAAGTAATAGTGCCACTGTATTCTGCTCTGGTCAGACCTCACCTGGAGTACTGTGTCCAGTTCTGGGCACCACAGTTCAAGAAGGACACTGACAAACTGGAACGGGTCCAGAGGAGGGCAACCAAAATGGTCAAAGGCCTGGAAACGATGCCTTATGAGGAACGGCTAAGGGAGCTGGGCATGTTTAGCCTGGAGAAGAGGAGGTTAAGGGGTGATATGATAGCCATGTTCAAATATAGAAAAGGATGTCACATAGAGGAGGGAGAAAGGTTGTTTTCTGCTGCTCCAGAGAAGCAGACACAGAGCAATGGATCCAAACTACAAGAAAGAAGATTCCACCTAAACATTAGGAAGAAGAGCTGTTCGACAGTGGAATTTGCTGCCAAGGAGTGTGGTGGAGTCTCCTTCTTTGGAGGTCTTTAAGCAGAGGCTTGACAACCATATGTCAGGAGTGCTCTGATGGTGTTTCCTGCTTGGCAGGGGGTTGGACTCGATGGCCCTTGTGGTCTCTTCCAACTCTATGATTCTATGATTCTATGGTTGCCCTGACCCAGCATGGCCTCTGCTCTTTCTGGCCTCCTGGGCAGCGTCAACTCCGGGACGGCCCTCCTCGCGCGGTGAATGGAGGGGCGAAGTCAACTTACACTTGGACGTGGAGGCTGTCAGGGCCTGAAGCGCAGCAGGACAGGCCCAGCTTTTCTCCAGCTCCGCTTGCCCAAATGCAGCTGCTCCCCTTCAGGCCGATGTTCCCCTTTCTAGAAATGGGGGCCTAATGCTTCCCTCGCTCTCTGCTCCCTTCCCTGAGTACTTGCACCATTCAGTGCTTTGGACGCAGCCCCGCTTCCCTGGCGGAAGAGCAGGATTAAGGGCACCAGGAATATCTACCCTTTACGAACTCCGGAGGGGAGCTTCTCGCTCCCAAAGGCTGAGGGTAGCATGAGAGAACTAGTCTCTTTTGAGACAGCACCAATTTCCATTTCTTCTTGATCAAAACCCACAAACGCTCTGCTAGTTTTTCCCTGAAGGTTTTACAAGTATCTATCAGGATGGTAAGAATTTGACTAGTGAGCCAAAAAGGATTTTATGTGTTCCATGTCCTCTGTTAGTAGTAGTACAAGGCGCCCAATGACTGATAATCCCTCCTCATTTGTCCGAAAAGGTTGGGAGAAGGAGTCTTCTATCCTTGCTTTAGCATTTCCTGAGGATACACCTGAAATTTGCTTTCACATTAGTTTGCCTACTTGCTTAGCCCGAATAGGGGAGAGACGTGTGTTGTTGCATCTGGGACACAGGAAGTGGTCCGGTTGTGAAGATGCAGGTGGGAAAAATATTGCGCCCGGGAAAGGGAAAATGGGAGTCAACAGACACTCAAGGAATAGTTTCGGAGAAAAAGCTTTATTTCTACCATCCATGAACTAGTAGAAGGAGCAAGTGTGATAATATGCTTAGCTAATGCTTTTAGCCTTAGAGAGAAAAAAAAGCTTTGAGAGTTCCTGAGGCGAGGCTTGGAGGCCTGGCTGGGGGGGGGGATTCAGAAAGAGTTTTAGGGTTTTTAGGGTAACCTGACTGTCTTTCTTCACTCCTGCGAAGTGGCCCCTCCCTGGCTCGGCAGAGAGGACAAAGGAGGACCCTCTGCTCCCCGACTTGGGGGTCTCCCCCATCAGGCATGATCTGAACAGGGACCCCCATGCCCCCTCCCTGCACCCCGGGTAGTGGCATAACAAGGTCAGGGGGTACCTGGTGTGGAAAAGTTTTTGTCACCTCCCCAATATTGACCTCTATTTTTTTGCCTGCAAAAATGTTTTGACTTTATTTCATATTTTCTTACAAAGGAATGTGGATTTTGGGCCTCTGATAACAAGTAGGCCACTGTGGAGAGATGCTTAAATCTACAGGATGCATTGTGTTTTGGCTTGTGTTGTTTTATTTATATTTATTGTTCATTTATTTCATAAAATTTATTTTAAAAAACCTGCAAAGTTGTTTACAATACAAAAAAAACAAAGAAACAACAACACCACAGCAGTAAAATCAATAAAAAATAACAAGCCTACTTTAAAACAGAGAAAAGCTAAAATATGAAAAAAGATTAAAATTTCTTCAGCTTCCTAAGCATCTGGCTATGCTTGCCTAAACAAGAATGCTTTTAGCCGCTGCCTGAAAAGAGTCCAGCAAAGGCACAAGCAGGCTGCTGCTGCTGCTCTAGCGAGTGCTGGGGGGCCGCTCCCTTTCCTGCCAACTCCATCTGGCCTAGGGGGCGGAGCCTGCCCTCACCGCCACAGCTTAAGAGGCCCAGGGGGCGGAGCCTGCCCTCACCGCCACAGCTTAAGAGGCCCAAGGGGCGGAGCCTGCCCTCACCGCCACAGCTTAAGAGGCCCAAGGGGCGGAGCCTGCCCTCACCGCCACAGCTTAAGAGGCCCAAGGGGCGGAGCCTGCCCTCACCGCCACAGCTTAAAAGGCCCAAGGGGCGGAGCCTGCCCTCACCGCCACAGCTTAAGAGGCCCAAGGGGCGGAGCCTGCCCTCACCGCCACAGCTTAAGAGGCCCAAGGGGCGGAGCCTGCCCTCACCGCCACAGCTTAAGAGGCCCAGGGGGCGGAGCCTGCCCTCACCGCCACAGCTTAAGAGGCCCAAGGGGCGGAGCCTGCCCTCACCGCCACAGCTTAAGAGGCCCAGGGGGCGGAGCCTGCCCTCACCGCCACAGCTTAAGAGGCCCAGGGGGCGGAGCCTGCCCTCACCGCCACAGCTTAAGAGGCCCAAGGGGCGGAGCCTGCCCTCACCGCCACAGCTTAAGAGGCCCAGGGGGCGGAGCCTGCCCTCACCGCCACAGCTTAAGAGGCCCAGGGGGCGGAGCCTGCCCTCACCGCCACAGCTTAAGAGGCCCAGGGGGCGGAGCCTGCCCTCACCGCCACAGCTTAAGAGGCCCAAGGGGCGGAGCCTGCCCTCACCGCCACAGCTTAAGAGGCCCAGGGGGCGGAGCCTGCCCTCACCGCCACAGCTTAAGAGGCCCAGGGGGCGGAGCCTGCCCTGACCGCCACAGCTTAAGAGGCCCAAGGGGCGGAGCCTGCCCTCACCGCCACAGCTTAAGAGGCCCAAGGGGCGGAGCCTGCCCTCACCGCCACAGCTTAAGAGGCCCAGGGGGCGGAGCCTGCCCTCACCGCCACAGCTTAAGAGGCCCAGGGGGCGGAGCCTGCCCTCACCGCCACAGCTTAAGAGGCCCAGGGGGCGGAGCCTGCCCTCACCGCCACAGCTTAAGAGGCCCAAGGGGCGGAGCCTGCCCTCACCGCCACAGCTTAAGAGGCCCAAGGGGCGGAGCCTGCCCTCACCGCCACAGCTTAAGAGGCCCAAGGGGCGGAGCCTGCCCTCACCGCCACAGCTTAAGAGGCCCAGGGGGCGGAGCCTGCCCTCACCGCCACAGCTTAAGAGGCCCAGGGGGCGGAGCCTGCCCTCACCGCCACAGCTTAAGAGGCCCAGGGGGCGGAGCCTGCCCTCACCGCCACAGCTTAAGAGGCCCAAGGGGCGGAGCCTGCCCTCACCGCCACAGCTTAAGAGGCCCAAGGGGCGGAGCCTGCCCTCACCGCCACAGCTTAAGAGGCCCAAGGGGCGGAGCCTGCCTTCACCGCCACAGCTTAAGAGGCCCAAGGGGCGGAGCCTGCCCTCACCGCCACAGCTTAAGAGGCCCAGGGGGCGGAGCCTGCCCTCACCGCCACAGCTTAAGAGGCCCAAGGGGCGGAGCCTGCCCTCACCGCCACAGCTTAAGAGGCCCAAGGGGCGGAGCCTGCCCTCACCGCCACAGCTTAAGAGGCCCAGGGGGCGGAGCCTGCCCTCACCGCCACAGCTTAAGAGGCCCAGGGGGCGGAGCCTGCCCTCACCGCCACAGCTTAAGAGGCCCAAGGGGCGGAGCCTGCCCTCACCGCCACAGCTTAAGAGGCCCAGGGGGCGGAGCCTGCCCTCACAGCCACAGCTTAAGAGGCCCAGGGGGCGGAGCCTGCCCTCACCGCCACAGCTTAAGAGGCCCAAGGGGCGGAGCCTGCCCTCACCGCCACAGCTTAAGAGGCCCAGGGGGCGGAGCCTGCCCTCACCGCCACAGCTTAAGAGGCCCAGGGGGCGGAGCCTGCCCTCACCGCCACAGCTTAAGAGGCCCAGGGGGCGGAGCCTGCCCTCACCGCCACAGCTTAAGAGGCCCAAGGGGCGGAGCCTGCCCTCACCGCCACAGCTTAAGAGGCCCAGGGGGCGGAGCCTGCCCTCACCGCCACAGCTTAAGAGGCCCAGGGGGCGGAGCCTGCCCTCACCGCCACAGCTTAAGAGGCCCAGGGGGCGGAGCCTGCCCTCACCGCCACAGCTTAAGAGGCCCAAGGGGCGGAGCCTGCCCTCACCGCCACAGCTTAAGAGGCCCAAGGGGCGGAGCCTGCCCTCACCGCCACAGCTTAAGAGGCCCAAGGGGCGGAGCCTGCCCTCACCGCCACAGCTTAAGAGGCCCAGGGGGCGGAGCCTGCCCTCACCGCCACAGCTTAAGAGGCCCAAGGGGCGGAGCCTGCACTCACCGCCACAGCTTAAGAGGCCCAAGGGGCGGAGCCTGCACTCACCGCCACAGCTTAAGAGGCCCAAGGGGCGGAGCCTGCACTCACCGCCACAGCTTAAGAGGCCCAAGGGGCGGAGCCTGCCCTCACCGCCACAGCTTAAGAGGCCCAAGGGGCGGAGCCTGCCCTCACCGCCACAGCTTAAGAGGCCCAGGGGGCGGAGCCTGCCCTCACCGCCACAGCTTAAGAGGCCCAGGGGGCGGAGCCTGCCCTCACCGCCACAGCTTAAGAGGCCCAGGGGGCGGAGCCTGCCCTCACCGCCACAGCTTAAGAGGCCCAGGGGGCGGAGCCTGCCCTCACCGCCACAGCTTAAGAGGCCCAAGGGGCGGAGCCTGCCCTCACCGCCACAGCTTAAGAGGCCCAGGGGGCGGAGCCTGCCCTCACCGCCACAGCTTAAGAGGCCCAAGGGGCGGAGCCTGCCCTCACCGCCACAGCTTAAGAGGCCCAAGGGGCGGAGCCTGCCCTCACCGCCACAGCTTAAGAGGCCCAAGGGGCGGAGCCTGCCCTCACCGCCACAGCTTAAGAGGCCCAGGGGGCGGAGCCTGCCCTCACCGCCACAGCTTAAGAGGCCCAGGGGGCGGAGCCTGCCCTCACCGCCACAGCTTAAGAGGCCCAAGGGGCGGAGCCTGCCCTCACCGCCACAGCTTAAGAGGCCCAAGGGGCGGAGCCTGCCCTCACCGCCACAGCTTAAGAGGCCCAAGGGGCGGAGCCTGCCCTCACCGCCACAGCTTAAGAGGCCCAAGGGGCGGAGCCTGCCCTCACCGCCACAGCTTAAGAGGCCCAGGGGGCGGAGCCTGCCCTCACCGCCACAGCTTAAGAGGCCCAGGGGGCGGAGCCTGCCCTCACCGCCACAGCTTAAGAGGCCCAAGGGGCGGAGCCTGCACTCACCGCCACAGCTTAAGAGGCCCAAGGGGCGGAGCCTGCACTCACCGCCACAGCTTAAGAGGCCCAAGGGGCGGAGCCTGCACTCACCGCCACAGCTTAAGAGGCCCAAGGGGCGGAGCCTGCCCTCACCGCCACAGCTTAAGAGGCCCAAGGGGCGGAGCCTGCCCTCACCGCCACAGCTTAAGAGGCCCAGGGGGCGGAGCCTGCCCTCACCGCCACAGCTTAAGAGGCCCAGGGGGCGGAGCCTGCCCCCACCGCCACAGCTTAAGAGGCCCAAGGGGCGGAGCCTGCCCCCACCGCCACAGCTTAAGAGGCCCAAGGGGCGGAGCCTGCCCTCACCGCCACAGCTTAAGAGGCCCAAGGGGCGGAGCCTGCCCTCACCGCCACAGCTTAAGAGGCCCAAGGGGCGGAGCCTGCCCTCACCGCCACAGCTTAAGAGGCCCAAGGGGCGGAGCCTGCCCTCACCGCCACAGCTTAAGAGGCCCAGGGGGCGGAGCCTGCCCTCACCGCCACAGCTTAAGAGGCCCAAGGGGCGGAGCCTGCACTCACCGCCACAGCTTAAGAGGCCCAAGGGGCGGAGCCTGCACTCACCGCCACAGCTTAAGAGGCCCAAGGGGCGGAGCCTGCCCTCACTGCCACAGCTTAAGAGGCCCAAGGGGCGGAGCCTGCCCTCACCGCCACAGCTTAAGAGGCCCAGGGGGCGGAGCCTGCCCTCACCGCCACAGCTTAAGAGGCCCAGGGGGCGGAGCCTGCCCTCACCGCCACAGCTTAAGAGGCCCAAGGGGCGGAGCCTGCCCTCACCGCCACAGCTTAAGAGGCCCAGGGGGCGGAGCCTGCCCTCACCGCCACAGTTTAAGAGGCCCAAGGGGCGGAGCCTGCCCTCACCGCCACAGCTTAAGAGGCCCAAGGGGCGGAGCCTGCCCTCACCGCCACAGTTTAAGAGGCCCAAGGGGCGGAGCCTGCCCTCACCGCCACAGCTTAAGAGGCCCAAGGGGCGGAGCCTGCCCTCACCGCCACAGCTTAAGAGGCCCAAGGGGCGGAGCCTGCCCTCACCGCCACAGCTTAAGAGGCCCAGGGGGCGGAGCCTGCACTCACCGCCACAGCTTAAGAGGCCCAAGGGGCGGAGCCTGCCCTCATCGCCACAGCTTAAGAGGCCCAAGGGGCGGAGCCTGCCCTCATCGCCACAGCTTAAGAGGCCCAAGGGGCGGAGCCTGCCCTCACCGCCACAGCTTAAGAGGCCCAAGGGGCGGAGCCTGCCCTCACCGCCACAGCTTAAGAGGCCCAAGGGGCGGAGCCTGCCCTCACCGCCACAGCTTAAGAGGCCCAAGGGGCGGAGCCTGCCCTCACCGCCACAGCTTAAGAGGCCCAAGGGGCGGAGCCTGCCCTCATCGCCACAGCTTAAGAGGCCCAAGGGGTGGAGCTTGCCCTCACCGCCACAGCTTAAGAGGCCTGAGCAGCTACCTGCAGCAAGGGACAAAATGGTTTTAAATGTTTTAAGCTCTTTTAATTTGCAGCACCTTAAATGGTGGTTGTTATTTATTATAATATTATATTATTTCATTATTTTATTTTTGCTTGGGTGGGATAAGCATTTAGTCAGGGTGGGGAGTAGTTTAATTTGAGCCCTCTTGTTTCTTGCTTTGTTTTTAATTATTATTATTCTGTTAAGTTATTATATAGTTTGTATTTTGCTTTTTAAGGGGAAGGGTCAAGGCTGCCTGGGAGTGGGCCTCGGCCAATAGAGTGGCTGGGGCAGGTTCCACGGGGGGGGGGTGTATTGGGACACCCGATCTCAGTGATCACGGGCAGCAGGAGGAGTTATGCTAAGACCAGACCATGTCATTACCGAGGAGGCAGGTTTAGTCGTTGTTTGAGGACTATCCCTGCCTCCGGGTCTGGTCCTGACCGGAAGGATACAGGAATCAGCAAGGGAAACCCACATGACCTGAAAGTGTTGCTGTGCAATGCCAGGTCACTGATGACTAAAACCACTGCCATCCACGACCTGATTGTGGATGGAGGATTTGACCTGGCATGTGTGACAGAGACCTGGTTGGAGGAAGCAGATGGGCCTGTCCTTGCCGCTGCTTGTCCACCAGGTTTCTCTTATGCACAGCAACCCAGGCCTTGTGGGCGGGGAGGGGTGTTGCAGTGATTTTTAGGAAGTCATTAGTTTGCACCAGGCGTCCTATTGGGAAGACTCAGTTCTCTGAGCGCATGTTCTGGAAGCTGGGCAATAGGGGCAGTACAGGATTCCTTTTGGTGTACCGACCTCCCCGCTGCACCAAGGATCCCCTGCCCAAGCTGCTTCAGGTTGTGGCGGATGTTGTCCTGGAGACACCTAGTTTGGTTGTCCTAGGGGATTTTAACATCCATGCCGACACGACCTTACAAGGGGCTGCTCGGGACTTCGTGGAAAGCATGGCCTCCATGGGGCTGTCCCTGAATAAGTCTGGCCCAACCCATAGCCGCGGACATGCCTTGGACCTGGTGTTTACCTCTATGGATGTTGGTGATCTGACACTAAGTAAAAGCGAAACGAAATAAGTACCATGGTCAGATCACTTCCTGGTGCAACTGGACTTCTCCGCGACCCATCTCCTCTGCAGGGAGGTGGGACCAATTTGGATGGTCCGCCCCCGCCACTTAATGGATCCAAATGGTTTCCAGAGAGTGGTAGGGGATGCTTTATCCCATGTTGATGGCCTTTCAGCTGATTCCCTGGTGGCCCGCTGGAATGCGGAGTTAACCAGGGCTATCGACTGTCTGGCTCCGAAGCGCCCTCTCCGATTGCATGGAGCCCGGACAGCCCCGTGGTTTTCCCCGGTGCTGAGGGTGATGAAACAATCGTTGAGACGGCTAGAGCGCCGGTGGTGGAAAACTCATTCTGAATCAGACCGGACATGGGCTAGAGCTCAACGTCAGCCTACCAAGTGGCAATGGCGATGGCGAAGAGGGCCTTCTTCGCCGCCTCCATTGCATCTGCAGAAAACAGCAGGAGACTTTTTCAGGTGGTTCGCAATCCATCAGAACCACCTGTACCACCGGGGCCTGGTAGGGACCCCAAGATCTCCTGCAATGCTTTTGCAAAGTTTTTTGCAGGTAAAGTCGCTCAGATTCAGGAGGTAGACTCCACCGTGGGAGCAGGGCCAGGGCGGGAGAGTGCTAGAGTTCTGTCTGGTCCTGTTACATGGGATCAATTCCAATCTGTTACCTCCGAGGATGTGGACAGGCTGCTTGGACAAGTGAAAACGACCACCTGTCTCCTTGATCCTTGCCCATCCTGGCTAATAAAAGAGAGCTGGGAAGGGCTGGGTGATGGGCTCTGTGGGGTGGTGAATGCTTCCCTCTGTGAGGGAGCCTTCCCAGACCCGCTAAAAGAGGCGGTCATTAAACCGCTTCTTAAAAAACCATCTTTAGATGCGGCCACAATGGCCAACTATCGCCCAGTCTCAAATCTACCATTCTTGGTCAAGGTTATTGAGCGGGTGGTTGCTGAACAACTCCAAGCACGCCTGGAGGATGTGAACCATTTGGATCCCTTCCAATCGGGATTCAGGCCTCACCATGGGACTGAAACTGCCTTGGTCGCGCTGGTTGATGATCTCCGGCGGGTTAGGGGCAAAGGTGAGAGCTGTTTCCTAGTTCTGCTGGATCTCTCAGCGGCGTTTGATACCATCGACCATAACATCCTTATGGACCGTCTAGAGGGGCTGGGAGCTGGGGGCACTGTCATACAGTGGTTCCGCTCCTTCCTCCTGGGCCGTGTTCAGAAAATGGTGGTGGGGGATGAGTGTTCAGACCCCTGGGCTCTCACTTGTGGGGTGCCTCAGGGTTCCATCCTCTCCCCCATGCTTTTTCATATCTATATGAAGCCGCTGGAAGAGATCATCAGGAGGTTTGGACTGGGTGCTCATCAGTATGCAGATGACACCCAGCTCTACCTCTCCTTTAAATCAGAACCAGTGAAGGCGGTGAAGGTCCTGTGTGAGTGCCTGGAGGCGGTTGAAGAATGGATGGCGGCTAACAGATTGAGGTTGAATCCTGACGAGACGGAAGTACTGTTTTTGGGCAACAGGGAGCGTGTGGGTGATTCCCTGGTCATGAATGGGGTAACTGTGCCCCTGAAGGACCAGGTGCGCAGCTTGGGAGTCATTTTGGACTCACAGCTGTCCATGGAGGCGCAGGTTAACTCTGTGTCCAGGGCAGCTGTCTACCAGCTCCACCTGGTACACAGGCTAAGACCCTACCTGCCCACGGACTGTCTCGCCAGAGTGGTGCATGCTCTAGTTATCTCCCGCTTGGACTACTGCAATGCGCTCTACATGAGGTTACCTTTGAAGGTGACCCGGAAACTGCAATTAATCCAGAATGCGGCAGCTAGACTGGTGACTGGGAGTGGCCGCCGGGACCACATAACACCCATCTTGAAAGACCTACATTGGCTCCCAGTACGTTTCTGAGCACAATTCAAAGTGTTGGTGCTGACCTTTAAAGCCCTAAACGGCCTCGGTCCTGTATACCTGGAGCGTCTCCACCCCCATCGTTCAGCCCAGACACTGAGATCCAGTGCCGAGGGCCTTCTGGTGGTTCCCTCATTGCGAGAAATGAGGCTACAGGGAACCAGGCAGAGGGCCTTCTCGGTAGTGGCACCCTAGTCCACAATATTAATGGTAGGTTTATTGTAGCTGTGAGAGACAGAATAACAACTGAGAAACCCAGAAGACAAAGTCAAAGATTGATGAGGTTGGTTTTTTTTTTCTTGTTCCTACTTTTCTCTCTTTTATTTATTCCCAATATCATACCAATCTTAATCCTTTATCTTATCTTGACAGCCACTGGCATGCAACTTTCATCATATTTAACAGATCTATATGTAAATAAACATGCATGATGAAAATTGTGCTCTTCTTCTTGTTGTCCCTCAATTGTTTTTGGTGCAGTCCCTCCTCAGAAGGCCCTATTTCGTTCCACCGTCTTACCTTCCAGGACTCTGGGCTGTCTTCCAGCTTTCCTTTGTTTGGTTAAAATTAAGACACATGTAATGTATTTTAACTGACTGATATTTTCCCAAACCGAAGAATCTTCTGGAAGAGACCACACTGTGCGATAGATTTCACAGTTAATACTTGTTTGGTTCCTCTAGAATCCAAGCTTGCTCCCCCTGAGCCCTAAGGGAAGCTTACAAAGATCAAAGATTCACCTTCACTTTTATAAACCCATATATGACAAAGGTCCATGCAAGCAGATGTGGTTTCCTGTGTGAAATATTCCCCAGTTGTAATCTGTCAGTTGTCTGCAGCCCCCTTTGAGAGGGACCCCTTTTTTCTAATGTGCCATCATTTGCACCATTTTAGCATCCCCAGCCGAAAAAATATTTAATCTTGTACAGTGGTGCCTCGGGTTACATACGCTTCAGGTTACAGACTCCGCTAACCCAGAAATAGTGCTTCAGGTTAAGAACTCTGGGGTTGCAGTTTTCAGGCTTGGGGACAGGGTGGTGACTGTTTTTGGCACCAAGTTCTGTCCATAAACCCCACTGAGTACAACGGGATCTACTCTAGGTCATTACTGTGCAGACCATGCCAGCCTTATGAAGTGGGGTGAGGAGCAAAAAAAATGAAATGGAAATCAATGGAGATGTTTAGAAATGGGGCTTCTGGTTCCGGTCTGCCTTAATGGATCCTGCTCCCAAGATAGCAGAGATTGATAGCAAAGAATAAACAAGGAAGCTTTGAGGGTAATTGTCCTTGCAAGCTCCCCCCAGGGCCCAGGGGGGAGTGAGCTTCACTCACAGATTGTCTTGATACCTGGCTCTTGCTCCACCATGGAATCTGAGAGGCAGATTGCCTATTGGTAGCCCTCCTACTCGGCCATTAAGAAGCAGAGGTACTTCTGTTTATTAGAGTGAAAGTAGAACTAATATACAGACATGTGCTGGAACAGAAGGAACAAGATCATAAACTGATACAAAGCCAAAACGATTCAAACTGCAAAAAAGACTTCCTTCGATGTAAAATATGGTATGGGGTGGGAGGCTTTACTCTTTCTTTATATATATATATATATATCATGTTTGCAACATAAATGATTCAGCAGCACGGACCCCCCCCCCCGAATGCTAACAAACTGATAAAAAGCAAGAGGTGATAAAAGAGAATGGGATTATACTTCTGGATTACAATGAAAAAGAGAACTATGTGACAAAATTGAAATGGATTTAAAGTCCCAAAGTTTCACTATATTCCTATGGAAGGAAATGGAGTTTGAGCTTTGATGATTGGCTAAGGCTTTGGCAGGATGCCAGATCGTTATTGAGAGAGTTGGACGGAAGGAGAAGCTGGAGTCTTCCCAGAGCTTTGGAGGGACGCCAAATTACTCTCTATCTAGACTCAAACAATAACAAAAAAGGGAGAGAAGATGGCGTGTGACGCAGTTGAAATTACAGCCTCATTCTCTGTATTTCAACAAAGTCTCTCCATATCTTCAAACAAGCTGATACCTTGCCAATAATAATTAAAGCCCTCCACAAAGGACCGCACCATTAAACATCAAATTCTCAAGTTTTTTTTTTAATATAGTTTCACTTGCATTCCATTTCATTAATTGAATCTTTCTCCATGAGGCTTGCCAAATCATGAAGTAGCTGTCAGTACTGCAGTGTTTCATTCTATCATTGCACAGTGTGACACTGTGCCTTTAATTGCCTAATTACCTAATGTATCATCGTGTGAGAACGGGAGCTATTTCTATATCTCCTCCTCCTCCCCTCTGGTCCTTGCAACTGGCTTTTGCTGAAGGATACAGCTGCGTGAGTCAGCTCGTCGCTCTGTTGACTTCTTATCTTCTCGATGCTGCATTCCAACCAGAGTCTGCTTCTGCTGTACTCTGCTACTGCGGCGAAGTTCCTCACCATTCGGACAAGTGAAGGAGGGCGTTGGCCCAACAGTAGCAAGGATGAAAAAAGATGAGACGCTCACCTCACATCTTCTGTAGCAGAGCGACAAAAGTCCTTTCAAAGTCCGAATTCAAATCTTTGTTGAAAAACAGGAATGCTCCCGCTCATGGCGTTGGCATTGGAGATTTTCCAATTTGTGCAATGCTAAACACCCAGCGCCCCTGTCTCCACTGTAGCGAGTGGCAGATATCGGACAGCGTGCGGGTGAAGGCACGTCCGTCCCATCCCTGCGGGGTTCAACAGGGATAATTACCCCCAGATTCACCTTCTTTAATTACACGACTAGGGTCCGGTGTCCTGGGAAAGCAGCCAAACGCCATAGGCCATCACACCGGAAATCTTCTCCAAAGTCTTTTTTTATATTTTCTCTCTGATAGTAAGAGCTGACAGTGAAAAGGAATTCTCTCTGAAGGGGGTGGATCTTCATTGGGGGGTTTTAAGAAGAAGCTGGATGGCCACCTGTCATGGATGCTTGAAATGAGAATTCTGGAAGGGGTTGGACTAGATTCTGAATCTATGATTCTATACTTCACCCTGGTGTGAGATCTTAAATTGACTTTTGAACAAGTGAAATTTTATACACATTCCATGTGCTGATATGCTTTCAACCCCGTATGAATTATTTGGTGGGCCATGAATGAATCTTTTCCCACATTTCAAACACTAAACCATTTTCTCTCTTGTATGGATTCTTTGATGGGAAGTGAGATTGATGCTATGACTGAAGCTCTTCCCACATTGCAAGCACTGAAAGGGTTTCTCCCCTGTATGAATTCTGTGATGGGAAGTGAGTTCACCACTCAGACGAAAGCTCTTCCCACATCCGAAGCACTGATAGGGTTTCTCCCCTGTATGAATTCTTTGATGGGAAGTGAGACCATCCTTCCGATTGAAGCTCTTTCCACATTCCAAGCACTTAAAGGGTTTCTCCCCTGTATGAATTCTTTGATGGGAAGTGAGTTCACCACTCACACGAAAGCTTTCCCCACATTCCAAGCACTGAAAGGGTTTCTCCCCTGTATGAATTCTTTGATGGGAAGTGAGACTATCCTTCCGATTGAAGCTCTTTCCACATTCCAAGCACTGATAGGGTTTCTCCCCTGTATGAATTCTTTGGTGGGAAGTGAGATTGGCGCTGTAACTGAAGCTTTTCCCACATTCGAAGCACTGATAGGGTTTCTCCCCTGTATGAATTCTTTGATGGGAAGTGAGTTCACCACTCTGACGAAAGCTCTTTCCACATTCCAAGCACTGATAGGGTTTCTCCCCTGTATGAATTCTTTGATGGGAAGTGAGACTATCCTTCCGATTGAAGCTATTTCCACATTCCAAGCACTGATAGGGTTTCTCTCCTGTATGACTTCTTCGATGGCAAGTGAGATGGCCCCGCTTACTGAAGCTCTTTCCACATTCCAAGCACTGAAAGGGTTTCTCCCCTGTATGAATTCTTTGATGGGAAGTGAGTTCACCACTCAGACGAAAGCTCTTTCCACATTCCAAGCACTGATAGGGTTTCTCCCCTGTATGAATTATTTGATGGGAAGTGAGATTCCCCTCCTGATTGAAGCTCTTTCCACACTCCAAGCACTGATAGGGTTTCTCTCCTGTATGAATTCTTTGATGGGAAGTGAGTTCACGACTCAGACGAAAGCTCTTCCCACATTCGAAGCACTGAAAGGGTTTCTCCCCTGTATGAATTCTTTGATGGGAAGTGAGATTGGCGCTGTAACTGAAGCTCTTCCCACATTCCAAGCACTGAAAGGGTTTCTCCCTTGTATGAATTCTTTGATGGGAAGTGAGACTATCCTTCTGATTGAAGCTCTTTCCACATTCCAAGCACTGATAGGGTTTCTCTCCTGTATGACTTCTTCGATGGCAAGTGAGATGGGCCCTCTGACTGAAGCTCTTCCCACATTCCAAGCACTGAAATAGTTTCTCCCCTGTATGAATTCTTTGATGGGAAGTGAGTTCACGACTCAGACGAAAGCTCTTCCCACATTCGAAGCACTGATAGGGTTTTTGCCCTGTATGAATTCTTTGATGGGAAGTGAGATTGGCGCTGTAACTGAAGCTCTTCCCACATTCCAAGCACTGAAAGGGTTTCTCCCCTGTATGAATTCTTTGATGGGAAGTGAGATCACCACTCAGACGAAAGCTCTTCCCACATTCGAAGCACTGATAGGGTTTTTCCCCTGTATGAATTCTTTGATGGGAAGTGAGATGGGAGCTGTAACTGAAGCTCTTCCCACATTCCAAGCACTGATAGGGTTTCTCCCCTGTATGAATTCTTTGATGGGAAGTGAGATGGCAGCTCCTCCTGAAGCTCTTTCCACATTCCAAGCACTGATAGGGTTTTTCCCCTGTATGAGTTCTTTGATGCAAAGTGAGACTATCCTTCCGATGGAAGCTCTTTTCACACTCCAAGCACTGATAGGGTTTCTCCCCTGTATGAATTCTTTGATGGGAAGTGAGATGGGTGCTTCGACTAAAGCTCTTTCCACATTCCAAGCACTGATAGGGCTTCTCCCCTGTATGAATTATTTGATGAGAAGTGAGATGGGCCCTCTGGCTGAAGCTCTTTCCACACTCCAAGCACTGATACGATTTCTCCCTACTCTGTGTTATTTCGTGTGAAGTGAGGCTATTCCTTCGAATGAAGCTCTTTCTTTGACGGGAGGTGCACTGGGAGCTCTGACGGATGTTCTCTCCACACTCTGAATATTTATATGACTTCTCCACTATGTGGATTCTGTTGTGCTCCCCCTTGTTCTTGCCTTCTAATTTATCACCATCTGCAATAAAGAGAGAAGCTAATTAGAGTCTCAGGAGGAAATGGGAACTCCAGATTATTGAACAATGTTAATGAATGCTTGTGATAGAGGAAGAACTGAAGAGAATTAGATGTGAGGCCGTCCTATCTGGGATAGATTTTGTTCTGGCATGATCGTGGAATCCACTCCATCTGCAATCACAACTTATATTATGATCCAACAGGGATCCTTACTGAGAGAGTCCACGATCCCACGATTCTCCTCCTTGACCTCTTTATGCTGAGCTCTCTGGTCAGGATCCAGCAACGTCCACGCCTTGTCTGTGAAACAAACAGCAACATCTTCACCTGAACACTCCCCATCAGAAGTTATTTCAATCTGGTTGGTCCAAATTTTAATTGACAGATGGCAATATATACAACTTAGAAGTATATTCAACTCGGATCAAAAGAAAGGATTTGCAAAAGAAGATTCGAAATTTAAAGTCACAGTGATAAAGAACAATTGTTATCCAAAACCTATAATCTTTTATTGGACTGGGAATTGATGGAGGAAGAAGTGAAAGAAACGATGATTAAATGTTACAGATAGGTAGCCGTGTTGGTCTGCCATAGTCAAAACAAAAAAAATTCCTTCCAGTAGCACCTTAAAGACCAACTAAGTTAGTTCTTGGTATGAGCTTTCGTGTGCATTCGTGTGTATCTGAAGAAGTGTGCATGCACACGAAAGCTCATACCAAGAACTAACTTAGTTGGTCTTTAAGGTGCTACTGGAAGGAATTTTTTTTGTGATGATTAAATGGTCTTAGGATCTCGGACATACTATCTATCTGTTGGGAACGGTGGAACGGAAAGGTGGAACGGAAATATCCTAACATCCTCCCCCTTTCCGTGTAACCTGTAGTACCTGTGGTTCAACCCAATTGCAACCTCTGTACGTAAACCTTAAGTTGTTCTCTGTTAACAACTTTAGACAACAGATCAGCAGGAATTTCATTTCCTGGCATGTAGGACACCTGAATCAGTCCTTTCTGAATACACTCTCTTGCACGATGTAGCTTAATCTGCAAGTACTTGGTTCTTTGCTTGCAACTCTCTGAGTTCAGCAAAGCCAAACAGGATCTATTGTCTTGATACACTTGTATAGGACATTTCACAGAAATCCCAATGTCCTTAAACAGTTGCATCAACCATTCACAATCCAAGAGTGAAAATGACAGAGCATTGAGTTCTGCTTCACAGGAACGTAGGCTCACTGTCGTCTGCTTTTTGCATAACCAGTCAAACAGACAGTGGTTGTACATGTAGCATACTCCAGAAGTGCTTGTACCATCCGTGGTGTCACTTCCAAAACTGGCATCTGCAAAGATTTCAAGATCTCCAGTCTTCTGACTGGTGAACCTCAGCCTGTAGTGCATAGTCCCTTTCAAATAGCAGGCTATGCGCTTCAGAGCTTTCCAATCCTGAACAGTAGGATTGTTAGCATGTCTGCTGAGCAGGTTAGTGCTTACAGCAATGTCAGGTCTTGAGCATCTAGCAATGAAATTCAACTTGCCTAGAATGCATCTGTACAGCGTTGTGTCAGAAAACGCTTCAGCAGTACTATCTACCTGGTAACCTGTCACCATCGGTGTGTCTGCTGGGTTTGCATCAACCAAATTCAACCTGGTTAATACATCAGCAATTTTCTGTGTTTGGTGTACCAGAAAATTACCTGCTTGGTCCCTCTCCACCTGCAGAGAAAGATAGTTGGATACCTCACCAAGATCCTTCATGTCAAAGTGCTCCTTCAGCTGAGCTAGGGTGCTTTTGTAAAAAGCCTGATTCTTCCAAAACACCAGAAGATCATCAACAAAACATAAACAATACAGTTTGTTTTACCGGTACCAGTTCCCAAGTTTGATTCCTGTTCAAGGAATCAACTTCAGCCTTCATGGCATTTAGCCAAGGCTCAGCATCTTTAGAGGATAACTCCTGAACCTCTTTGAAGCTTGAAGGTTCCCACACCTTCTCTGAGCTACTAAGAACAGCAGTTGCTGTCTTAGCAAACTCATCAGCAAATCTCTTCGGAGGTCTGTCTTTGGTCGCCCTTTCAGACCTGCGAACCAGACACAAGTCTTCTGGACTCATCTCCTCCCTCTTAGGAGAAAAGTGACCAATGGTGAACAGTGGTTCCTCCAGTTCATTGTCAGACGCATCAGATGGTCTGACTGAGGCCTTTGCGCTCTTGTAGTCTGCTGTGCCATCACTGTCACTGACACCAGCAGCAGCGCCACCAACTGAACTGGAATCCGAACTCTGATCATCATCATCATCCTCATCCTCAGCTTTCTCAACATTATCTGGTTTGTGCACATCACCTTCATCCTCCTCTGGGTAACTCTGGAAAATTCCCACATTTTCCCCCCACTTAGGATTGTACTCTTGGTGAACTCTCCTGTGTGGGTGTCTGAGGGCCCTGCTCCTTCCTGCCACTCACCATCTGGCCCGGGGCGGGGCCTGAAGCCTCACAGGGACTGCTGCACTCTGCTGCCCAGGAGGACTCTCCTGTGTGGGTGTCTGAGGGCCCTGCTCCTTCCTGCCACTCACCATCTGGCCCGGGGCGGGGCCTGAAGCCTCACAGGGACTGCTGCACTCTGCTGCCCAGGAGGACTCTCCTGTGTGGGTGTCTGAGGGCCCTGCTCCTTCCTGCCACTCACCATCTGGCCCGGGGCGGGGCCTGAAGCCCCATAAGGACTGCTGTGCTCTGCTGCCCAGGAGGACTCTCCTGTGTGGGTGTCTGAGGGTCCTGCTCCTTCCTGCCACTCACCATCTGGCCTGGGGCGGGGCCTGAAGCCTCACAGGGACTGCTGCACTCTGCTGCCCAGGAGGACTCTCCTGCGTGGGTGTCTGAGGGCCCTGCTCCTTCCTGCCACTCACCATCTGGCCCGGGGCGGGGCCTGAAGCCTCACAGGGACTGCTGCACTCTGCTGCCCAGGAGGACTCTCCTGTGTGGGTGTCTGAGGGCCCTGCTCCTTCCTGCCACTCACCATCTGGCCCGGGGCGGGGCCTGAAGCCTCACAGGGACTGCTGCACTCTGCTGCCCAGGAGGACTCTCCTGTGTGGGTGTCTGAGGGCCCTGCTCCTTCCTGCCACTCACCATCTGGCCCGGGGCGGGGCCTGAAGCCTCACAGGGACTGCTGCACTCTGCTGCCCAGGAGGACTCTCCTGTGTGGGTGTCTGAGGGCCCTGCTCCTTCCTGCCACTCACCATCTGGCCCGGGGCGGGGCCTGAAGCCTCACAGGGACTGCTGCACTCTGCTGCCCAGGAGGACTCTCCTGTGTGGGTGTCTGAGGGCCCTGCTCCTTCCTGCCACTCACCATCTGGCCCGGGGCGGGGCCTGAAGCCTCACAGGGACTGCTGCACTCTGCTGCCCAGGAGGACTCTCCTGCGTGGGTGTCTGAGGGCCCTGCTCCTTCCTGCCACTCACCATCTGGCCCGGGGCGGGGCCTGAAGCCCCATAAGGACTGCTGTGCTCTGCTGCCCAGGAGGACTCTCCTGCGTGGGTGTCTGAGGGCCCTGCTCCTTCCTGCCACTCACCATCTGGCCCGGGGCGGGGCCTGAAGCCCCATAAGGACTGCTGTGCTCTGCTGCCCAGGAGGACTCTCCTGCGTGGGTGTCTGAGGGCCCTGCTCCTTCCTGCCACTCACCATCTGGCCCGGGGCGGGGCCTGAAGCCCCATAAGGACTGCTGTGCTCTGCTGCCCAGGAGGACTCTCCTGCGTGGGTGTCTGAGGGCCCTGCTCCTTCCTGCCACTCACCATCTGGCCCGGGGCGGGGCCTGAAGCCCCATAAGGACTGCTGTGCTCTGCTGCCCAGGAGGACTCTCCTGCGTGGGTGTCTGAGGGTCCTGCTCCTTCCTGCCACTCACCATCTGGCCTAGGGCGGGGCCTGACAGGCCTGACAGGGACGATTGCTGTCACTGCTGCTGCGGCCCAGGGGGATCCGGAGGGGTGCAGAGTTCTTTTTAAAATGTTTTAAAATTTTCCTTTTCCTTTTTATTTCTTTATTATTATTATTATTGTCATTATTATTACTGTATATGCAGGGATGGGGTGGGGGTGGGATGGATGTTTAGTTGGGAATTTGTTTTGATTTTGATGGATTTGTAATTTTTGGAGTTTTTTATTTGTATTGTTTTTTGTTTTTTGGGGTTTCTTTTTTGTTTTGTTTTCATTGTTTTAAGGTCTTATTTTGTTCTTAAGGGGAGGGGTCAGGGCTGCCGGGGAGTGGGTCCCAGCCAACAAAATGGCTGCGGCATGTTCCACAGGGGGGGATGCGTTGGGACAACCGATCTCAGTGATCTCGGGTAGGAGGAGGAGTTACGCTAAGACCAGACCATGTCATTACAGAGGAGGCAGGTTTAGTCGTTGTCTGAGGACTATCCCTGCCTCCAGGTCTGGTCCTGACCAGATGGATACTAGAATCAGCAAGGGATACCCACATGACCTGAAGGTGCTGCTGTGCAATGCCAGGTCAATGATTCATAAGACCACTGCCATCCATGACCTGATCATGGATGGGGGATTTCACCTGGCATGTGTAACAGAGACTTGGTTGAATGAAGCGGATGGGCCTGTTCTTGCTGCTGCTTGTCCACCAGGTTTCTCTTACGCACAGCAACCCAGGCCTTGTGGGCGGGGAGGGGGGGTTGCAGTGATTTTTAGGAAGTCATTAGTTTGCACCAGGCGTCCTATTGGGAAGACCCAGTTCTCTGAGTGCATGTTCTGGAAGTTGGGCAATAGGGGCAGTACAGGATTCCTTTTGGTGTACCGACCTCCCCGCTGCACCAAGGATTCCCTGCCCGAGCTGCTTCAGGTCGTGGCGGATGTTCTCCTGGAGACACCTAGTTTGGTTGTCCTAGGGGATTTTAATATTCATGCCGACACGACCTTACAAGGGGCCGCTCGGGACTTCATGGAAAGCATGGCCTCCATGGGGCTGTCCCTGAATAAGTTTGGCCCAACCCATAGCCGCGGACATGCCTTGGACCTGGTGTTTACCTCTACGGATGTTGGTGACCTGACACTAACTAAAAGTGAAACAAAAGAAGTGCCATGGTCAGATCACTTCCTGGTGCAACTGGACTTCTCCGCGACCCTTCCCCTCTGCAGGGAGGTGGGACCGATTCGGATGGTCCGCCCCCGCCACTTAATGGATCCAAATGGTTTCCAGAGAGTGGTAGGGGATGCTTTATCCCATGTTGATGGCCTTTCAGCTGATTCCCTGGTGGCCCGCTGGAATGTGGAGTTAACCAGGGCTATTGACTGTTTGGCTCCGAAGCGCCCTCTCCGATTGCATGGAGCCCGGAGAGCCCCGTGGTTTTCCACGGATCTGAGGGCAATGAAACAATCGTTGAGACGGCTAGAGCGCCGGTGGCGGATAACTCATTCTGAAGCTGACCGGACACAGGTTAGAGCTCAATGTCGAGCCTACCAAGTGGCCTCTATTGCATCTGCAGAAAACAGCAGCAGGAGACTTTTTCAGGTGGTCCGCAATTTAGCGGAACCACCTGCTACATCAGGGCCCAGTACGGGTCACATGATCTCCTGCAATGATTTTGCAAAGTTTTTTGCAGATAAAGTCGCTCAGATTCGGGAAGAGGTAGACGCCACCGTGGGAGCAGGGCCGGGGCGGGAGAGTGCTAGAGTCCTGTCTAGTCAAATTGCATGGGATCAATTCCAATCTGTTACCTCCGAGGATGTGGACAGGCTGCTTGGACGAGTGAAACCAACCACCTGTCTCCTTGATCCTTGCCCATCCTGGCTTATAAAAGCTAGCCGGGAAGGACTGGGCGATGGGCTTCGTGGGGTGGTGAATGCTTCCCTCCGTGAGGGAGCCTTCCCAGACCCGCTGAAAGAGGCGGTTATCAAACCACTTCTTAAAAAACCATCTTTAGATGCGGCCACGATGGCCAGCTATCGCCCAGTCTCAAATCTTCCATTCTTGGGCAAGGTGATTGAGCGAGTGGTTGCTGAACAACTCCAGGCACGCCTGGAAGAAGCGGACCATTTGGATCCCTTCCAGTCGGGATTCAGGCCTCATCATGGGACTGAAACTGCCTTGGTCGCACTGGTTGATGATCTCCGGCGGGCTAGGGAGAAAGGTGAGAGCTGTTTCCTAGTTCTGCTGGATCTCTCAGCGGCGTTTGATACAATCGACCATAACATCCTTCTGGACCGTCTTGAGGGGCTGGGAGCTGGGGGCACTGTCCTACAGTGGTTCCGCTCCTTCCTCCTGGGCCGTGTTCAGAAAGTGGTGGTGGGGGATGAGTGTTCAGACCCCTGGGCTCTCACTTGTGGGGTGCCTCAGGGTTCTGTCCTCTCCCCCATGCTTTTCAACATTTACATGCAGCCGCTGGGGGAGATCATCAGGGGGTTTGGGCTGGGTGTTCATCAGTATGCGGATGATACCCAGCTCTACCTCTCTTTCAAATCAGAACCAGTGAAGGCGGTGAAGGTCCTGTGTGAGTGTCTGGAGGCGGTTGGAGGATGGATGGCGGCTAACAGATTGAGATTGAATCCTGACAAGACAGAAGTACTGTTTCTGGGGGACAGGAGGCGGGCAGGTGTGGAGGACTCCCTGGTCCTGAATGGGGTAACTGTGCCCCTGAAGATAGATAGATAGATAGATAGATAAATTTATTGTCATTGTCCGTATATACACAGTATACACAACAACGAAAATCAAACACCCAAGACCCAAGGACCAGGTGCGCAGCCTGGGAGTCATTTTGGACTCACAGCTGTCCATGGAGGCACAGGTTAAATCCGTGTCCAGGGCAGCTGTGTACCAGCTCCATCTGGTACGCAGGCTGAGACCCTATCTGCCTGTGGACTGCCTCGCCAGAGTGGTGCATGCTCTGGTTATCTCCCGCTTGGATTACTGCAATGCACTCTACGTGGGGCTACCTTTGAAGGTGACCCGGAAACTACAACTAATCCAGAACGCAGCAGCCAGACTGGTGACAGGGAGCGGCCACCGAGACCATATAACACCGGTCTTGAAAGACCTACATTGGCTCCCAGTACGTTTCCGAGCACAATTCAAAGTGTTGGTGCTGACCTTTAAAGCCCTAAACGGCCTCGGTCCAGTATACCTGAAGGAGCGTCTCCATCCCCATCGTTCTACCCGGACTCTGAGGTCCAGCACCAAGGGCCTTCTGGCGGTTCCCTCACTGCGAGAAGCCAAGTTACAGGGAACCAGGCAGAGGGCCTTTTCGGTAGTGGCGCCCTCCTTGTGGAATGCCCTCCCACCAGATGTCAAAGAGAACAACAACTACCAGACTTTTAGAAGACATCTGAAGGCAGCCCTGTTCAGGGATGCTTTTAATGTTTGATGTATCATAGTATTTTAATATTCTTTTGGAAGCCGCCCAGAGTGGCTGGGGAGGCCCAGCCAGATGGGCGGGGTATAAATAATAAATTATTATTATTATTATTATTATTTATGGACTTAAGAGTTAGTCATCCATACCCTGTATGCACCTTTTTCATACCCCATGAACAAACCATGTGCCCCACGCTTCCCAAGCTTGTTGCTTTGTGGGGTGTGTACCCACATGTCAGAACCAAAGATTCTCATGTGCTTGACGTTCGGTTTTTTACCAAACATTTTCTCGTAGGGAGTGCAACCTATAGGTGATGACAGTCTGCGATTTAAGGAATAAGTAAACGTCGACAGAGCTTCCCCCCAAAACTTCTCAGGGAGGTTGGCATCATGCAACAAGGTTTTTAGGCCTTGAAGCAAAGTTTGGTTTGCTCGCTCAGCAAGCCCATTCATCCATGGCGATCTAGGCGTTGACAATTCATGCTGGATTCCCTTCTCAGTCAAGAAAGCTTCAAACTGCTGAGAAGTTTTAAAAACCATATTGTTAGGAAAGCTCTATTTAATGTTTGGACTCGCTATAAAGATTTGTTGGAAAACAAAACCCCAAGGTGGTTGTCGCCAATGGAAGCCAAGGAGGTCAGTATGAACTTCTTCAACAGAATAAAGGCAATCTATATGGAGCAAAAGGCCAAATTGATTATAAACAACGTGGTGTCAGAAGAAATAATGGTAGCGAAGGGTACAAGACAGGGTTGCCCACTCTCCCCTTTGCTATTTATAATAGTACTGGAAGTACTTCTGAACTCAATAAGACAAAATAAGAAAATAAAAGGGATTAGAATTGGTCAAAATGAATATAAAGTTAAGGCGTTCGCAGACGATTTAGTAATAACAACAGAAGACCCACTGAACTCAATAAAAGAGATATTGGAAGAACTGGATCAATTTGGTAAGGTGGCTGGTTTTAAGTTAAACAAAAGAAAGACTAAAATAATGGTGAAGAATTTAGATTCGAAGGCAATCGAGGAATTACAACAACAAACAGAAATAGAAGTGGCCAAAAAGGTAAAATATCTAGGAATATGGATAACCCCGAAAAATATAGACCTATTTAAGAATAACTATGAGCAGGTATGGAAAGAGATAAAAAAGGACTTGGAGAGGTGGGGGAAGCGGAGATTGTCATTCTGGGGTAGGATAGCTTTAATTAAGATGAACGTTCTCCCGAGAATGTTATTTCTGTTCCAGAACTTACCGATAATCAAGGGCACTAAGATATTTAAAGAGTGGCAAAGAGGAATCTCAAAATATGTCTGGCAGGGCAAAAAACCAAGGATTAAGTTTAAATTGTTAACAAAAGCTAAAGAAAGAGGGGGATTCGCTCTGCCAGATTTGAAATTATATTATGAGGCATCGTGCCTTTGCTGGGTGAAAACGTGGATAAAATTGAAAAATAAGGAACTATTAGACCTGGAGGGGTTCGACAATAGAGCAGGATGGCATGCGTACTTATGGCAGGGGAAGAGGAAGCACAAGGGTTTCGCAACGCATATTTTTAAAGGCCCCCTAAGGGAAGTTTGGGAGAGGAATAGATTTTTACTAGAACCTAAAGTACCACACTGGCTATCCCCATTGGAAGTTATGAGCGTGAAAAAAGTAAACATGAGAGCTGATTGGGTAACTTATGAACAAAAGTAGGGGGGACATGGAAACTGAAACCATATGACCAGGTTAAAGAAAAAGTCTATGATTGGTTACACTATTTCCAAATAAATGAAATGTTTAGACAAGACGTTAAAGAGAGAGGATACGCGGATAAAGAATCTAAATTCCAGACTGAAATAATAAACAATGATTACAAAATTCTTTCTAAAACGTATAATATGCTATTAGAGTATAACTTGATAGATGAGGAAGTGAAGTCTGTGATGATTCATTGGGCAAGGGACATCGGCCATAATATATACTATGAAGAATGGGAGAAACTCTGGAAAAAAAATCTTAAATTTACAGCTTGCATAACGTTAAAAGAGAACCTCATGAAGATGTTTTACCGTTGGTATATAACACCTGCAAAATTAGCAAAAATATATAAAACTTGCAATAAATGCTGGAAATGCAGGGAAAAAGAGGGATCCTTCTTCCACATGTGGTGGGACTGCAGAAAGGTCAAAGGCTTTTGGAAAAGTGTATATAATGAAATGAAAAGTATATTAAGATATAACTTTGGGAAAAAGCCGGAGGCTTTTCTGTTAGGCCTAGCAGGAAGTGATATAAAGAACAATGACAGTAAATTCTTTCAATATGCAACAATGGCCGCAAGGGTCCTATTGGCCCAAAATTGGAAACAACAGAACATACCGACGCTTGAGGAATGGAGAGCAAAACTACTAGAATACGCGGAGATGGACAGATTGACGGGGAAAATTAGATATTTAAAAGACCAAAGGTTCATTGAGGACTGGGGGAAATTTGTGGAATATCTGGAAAATATAAGTGAAGGTCAGATAACGCTAGTTGGGTTTAAAAAAGCTCTGTGAAAAGGTTGGAATATTGTCTAAAGAGAAAAAGAAGGAAAGAGAAAATAATGTCAATATAAGCTAGGATTTGTGTGAATTTGTTAAATTAGGGTATGGATGATGTCAGGGGTTCAGGAGCAGAGGCACAGGGAAGAGAGGAGATGGAGAGCGAAGGGGAAGTATCCGAGGGGAGCGTAGGAGAAGAGGACAGTGGACCGAGGGATTCCATGAGCCTCTCCAGCGAATCGGAAGATTCACAGAAGGGGGTGCCAGTGGCCAGGGGTAGGGGGTTCCCAAGGGGAACGTCCCAGGAGCAAGGGGGCAGCAGCGACTCCCAGAGCAGTAGTTGGAAATCAGGACCAGCTTCCCCACCAGAGCAGAGTGGGGGGGAAAGAGTCCCAAGGATCAGGGCCAGTGCATTCCCCACCAGGGAGAGAAGATAAGGCAGGGCTGACCACATCTCCATCGGAGAGTCAGACAACGGAGGGGAGGTCAGATCCGGCCAGTATCCCGGAAGAGGGAAGCAGTGACAGAAGTAGTGTAACGGTCAGGAGGAAGGCCACTGGGTTGGCGTGAGAGGCAAGTTCAAATGTACAGGAGCGCGGGACAGCAGAGAATGAGGATTGGGAACCGGGTCCTAAAGCCCGCCGGAGGCAGGGGGAGGAGCTAAGCGACTCAGCGTCGGAAGAGTCCAGAAAGGGCAATGCCCCAGCGGGCAGGAGGACCCAGAGGAGGAGAGAGCAGTGTAAAAGGTGGAGCAGGGCTAGGATCTTAAACTGGTGTCATAGGGGAGGAGACTCAGACGGTACTTCGCCGGTCTAGGCTTTAAGACGTAGAGCTGCGCGCTGCGGCTTTGAAATGGAAGCTAAACCTCAATAAAGACTTTTGTACATAACGACAGCCTGGCGTTGGTCCTCTGTGAGCTGGGACCTAGAGGCAGCTCTGACAGATGATTTCAGGGGAAGCTGAAGGAAGTCTTATAGAAAGAAATCTGTGATAACAAGGCGTAAACTGTTTTACTTTCTTGTTTGTTATGATTTAAAAAACAATAAAAATTATGCAGGAAAAAAAAAGGAGGTGAAAAAACTCAATATGGAATCCAAATGGCCAAAATACTGTGAAATCTTAGGACAAGAGGGTGAAAAAGTGAAACTACAGTTATGAGAAACTGAAGTTTAAAGTACGAGATTGGCTCCATTATTATCAAATAATGGAGGTATATAAACAAGACAGGAAAATTGGCTTCCAGGTGGAGAGATCAAAACTAGAAACAGAATTGTTAGATTCCAATACTAAGAATTTGTCAAGAATGTATAATTTGTTGCTGAAATGGAATACACAAGAAGAAACAGTAGAATCAGCAATGATTAAGTGGGCACAAGACATTGGTCATATTATGTTTGCTGACTGGGAACAGTTATGGACCACCGGTATAAAGTTTACGGCATGTAATGCCTTAAGAGAGAATATTATGAAAATGATTTACAGGTGGTACATGACCCCAGTCAAGCTTGCTAAAATTTATCTTTTGCCCAATAACAAATGCTGGAAATGTAATGCAACTGAAGGTACTTTCTATCACCTTTGGTGGACATGCCCGAGGATTAAGGCCTTCTGGGAAATGATCTATAATGAAATGAATAAGGTACTTAAATGTACCTTTTATAAGAAACCAGAGGCTTTTCTCCTGGGCATGGTCGGCCAATTGGTGTCAAAGAGAGACAGGACTTTTTTTATGTACGCTACTACAGCAGCAAGGCTACTTATAGCAAAGTATTGGAAGACACAAGAACTACTCACTCTGGAAGAATGGCAGATGAAGGTGATCGACTACATGGGATTGGCCGAGATGACTGGCAGAATCCGTGACCAAGGAAAAGAGACGGTGGAGGAAGATTGGAAGAAATTTAAAGTTTATCCTAAGAATGATTATAAAATTAATGAGTGCTAAAATGTCGAGGTTAGAGAAAAAAAGAGGATTACAGCTGTAAATGATTAGGTAAGAGAGAAGGGGGGAAAAGAGTAATTAGTTAAATTAAGTCAGGATTTGCTGAAAGAAATTTGGAAATAGGGATGCAGAAAGGGGAGGTATGGGGAAGTCGGAGAAGCAATGTTTATGAAAAGAAGGTTTTGAAATTATATTTGTGTGTGTTTATGTGTTTGTTTGTCTCTGTATAGTGCATTGTATTGTGTTTAATATGTGTTGGAAAATTAATAAAAATATAATAATAATAATAATAAAAAAAAAACTGCTGAGAAGTGAACTCCCCGCCCCGATCAGTAAAGAGACAGCCAATACGTTTACCATGAACATTTTACAACCAAGCACAGAATGCCTTGAACTTAGGGAATGCTTGCGATTTCTGCTCAAGCATAAACACATGAATGTACCTAGAAAAAGAATCAATTAGAACCATGAAGTACCTTGCTCCTCCTAAAGAGGGCGCAAGTGGACCAACCAGGTCTGCGTGCACTAGCTGGTAGGGTTTAGAAGCCTGCCTGCTAGACTCCTTGCCTTTTGGATCAACCTTCACCTTGTTCTCTGCACAAGATACACATTTCATGTGATACTTACAAGGTTTGATGTTCAAACCTTCAACCAACCCAGGCATCTTGGCCAGCGCCTGCCAAGACCTGTGACAAAATCTTCGATGTGCTTCATGAATGCATCCTGCATGAAGAACCTTGTTAGTTTGTGCAACACAAGAATCAACATTAGACACAACAGCATTGTCATCATAAGTTATACAGAATAAACCATCTATAAACTTTGCATGCAAAATGTCCTCTTTGCCTTTCCTGATGACACAGACGTTCCTCTTGAAGGAAATCTCAAAACCACGCCCAGTCAGCTGTGGGACACTGAGCAAATTGTCTGCCACACCTGGAACAAAAAGTACATCTCTGATGGTAGTGTGCAGACTTGCAAGTTTCACAGTCCCTTTTCCTGCAATTTGCAACGTCCTTCCACCAGCCAGGTGGATCTCTCCGTCTTGAGGTTTGAGGGAGATAAACAGGTGCTTATCCTTTGATAAATGGCGGGTAGCGCCAGAGTCCACAATAAACCTGGCTTTAGCCTTTGGAGCAGCTTTTCTGGCAAGCAAAACCTTGTTTCCCACCGGCGTGGGCTTTTGCTGCTTGCCCCCCTGCTCCTGGCCATCAGACTTGCCTTTAGCCTTTGGTGAAGCTGTGCCAGCAAACAAAACCTTGTTTTCCACAGGCGTGGGCTCTTCACCCTCCCTCTGCTTCGGGCCATCTGCAGGCATCTTGCTCTGTTTACCTCTGGCCTTCCGGCCTCTGCAAAGGCGATGACCTTGGTTCCCACGAGAAACAGAGCTCTCAGCTGCCGACTCCTTGGCTCCCCCTGGAGGCTGGAATGCTGCCTGGGATGACATCACAGTCAGCTCCCCCTGCAGCTTGCAACCGGTGCCCTCAGCATCCCTGCATTCATTCGCATTCTGGGAAACAGCCAGGACCTCCGATGCATTCACACTCTGGGCATTCAGACTCTGAGCTGGGATGACTGGCAGATGAGCTTTCTTCAAAGCATTCCACATCTTACGTGCAGTCGTATTTCCAGCTAGCGTTTTTATTTCCTCCAGAGAGACGGACAAGACGATTAGGTCTATGGCCCGTGAATCCTGGGCCCTCCATCTATCAGTCAGAGGAACTGGAGGGGCTTCAGACACAGTATGCCACACTCCATACTGACGCAGCAAACTCTCACGCCATTTTGCCCAGGTCTGATAATTTTTCCCATTTAACTTTGGGCATTCAGCAGCTTCAGAGGCTTGGAAAAACTCCATTTCATTTTTAATTTTTTTTAAGTAATTTTTATTGGGTTTTCACATTTTAAAAACACACACAGATGAAAACAAAAACAAAACATGTATAATTTCATAACCTTACTTTCTTAACCCCACTCCCTGACTTCCCCCCACCCCCCCTTCATACATCCCAAATCCAATAATTAGCTCAGCAGGTTCTTATCTCTCTTCTTTAGCATATTATTGTTATTTTTAAAATTAATTCTTACTACTTGGCCAAATTTTACTTGTCCAATTTTCTTATAAATATTAAGTCCTTTTCTAAGGTCGACCCAAATTCCCTTCCACGAATTTCCCTTCCACGAATTTCCCCCTTTTTGTATGGAGCCGGAGTCTCTTTCTTTACCTCAAAGACTCCTTATCTTGGCAGCTCATTAATCACGAAGCCTCTGGCTCGGCTCCCAGGCCAATTAAGCCCTGCCGGACATCAAAGACTCGGCCCAACAGAAAAGCCTCCTCTTTTGCTTTTCCACATTCCTCAGCAGTCTGTCGCAGTCTTACTCTCCTGTAAGTGCCATGAATCTGGGCCCGAAACCTGTTGTTGGGATACTGCCAGGGAGACATCGACCGTCACTGCCTCCAGCCGGACTCCGGACATCCATCGATCCCCGTAGACGTGCAGTATCAGCAATTAGCGACACGAAGCCTCAGAAATAGATTGCCACATTCTTAGGCTGGTGCACACTCTATTAGCAGAATTCACACAGCAAAAGTTGCACAGCAGGAGAGCATAATTTAGAAAGTTTATTGAACGTTGGTCAGAACAAAGAAAAACATGACCGCCTGCTAGCGCGTTCAGGCACAGAGAGAGAAAACGAAAGCAATAGCAAACATAAACATCCTGTGAACAGGAAATACGCAGACTCTGTGACTCACATAGCCTGCTCCCTTTTAAGGTGGAACAGAAATATCCTAACACTATCTAGAGCAATAGGAGAAACTCTGGTGAGAGGATATACGATTTACTGCCTCATATACAATTAAAGAACATTTTGTAAAGATGTTTTATAGGTGGTACTTAACGCCAGTTAAGCTGGCAAAGATATACAAATTGAAATCCAACCTCTGTTGGAGATGTGGTGGAGAAATAGGAACAACAACACATATGTGGAGGAGGCGTGAGGAAATTAATAAATTTCGGATAGTAGTACACGAAGACCTAAAGAAGATGTTGAAAATATCAATAACAAAGAAACCAGAGACATATCTCCTTGGATTTAGAGTTGGAAGAGATACCACGGGGTGGGGGAAGAATTTTTCTATATGCAAGTACTGTGAGGAGAATCAGAACTTACAGGGTTAAACAGTTCTGTGTGACGTCTCACATTCCGAGGCATGGTTTTGTTCACATACGGGAATCTTTCTTTGTGTGTGAATTACTTTCGTTTTTAGCTGTCAAGCCAAGTAGATGTCCGCTCGATCTCTGAGTTGATTTATGATGTATTTCTGTACAATGATTAAAGACTTCTTAGATGAGCAAGAAGCCTGCATGCAGCCTTGGATTTATCACCCACCCAAGGCACAACCGCTGCTGCGAAACTCGGCTTGGAGCCAGGAAGACACCTTAAGGCTCACAGTTGGCACCGAGAGTTGGCACAGGAAAGTGTGGCGGACGCCATTACATTCCACAAGTGCAGCTGCTAGAATAGTGATTGCTGCTCGGTGGAAGTCACAAACTATACCTGACGAGAACGTGCTCGCCATCAGTAAATAATCAGTCTCACACAGAGATGGGTTGAAGAATTCTGGTTGCTGCTGCAGCGGCTGCAGCCCACATTTTATTGTGTGAACTCAAAAAGATACAAATACAAGGAAGGCAACCTTTTCTCAGCCAGCAGATAAGAACAACGCCATGCCATCACACCAGGCCACGTAGTTGATCAGGCTATGTTACGTGGGCCAATCATTTGGGACAGCATGAGCTGTCCACGCGTTGATCATGCTCCAAGCGATGCCTCCTGCTATGAAATCACCTTGCAACAATAAGAACTTTGCTCATGCTCTTATGTACAAGCAATCATTTTCCCACATGCCCTCTTTTCTTGTTTATATTATAAGAGGGACCCTTAATCAGAATCATAAATTTCATTGCCCAAACGTTTATATTTTGCTACATAAATTCCTCTCGTCATTCCTGTGGCGGGTCGTGGTTTGTACCACCATGCAGTACATTGGGCAAACAAAGAGGGTAGGCATTGAATGCAGCAGCACAACACAATGAATCCTGTAAGAAGCAAAATTACAATTAGCAAAAGTTTTCTTAACCATGTTCTATTAGGTAGCCAAGACGACAACCATTGCCATGGATCAAAACCTTCGGGTGGGTTCAAAGGATTATGGGCTATCATTTGTTCCATATAATCAATAGTAGCAGAGATATTAGTCAATTGATCAGATATATACATACAACAATGAGAATGAATCAAGGCACAAACTCCACCTTTGGAAGCAAGGATTACATCTAAAACATAAAAAAATTTAAGCGCTACATCTCTTATTTCTGACATTTCTTTGTTGATTATTTTTTCTCAGCAGCTAAAAGGCACTAGCCAAGCATATTCCGCTTGCTGTAACTAAAAAGATTGCAACAAGGTAGAGAACAGAGCCCATTGTCTTCTCAGGCCCTGCTAAAGAACCACATTGCAACTTGCTTTCTGTCCGGGAACCATGCCAAAGCACAAGAATGAAACAACTGAAACACACTGAAACCCCCTCACCCCCTTTCCTGCCAAGAGTCCACAATAGTTCCAAGACAGCTTTCTGTACATGCTCAGGGGAACACACCATGGGGCAGGACTCCTGAGGGAGGAGAAAAGAAGAAGAGATCTGGGGGGTAAAACCCAAGCGATGCCAGTATAGCGAGGGCATCCTTCAAAGCCAGGCTCACTTCCCAAACAAGAGGCAGCAAAACTGTCATGATATTTGGTGATTGAAGTGGCTTCCCAGGGAAAAGGGGGGCCAATGCGGTAGGGACGAAGATGGCCTTTCAACGTGCCAGGAAACACTGGAACAGCTGTGGAAGGTGACTCCATCCAGGGCATGTCAATGGGGCGATGTCTCCAGCTGCAGTGCGGGTTGAGATTAGGTGGGAGGTCATCACTGGCATTCGAAGGTCTTGGAGAAGACGGTATCTCCCAGATGCCTTTTTTCTGATGACAAAGATGGGTGTATTCCACGGGCTGGTGGAAGGTTCAATGTGCCCCAGTTCGAGTTGTTCTGCAATTAACTGGGCTGCCACTGCAAGCTTTCCTTTAGGCAAGGGCCATTGATGTACCCACACGGGGGTGTCTGTGGTCCAGCAGAGAGAAAGCACAGTCTTGGGCATGGCAGGGGCAGCCCTTAGCATAAATTTGTAGAAATGGTGGTATCTCGCCCCCAAAGGGAGACAGGAATGTCCAGAACTAATGGTAAAATGGTCATTTTGAAGCCATGGGAGCCTTGGATCAAAATGGGATGTCTGCTGCGGCGGGCTGAGGCAACTCCTCCAACGCCGACAACAGTGGTAGCTGGTTCGGTGGGCCAGGCGGGGGGCCAATCCTTGACGGCAATCACGGAACAGTCCGCCCCCGTGTCCAAGACCCCTTCAATCGTGCGGCCCCCAAGGGTCATCTGGATCTTTGGGCGTTCTTCCGTGACTGAGAAGGTAGCAGCCACAAGAGGGTCATGGTTTTGGGCTGACCCTGGGATGCATATGATTTTTGCTATAGGAGAGCCAGATTGCAAATGCGCCGGGCGATCAGAGAAGACAGTCACATAGGGGTCATTTTGTTGTAACCCGTGTAAAATATCTGGAACAAGGTGGATCCCTTGCTGTAAAACCTCTGACAATGGAAAAACAAGGCACTGTGCTGAAGAAGAAAAGCCAGCCCCCACTGACACCCGAACTTGATGTGGCACCACGGGGACTGGCAAGCGTAGGTCCTGAGTCAAAAAGAGGCGAGGTCAAGCCAGAGGTGGGGTTACCGGAGAGTGCGCTGGGTCCCCTATTGTTGAACCTGGGCCTGGGGTGGGCCCGACTGCCGGTTTCCCGTCAGCTGGTTTTGCTGGTTCTGCTGGCCCTGCTGAGGCGTGGCGGAGCGGCACTGGTTGGCCCAGTGGAAACCCTTCTTGCAAATGGGGCACTTTGTGCTGGGGCGACGTTGCAGTGTGGTAGATCTGCACTGTGCACGAAAATGGCCCACTTCGCCACATCCAAAACAGGTTTTATCCTTTGCAGGATTTTGGGACACGGTGGAGGACAAAGCTGTGGCTAAAAGGCGAGCTTTATGCGTCTCAGTCCCCACCGATTGGCAGGCTTTAAGCATATTTGCAATGGCTATATTGGGAGTTGTCATCAAAGGGCGTAGCGCTTGCTTACAGTCCTCATTCGCATTATCAAACGCAAGCTGGCGTACAATCACTACTTGGGCTGCCACGTCTTGAACTTGTCGCTTAAGGGTGTTATACAAGCGATCGACAAATTGTCCATAAGGCTCTGTGGGGCCCTGGCGAACGCTTCCCCAACGGCCATCTCGCTCATTTTTATCATCAGGCACAGAGGCCAAGGCCTCCTGGGCGGCGGCGGTAGTGGCTTCCCAATACATGGGATCAAGAGCCATCTGCTGGGCGATGTTAAAAAAATTACCTTCACCAATTAAGCCATTAAGAACATCTGTATGAGTTAACATTATTGGAGCTGGGGGTGCAGGACCAGCAGCGGCAGCAGCTATCGCGGCTTGGTGGGCAGCCTGCGCAGCGTTGTTGAGATTATTGCGAATTCCATCAACTCGGCGTTGACAAGCCCAGTGCCAGGCTTGAATAAACAAAATCATTTGATGGGGTTGCATAACAGTACGGGCCAGCAATTTAATATCTTCTGGTACCAGATTCTGTTGAAAAAGAGTGCCAAAGAGTCCCAGCGTATAGGGTGACTGCAAGCCATTGTCCCTGACAGAGGAATACAGTTCCTTTATGAATCTCAAATCAAACTGCTCATGCCGGGCTGGGCCTCCCCCCGGGGCGGGAGGAACAATTACAGGAAAGAGATTTGGAGTGCCAGAATCAAAAGCCAGCAACGGAGCGGCAGCACGGAGAGATTTTTGAAGAGGAGTAGTAACGGGAGGCGCAGAAAGCGAAGAATGCGAAGAATGCGGGGGAGGGACAAGAGGAGCCGAAGGAGAAATGTCCGGCGGTTTAGGAGATAGATAAAACGGTGGTTCCGAAGAAGGCAATGTGGGAGTCGGGAGGGTAGGTAAAGTAGCCGACGCAGCAGCCAAAAGAATATTCGCAGGAGTTAAGCTGAAAATAGCTTTGTAGACTTTACACCAGGCATGCAAAACTTTGACATCAATTTGAGGATGGTTGTGGAAAAAATGTCCTATTTTTTCCCAGTCTTTTAAATCCCAAGTGCCATTCTGAGGAAACCAGGGGCAGTGGGTGTCCAAAGCTTGAATAAGCGCATTGAGGTCGGCATCAAGTACAACAAGGTTGTTACTGGTAAGGAACTTAAGTTCATCAAAAAATTTCTTTTGTGGCGCCGAAAGAGACTGCCCCATAACAGCAAAAGGAGCGGGAGCACTCACCGGGGATCCGAAGTGGATGAAAGACGCGTCTGGAACCCTTGCCGGACAAGGTGAGCGCTGGACGATGCGAAACAACGTGGAGTCCGAAGTCAGTCACACGGGGCACCAAATGACGAGAACCTGCTCGCCATCAGTAAATAATCAGTCTCACACAGAGATGGGTTGAAGAATTCTGGTTGCTGCTGCAGCGGCTGCAGCCCACATTTTATTGTGTGAACTCAAAAAGATACAAATACAAGGAAGGCAACCTTTTCTCAGCCAGCAGATAAGAACAACGCCATGCCATCACACCAGGCCACGTAGTTGATCAAGCTATGTTACGTGGGCCAAACATTTGGGACAGCATGAGCTGTCCTGTCCACGCGTTGATCATGCTCCAAGCGATGCCTCCTGCTATGAAATCACCTTGCAACAATAAGAACTTTGCTCATGCTCTTATGTACAAGCAATCATTTTCCCACATATACCCACAAAGGAGGAATGGATTTGTAAACTAAATGAATATTTAATTTGGGCAAAATTAACTGCTATAAGAAGAAATGGATCCAAACCACAAGAAAGAAGATTCCACCTAAACATTAGGAAGAACTTCCTGACAGTAAGAGCTGTTCGACAGTGGAATTTGCTGCCAAGGAGTGTGGTGGAGTCTCCTTCTTTGGAGGTCTTTAAGGAGAGGCTTGACAACCAAGTGGAAATGTTTTGATGAATATATGGCAAAATATTGCTCAAGGAAAGAAATGCTAATATGCCTAGGTTAAAATGTGAAGTACTGGATGGAAGAAAAATTAGTAAGGAAAGATAATAAGAATATGAAGATGATTTGAGAAGGTTGTAGAATGCAAAGATTATTGTAAATTGTATAATGTGGAGGAAATCGAGTGGGGGCGGAGGGAAGTGGGAGGAGGGAGAAAAGGATAATATGATGGATTGAGGAAATAGAAATGCAAATGTATGGGGGGATGGGGAGGAAAAGGTGTTGGCTTTGGTACATCTGTATTGTAAAGTAATATGTGAAAACCAATAAAAATAATAATAATTAAAAAAAATTAAAACAGAAAAATATTTAAATTTATATGTAAATCTCTTTCTTCACTTTGAACCCCCCCTCCCATTTTCATGATGAGACCAACTCTGTATTGTTTCATTGGTAACAGAAGAGGAAAAATGACTATTACTCACTTAATCTAAGCACAACGGCCACAATAGCTTCAGTCTAGGCATTTGGCTCTGCGATGTTGAATGTTCTCTGTGCTCTCCTGTTTCCCCTTTTTTTGTTTCAGTTGAAAGCAATTCATGCACCCAGAACTCATACACTGACCACTAATGATGAACTATATGTTATAGATACTCCTGCAAATTTATTCTGCTATGTTTGAGATATACAGGCTCAGCCTACATATTTGTAACATCTATTATTCCTATCTTCCTTGTTTTATAAAGCTAATAAAAGTTAAACAAAAAGAAGAGAAAAAGGCAACACACGGAGACCCCATCTGAGTTCACACTGCACAGCAGGATCAGGTTCCTTTAAGGAGTCCAGTGCTGCGCGATGGATCAGTGAGTTGTCAGACATTGGCAGGGCATCCAGATCACAGAACTGGTTTTAGACATTTTGAACTGCCAACACATCGCGGTGGCCGGGGAGCTGTGACCTATTCCTAGCTCAAATTGCCTGCAGATGACAAAGGAGCAGGCAGGCAGGCAGGTGGGGGAGCCCGAAAAGGTGCTCCCCTTCTCCATCTCCATTCACCTGCCTCCCCCCCACCCCCTAGCTGAGGAAGCCCCAATTCCTCTCTGGCTCCATCCATCCAGGTCCCCATCTCCCCTCCCCTGGGACTCACCAGATCTCTCAGAGGCCCCTGGGAGAGAACGCTCAGAGGTTGTGGGGAGGGATGCAGGAGACAGCCGGACCAGGTCAACCGTCCATCTTCCCCCTTCCATCCTCACTAGCTTTGCAGGATCCGTCTCTTTCATCCTTCCTGAGGAGTCAAGGAGCCAAAACAAGCTGGAGGGTCCTGGGAGAGAGGAAGAAGCAAAGGGAGCCTCAGAGGCCCTGCAGGGATTCTCCTGCGCTAGATATTCTCCTGCCCCTGGAGAAGCCCAAATGGGGCAGCCCCTTCCCAACAGAATCCCCATTTCTAAACATCTCCAGTGCTTGCAGTTTCCCCTGTTTGCTAATCACCCCACTTCGTAAGGATGGCAGGGTCTGTCCAGTAGTGACCTGAGAGTTGATCCCATTGAACTCATTGGGGCTTATGAACAGAACTTGGTGCAAAAACCAGTCACCACCCTGTCCCCAAGCCTGAAAACTGCAACCCCAGAGCATGGGCAGAAAATAGCAGAGTAGCTATTACAGTGGTACCTCAGGTTAAGTACTGAATTCGTTCCAGAGGTCCATACTTAACCTGAAACTGTTCTTAACCTGAAGCACCACTTTAGCTAATGGGGCCTCCTGCTGCCACTGTGCCGCTGGAGCACAATTTCTGTTCTCACCCTGAAGCAAAGTTCTTAACCTGAAGCACTATTTCTGGGTTCACGGAGTCTGTAACCTGAAGCATATGGGACCCGAGGTACCACTGTACATGTACTGTAGGTGACTGCATGCTGGGTTCTTTGTATGCAGAGCCCAGTTCACAATCTTTGAGCTGTCGCATCGCAAGCCAGGCAGGTGTTGTGGCCATATTTGCCTCTTGCATGGGGACCAAATCTTTGGGGAAGCTCTTCATCTCCAATTGGTAGGAAAGAGGGTTCATTGACCTGCTGGTGGGAGGAGGTGGCTTTTCAGCCCATAAATTCAACTCACGGTGGAATATCTGGTGGGCTGGATCTGGAGCACAAAGGGTCAAGTTCTACTTGCATGAGCCCTTGTGTTCCTTCTTCAAACTCATTAGGCAGGAACGTCAGAGGTCAAATCTGGAGAATATTTCATTCTGGGCTACTTATGGCAGAGCACACAAGAAATGCAATCAATTCTTTTCAGTTCTGTCAAGTAGGTCCTTCCCTAGATTTCTCAAGTGCAAGGACCCAGGGCTGTCTGAGTTAGGGGGTTCCTTGGGGTCCAGGTCAGCTGGCTAGTCAGGATTGTCACCTCCAAAGTATATGTCAACTAAAGGATAATAGTCTGCCTTGGATTGAGGACTTTTTGGAGGTGTTGCTGAATGTGGAAGCAGAGGAGCTGGTGATGCCACACTTTGGAATAATCTTGACACTGATACACCACTCCTTAGATATTCTCTGTGCTTATACACGATATTCACAAACTTTATGCTCCTCTTGTGACAAGATTCCCAAAGGCTTAGGGTAGCTTGAGGGAAGTAGCTTATTTTGAGACAGCGCCCATTTCCAATTCTTGTTTATCAAAACCCTCCCCCTAGTTGGTTTGGTTTTGGCTTCTGACTGGACAGCGGAGCATTTGATAACCTTGCATATCGTTTCATATTGATATAAGGATCTGGTGTGCAGATTCCAGTAGAGTACAAACTTCTAAAGTCTTTTGTCTGGAGCAAGAGTTACACTCAAGCAGGTTAAAAAGTTTTTTAAAGTCAACTTTTTTATGTTGCACTATTTTGTAATTTTTAACATTAGTTCCTCTACCTGTTTAGCCTGAATTTGGCCTTGAGTCGTTTGAGCTCCTGGTCTCAGTGCCAGAGATGACTTAGCAGTTGAGCTGCCTGGGCCCCAAACCTCTTTCTGCTCATCCTTAGAGCTGCTGAGAGATCCTATAAGGTCAGTAATAGGATCTGGCTCCTGCTGTTTCTTAGCCACCTCCTCATTTTCCTTATTCACGTAAAATGGAGTAATTTTTGCTTGGGCTTTCTTAGAGAAGCTCTCTTTGGAGGAGGGTCTGTGGCACTTGGGGAGAGAACATTAATTTTGTAACTACTCCAGGTCAACATTGTTTTTCCCCTTAATTCCTCATCAAGTTTCCTGATATCTTTAATAATAATAATAATAATAATAATAATAATAATAATCCTAGCCTGAGGAAGAAATTGAGGCTGAAATGACTGAACAATGCAAATGACTGCTTGTGATAGAGGAAGAAGGGAGGGGAGTTACTGCCTTTTTTGGCTGGTATTAGCTAACGTATTTATGGGACCCGGAGATTCAAAAAGCCTGGCTCGTTCCAGGGATGGATTTAATTTGGCTCAGTCGTGGAATCCGCTCCATCTCCAAGCTCAGTCATTTCTTTGCTCAACCAAAAACAGACAGAAACAGAAAGGAAAACAGAAAATTTGAGAGGATGTGCTGCTCTGGTTCGGCAGAAGCGGCTCAGTCATGCTGGCCACATGACCCGGAAGCTGTACGCCGGCTCCCTCGGCCAGTAAAGCGAGATGAGCACCGCAACCACAGAGTCCGCCACAACTGGACCTAACGGTCCGGGGTCCCTTTACCTTTACCTTACCTCTATGGCCCTAAGATCTCTGAAGCCTACACTGAAGAAAGTCTGGGCAGCTCAGACCAGCCTCCTCATGGTTTGAAGACTGGTGGAAGCATATTCCCAGACAGAACAGGAGATACCGTATTTTTTGCTCTATAGGACGCACCTTTTCCCTCCTAAAAAGCAAGGGAAAATGTGTTTGCGTCTTATGGAGCGAATGCAGGGGGGGGGCAGGGGGGAAATGCCCCCAAGCTCCGTGCGGCTCTTGGGGGCTTTTCCCCAGGAGGGAGAAGGGACTGACTGGCCGCATCAGTTCCCTTCTCCAACCTCGTAGAAAAGCCCACAGGAGCCACGCACCCTTTAAAGAGCATGCAGCTCTTGGGGGCTTTTCCCCGAGGAGGGACAAGGGACTGACTGGAATTCCCCCACCTCCCGCAAAAGCAGGGAGAAGCGCACAGGCTGTGCGCAGAGCTGGGGGGGGGTTATATTTTCCCCCTTGATTTCCCCCTCTGAAAACTAGGTGTGCCCTATGGTCAGGTGCACCCTATGGAGCGAAAAATACGGTACATCTCCTATTGAAAGTTTTACATTCCAGGAGAGTTGTGGGTGTGTTAACATCTCAGATGCTGCAGGTGGCGCTATGGGGCTACCTCAAAATAGAGGAGGTTTGTCCTTCAGAGATCTGTATGGAATTTCAAAACTGATCTCATGATCCAGCAGGGAGCCTTACCAGAGAGGCCACGATCCCAGGATTCTCCTCCTTGACTTCCTTCTGCAGAGCTCTCTGGTCAGGATCCAGCAAAGCCCACTCCTCCTCTGTGAAAGGAACAGCTACGTCTTCAAAGCACACTGGATCCTACGAGAAAAAGGGAGCATAAAGATGATATTTTTCTACACATTGCTCTGTTCTTTTCTGTAACAATTTTCTTGTGTATTTGAGCTATGGGAATTAATCTTTGTGTAAGTGGGGCAATTCCATAAAACAATAATTTTATTATCAATGCAGCACTCATCTTCAAGTAAATCTTTGCTAGCATTCCCATTTTCCAGATGGAAGGACCTCCTCTCCCTTCATCTGGTGGGGTGGCCCCTCCCCCTGCCCTCAAGCCAACTTCAAGGGGCGCCAGGAGGGGGAGGGGAGGGAATGTTGGTTGGTTGGCATCCATCTGTCTTGGGAGACCATGGAAGAGTGTGTCTTTGGGAGTGAGATCTGGGGGAGAGACATGTGTTGTTGCATCTGGGACACAGGAAGTGGTCCAGTTGTGTTGCTGCAGATGCAGGCGGGCTTTTCTTCTCCCTGTGCTCCCCCCACGTGGGAATGTTCCCCTCTGGCTGCAGCCTCTGCTCACAAAGGTGACTTTCCCCTCCCTCTGAAGGGGGTTTATTTCCTTGACCCCAAGCCCCCTCCCCCCAAAATGAAGGCAGCATCTGGATCCCAAGGAAGAGCAGAGATGCATATTTCCTGCGATCTCCCCCCCCCCTCCCTGGCTTGGCAGAGAGGACAAAGGAGGACCCCCTGCTCTCTGACTTGGGGGTCTCTCCCCACTGTGCATGATCTGAGCAGGGACCCCCACGCCCCCTCCCTGCCCCCCTGGGACCCCCTTCTCCCCATGGCACCCTCAGGGGGAAGAGAGAGGAGACTCACCCGAGTCCAGGAGGGGCTTTTGCAAAGGAGAGAGAAGAAAGCAGGGAGGGAGGGAGGGGGGGGGGAATTTACCCATGGAGGACCCTGCCCCTCCCCCTTCACTCCCCGTCCTCTCTAGGACTCCAGCTCTGCTTCTCTTAACCCTTGCCGAGCCCAGCCCTCCCTCTCCCCTCTGCCCCACGGAGCCCCCCTGGGAGCCCGACTCGGCGCCAGGGAGACGGGGCTTCCCCAGGAGTCTCCAGGGAGGAAGAGGAGTCCCCGATCCCCCCAAGGGAGACCCTTCCAAGTCTTCCCTCCAGCTCCCCATCTTCCCTGGGGCAGCCCCACTGAATCGGGGAGACGCCTCCTTCCCTTGGACTTGGGGGCTGGCAGGCCCAGCTGGGCTTCTTCCAGGCTCCTGCGGAGTCAGACTTGGGGGGCCCTTTCCCCCCTCTCAGTCCGCCCCCCACACCCAGGGGGCCCCCTCGGCCCTCCTTCTTGGGGGTCTCCCTCCCCTCCCCCCTCCCAGTCCTCCCCCCACACCCAGGGGGCCCCCTCGGCCCTCCTTCTTGGGGGTCTCCCTCCCCTCCCCCCCTCAGTCCGCCCCCCACACCCAGGGGGCCCCCTCAGCCCTCCTTCTTGGGGGTCTCCCTCCCCTCCCCCCCTCAGTCCGCCCCCCACACCCAGGGGTCCCCTCAGCCCTCCTTCTTGGGGGTCTCCCTTCCTTCCCCCCCTCAGTCCGACCCCCACACCCAGGGGGCCCCCTCAGCCCTCCTTCTTGGGGGTCTCCCTCCCCTCCCCTCCCCCTCAGTCCGCCCCCCACACCCAGGGGGTCCCCTCAGCCCTCCTTCTTGGGGGTCTCCCTTCCTTCCCCCCCCTCAGTCCGCCCCCCACACCCAGGGGGCCCCCTCAGCCCTCCTTCTTGGGGGTCTCCCTCCCCTCCCCTCCCCCTCAGTCCGCCCCCCACACCCAGGGGGTCCCCTCAGCCCTCCTTCTTGGGGGTCTCCCTCCCCTCCCCCCCCCAGTCCGCCCCCCACACCCAGGGGGTCCCCTCAGCCCTCCTTCTTGGGGGTCTCCCTTCCCTCCCCCCCCCTCAGTCCGCCCCCAACACCCAGGGATCCCCTCAGCCCTCCTTCTTGGGGGTCTCCCTCGCCTCCCCCCCCCCTCAGTCCGCCCCCCACACCCAGGGGTCCCCTCAGCCCTCCTTCTTGGGGGTCTCCCTCCCCTCCCCCCCCAGTCCGCCCCCCACACCCAGGGGGTCCCCTCAGCCCTCCTTCTTGGGGGTCTCCCTCCCCTCCCCTCCCCCTCAGTCCGCCCCCCACACCCAGGGGGTCCCCTCAGCCCTCCTTCTTGGGGGTCTCCCTTCCTTCCCCCCCCTCAGTCCGCCCCCCACACCCAGGGGGTCCCCTCAGCCCTCCTTCTTGGGGGTCTCCCTTCCCTCCCCACAGCTTCTCCCCTTCAACTCCCCCCTGACTCCTCTTCCTCTCCCCCCTCAGACCATCCCTCACAAAAGGCGCCTTGCATTTTCCCGCCAAAAGGGCTGGCTCCGCCCCTGCTGGCATGGCAGCCAATCAGAGCGAGGCTCCCGCCCCCTGGGTGAATTTCTGAGGGACTAAGTCCGCTGACTGGCCTGGCTCTGCTGTCCATCACAGGCCCAACCAAGGGGGGCATCTCTAGAGATCATCTCCGTCTGTCAGTTACCTGTCAATCCATTTTCAACTCTTTGGGTTTGAGATCATTTTGCCGGAGCCCTGAGGGGCCCAAGTTTCATAAACAGTGTTAAGAAGTGGTTGGGTCAACTCCCTGCAGGAGTTTCTTGTTGTACATTGTTTTAATGGTTTGTATTTCTTCTGTGACTGCAACCCAAAGTGTGTTTTATAAGCTGGTCTCCGGCTGTAAGAGATTATCTTATTTTATCTTATCTTAATAAATGGATGGCGGAAAAGTCTGGGAAGGGGCGAGAGGCCCCTCCCTGCCCCCCTCAAGGCTCCTCTCAGGTTCCTCCAGGGTCCGAAGCCGCCTCCTCCATTTTTGGGGGGCCAGGAAGGGAGTGGTCCCTGCAGCTTGGCCTGCTGGAAAGGGGGCGACATGCAAGAGGCCAGCCTGGCAGGGTTGTTGTGGAAGGAGGAGCTCCTGGGAGGAAAGGAGGGGCCAGGGAAATGCCATTCTGCCAGTAAGGTGCCTCCGTCTCTCACTCCTCCTCCAAAGGAGAACCAGGGGGGTGTATATATATCTAGGTAGGTAGGTAGGTAGGTAGATGATAGATATGTATGTGTGTATAACAGACAGACACAAAATTGCCCTCATTCAAGATGGCCGCCGGCCCTTCCTCCTGCTTCAAACATAGAAGGACCGGTTGCCCTGACCCAGCATGGCCTCTGCTCTTTCTGGCCTCCTGGGCAGCGTCAACTCCGGGACGGCCCTCCTCGCGCGGTGAATGGAGGGGAGAAGTCAACTTACACTTGGACTTGGAGGCTGTCAGGGCCTGAAGCGCAGCAGGACAGGCCCAGCTTTTCTCCAGCTCCGCTTGCCCAAAAGCAGCTGCTCCCCTTCAGGCCGATGTTCCCCTTTCTAGAAATGGGGGCCTAATGCTTCCCTTGCTCTCTGCTCCCTTCCCTGAGTACTTGCACCATTCAGTGCTTTGGACGCAGCCCCGCTTCCCTGGCGGAACAGCAGGATTAATATATTTTTTTTAATAAATTTTTTATTAGTTTCCAAATTTTTAACAAACACAAAAACAACATAAAGACAAACATAAAAGGTCATACTTTCTTTACCTCATTTCCATAAGCCTCTTTTCCCGGACTTCCCCATACCTTCCCCTTTTTGCATCCTTTATTTTAAACAATTGTTCAGCAACCCTTCTTAGCCAATTAAAAATAAATTCATTCTTTTCGATTTCACCCTTAACTTAACACAATTTACCGCTGCAATTCTACGTCTTCCTCTCCCTCTGCATTTTAGCACTCCTCAAGTTTATAGTAACTCTTAAGATATATTTTAAATTTCTTCCAATCTTCTTCCACAGTCTCTTTCTCTTGGTCGCGGATTCTGCCGGTCATTTCTGCCAGTCCCATAAAGTCAATCACTTTCGCCTGCCATTCCTCCAGCGTGGGTAACTCTTGTGTCTTCCAATACTTTGCTAGAAGAATCCTTGCTGCCGTAGTAGCGTACAAAAAGAAATTCTTATCCTTCTTCGGCACCAGCTGGCCGACCATACCCAAGAGAAATGCCTCTGGTTTCTTGTTAAAGGTGCACTTAAGCACTTTCTTAATTTCATTATAAATCATTTCCCAGAAGGCCTTAATCTTTGGGCAGGTCCACCAAAGGTGGAAAATGGTACCTTCAGTCTCTTTACATTTCTAACATTTATTATTGGGCAAATGATAAATCTTCGCAAGCTTGACTGGGGTCATGTACCACCTGTAAATCATTTTCATAATGTTTTCTCGCAAGGCATTACATGCCGTGAATTTAATACCTGTGGTCCATAACTGCTCCCAGTCAGCAAACATAATGTCATGACCTATATCCTGTGCCCATTTAACCATAGCTGGCTTCACTGTCTCATCTATTGTATTCCACTTCAACAGCAAGTTATACATTCTTGATAAATTCTTAGTATTGGGTTCTAACAGTTCTGTTTCTAGTTTCGATTTCTCCACCTGGAAACCAATTTTCCTGTCTTGTTTGTAAAATAATGGAGCCAATCTCGTACCTTGGACTTTATTTTCTCATAACTTTGTAATTTAAATTCACCACCTTCATGTTCTAAAATTTCAGAATATTTCGGCCAATTAGTTCTCATATTAAGTTTCTTTACCTCCTTGGCCTCCATAGGTGAAAGCCACCTGGGAGTTTTATTTTCCAATAAATCTTTGTACCGTATCCAAACATTATATAGCGCTTTCCTGACAATGTGATTTTTAAAACCCTTGTACACTTTAACCTTGTCGTACCAGATATATGCATGCCAACCAAAGTTATTATCAAATCCTTCCAAATCTAGAATATCTGCGTTCTCAAGAAGTAGCCAATCTTTTAACCAGCAGAAAGCTGCCGATTCATAGTACAGTCTCAAGTCCGGCAGGGCAAACCCCCCTCTTTCTTTAGAATCGGTAAGTATCTTAAACTTAATTCTGGGCTTTTTGCCCTGCCAGACAAATTTAGATATATCTTTCTGCCACCTCTTGAAACAGTCCAGTTTATCCACAATTTGTAGTGTCTGAAACAAAAATAACATTCTAGGCAATACATTCATTTTGATTACTGCAATTCGACCTAACAAGGAAAGTTTCAGGTTTGACCATATTTCTAAATCTTTCTTTATCTCAGTCCAGCACTTATCATAATTATCCTTAAATAAGTTAATATTCTTAGATGTCATATTAATCCCCAGGTATTTTACACTCTTTGCCACCACTAACCCAGTTTCCTCTTGGAATCTCTCTCTTTCAACATTTGTTAAATTTTTTTCCAGTACCTTGGTTTTTTGTTTATTCAACTTAAATCCTGCGACCTGGCCGAATACTTGAATTAATTCTAGAGCTCTTTTGGTACTAGTGTCTGGCTCTTGCAAGGTCAATACTAAGTCATCTGCAAAGGCCTTCAGTTTGTAATGTCTGGCTCCGACCTGAATCCCTTTTACCAGCTGGTCCCCCCTAATCATGTTTAACAAGACCTCCAGGACCGAAATAAAAAGTAATGGGGATATTGGGCACCCCTGACGTGTCCCTTTTTCTATGGGTAATTCATCCATGACCACATTATTTACAATTAACTTTGCCTTTTGCTCAGTATAAATTGCACTTATACCATTTTCAAACCTTCTGCCTACCCCCATCCCCTGGAGATTCTTTTTCATAAATTTCCAAGATATATTGTCAAAGGCTTTCTCCGCGTCCACAAAAATTAAAACTGCTTTTGTATTAATGTTCACTGTCAACATTTCTATAATGTCAATTATATTCCTTACATTTGTAGATATATGCCTACCCGGGAGAAAGCCTGCCTGATCTTTATGAATCTCCTCCACCAACACCTTCTTTAATCTTTTTGCCAAAATGTCTGCAAAAATTTTATAATCCACATTAAGTAATGATATAGGGCGATAGTTCTTGATCTGTTTTTTATCCACCTCAGTCTTTGGTATAAGTGTAATGAAGGCTTCTTTCCACGTCTCAGGTGCCCTTTTCCCCTCTAGTATCTCGTTGCAAACCTCCTTAAGCGGCTGTATTATCCAGTCTTTCAAAGCTTTGTAGTATCTGGAGGTTAATCCATCTGGCCCTGGAGATTTCCCCAATTGCATATTTTGAATGGCACCCTCAATTTCTTGTTCAGTTATTTTCTCGTTTAAAAGCAACATACTTTGTTGCGAAATTTTTTGTAATCCATGTTTCTTGAGAAATAATTCCATTTCTCTTTCGTTTTCCGGCCCTTGTGCATAAAGTCTTCTGAAATAACTCTGAAAGCAGTTGCTGATCTCATTTGGTTTAGAAATGTTCTTTCCATCTACCTCCAAACTTGTGACTGTGTTCAATTTCTGTCTCTTCTTCAATTGCCATGATAGGAGTTTCTGTGATAAAATCTTAATTGGCAGTGGCTAATTGCTTTATGGCCCCAATTAGCCCCAGTTTATTGCGGTCCGGCACACTTCTTAGCCAAGCTGCGCCAACCTTCTTCTCTCCGGTTTCGCCTTGCAGAGTAAAAACACAGCGGAACAAAAACCGTTGCTGCTTGCTTAGATCCAAACACAACAAGCACTCATGAGTCCAAATTAACAGTTCTTTATTGCAGCAAAATATTTACAGCTCAGCATTTCTCAGATTCTCCTGGACTGCTAGCATTCATGGCGTCCGTCTCTTTCAGAGACAAAGAGAGAACAAAAAGTAAGGCTCCTCCCTCCTTTCACACGTCAGAATGTGAGGCGTCACAGAACATCTTAACCCTATAAGTTCTGAATCCCAACACCCCCTCTCGCCGAGCATTCTGACAAGACCTGTGGATGTACCTTTGCAGACCTCTGTGAGATCAATCCCTTCCCCAATGCCTTGCGCCCTCTCCTGGCGTCCCTGTTAGCATCTGTGGAACATCCTCACAACTCTCAGATTCGCACTGTGCGAAACTTACCCACGCACCTGTGGCCTGATACCTCTCAGGTGGAATACCCTTCGTTGTGCGACTGGACCTCCTGGGCACAAACTCAGGCACTTCCTCTGACTCACTGCGGTCAGCAGGTGTGTCCTCTGCATCCCGGGATTCCCCCTCTGACTTAACGCGTCTTCGAATCCTTTGCATTACCCTCACAGGAGAACTAGGCTCACTCTTGGGCTCTCTTTTTACAACTTGTGGAGATGCCCCATCCTGCTCCTGACTTTGGTCAGTGAGCTGATCGTCATCAGCAGACTCAGCCCCTGGCTCTCCTTCCTCCTCATCAGAACCTTCCTGCTCTGAATCAGAAAGACATTCTGAAAGAATATCACGCCTGGCAGGAGTCTTTGACTTTTCATCCTGCTTATAGAACTCAGCGTGTTTACTGATCAGCAGCTTACTCTGATCACCTGACGGGTATGCAAACCTCCATGCACGAGCCGCTGGCTCATATCCACAGAATATCATTTTCTGGAACTTGGGTTCGCCTGGCCCTCGCAAAGCTTCAGGCACCGGCACCGAGGCCGTTGACCCAAACACACGGAGGAAGTGAACCTGAGGTTTCCTCCCGTGAAGCATGAAAAACGGGGTGTCTCCTACCACTGAATTGTAGGACCGATTCCAGGTGAAGCTCACATATTTAATTGACTCCATCCAAAACCTTGGAGGTAACCCAGAATCTGACAGCATCACCTGTGCAGCCTTAACCAGAGCCTCACTTCTTAGCTCTGCCACCCCCCTCTGTTGAGGAGAAGTCACTGTGTGACTTATCCCTTTCTTGTGAAAGAACTTCTGCAAAGCAGACCCAGTAAACTGTGTACCTCTGTCACAAGCAATTGCCTGCACTTTCGTGGAGAACCTTAGTTCCACCTCCTCAATCCAACTTCTAATCAGCTGTGCTGCATCTTCCTTGGATTTGAGACCATGAGTCCAGGTGTTCTGCGAAAAATCATCCTGCAGCGTCAGCAGAAACCTGGCCCCTCCCAAACTTGGTTCCTTCATGGGACCCAACAGATCTATGTGCACAAGATCAAAAGGTTTTGTGGTTACCCTCTCTACCCTGGGGTAACTGCACCCTCTTACCTTTGCCTGTCTGCAAGCCTGACAATCTAGGACTCTTGCACATTCCTCAATTCTACAGCCTTTGCTAACCTCAGGTAGCACCTGTAGTTCTTCAAGAGAAGAATGAGCTGTCTTCTTATGCCACGCACAAGCACATGAAACATGAGTGGGAACTGTAGCACGCAGGGCTTGTGCTTTCTCAACCTTCCCCTCACCCTCCAGAGACGTTTTAAGAATGAAGAGATCATTCTGCCCCTTTGCAACTCTGACCAGTTGCTTCCCTCCTTTGGAGATTGTACAAAAATCATGTTCAAAGCAAACCTTAAACCCCTTTTTCAACAAATAAGGCACAGATAAAATACAGTGTTGCATTCCTGGCACAATGCAAACTTCCATCTGCTCCTGCAAAACAGAAAAAAAGGCATTTGCAACGTTAGTTACATTTTTCTTTTCCCCATTTGCAAACTGAACAGTTTTTCCAGCCGGAATTGCTGTGCAATTCCACATCTCGACTGCAGGGGGCTCTGGAATCAGATTTCGGTTAGCTCCTGAGTCGATTACAAAGCGTAAGTCAGTGTCTCTCTCAGAGCTGTCCTCAAACAACGCCATAGCAACAAACGTCTCGCTGCCCCCTCTCTTTGGGCTTCTGCAGCAGTTCTCTCTGGTTGTCTTGGCAACCAACTCCCCCTTGCTCAGGACCTTGGCAGCTACCGTAGAAGTAGCCTCCTCCGTTGCCTTGGAGACCGGACTGGCCTCTGCGTTCCCACGCAACTCTTTAGGCCTTATCTTCACTTTGTGCAGGTGGCCGGCCTTGAAGCGTCTAGCTCTCCGCAGCTTTCCAGACTTTGGCTGACGACCAGTGGAAAAACACTGCCCAGGGCTCCTTTCAGCTGGCCTGGCCCCCCTTCTTCCGGAAGAGCCCTCTGTGCCAGCCCTGCCCTCGCTGAAACTGCGTTTCACTTCAGCACTCACAGTGGAAAACTTTTGAAACTTGCCTTTGGAATTCTCAGCCCCCCCGACTTTCACCTCAGGGACTGGGGCTTCAGCCATTTCTAGGCTCTTCATGATTTCTCCAGGGCCCTGGCCTCCTGCTGAAGTTTCACACAAACTTCTCAGCACCTCCCAGGCAGCCCTTGCTGACTTTACGCCTTCCAAACTAGGCAAGAGCGATGCGTGTACGCATGCTTTCAGCATAGCAAGCTCTCTTTGCATTCTCTGCTGGCTATCTTCAGGCAACGCAGCCTCAAAGCCTGCAATGTCTGTCCCTTCAGGACCTGGATTCAGGGGTAGTGGCTCCTTCTGGCTTACATCCCAAAGCCCAGTAACCAGAAACCAACCCCTTACTCTTCTGGACCAGGTTGCCCAACTTCTTAAAGTGAGCTTTTCAAGCGGAACGTCCTCAAGGACCTGGCTGTCTGCCATTCTCTCCTCTTTCCCGGGGCCCCAGCTGCTACTCACGTAAAACCAGTCAGCTCTCCGGCACCCGATTTTTCAGCTGCTTTCCCAGCTCTCAGCTCTCAGCAACTCTTGCCTCTTAGCAGCAGGCAAAACACAGAACGCAGACCTCCGCTTCGGTAGCGTCTTCCCAGCTGTTCAAGCTGACTTCAAAGCACACCGGCAGACTTTCAGCAACAGTTTTTATAAGCGGTAATTAGTCCCCATAACCTGTGATAAAATCTTAATTGGCAGTGGCTAATTGCTTTATGGCCCCAATTAGCCCCAGTTTATTGCGGTCCGGCACACTTCTTAGCCAAGCTGCGCCAACCTTCTTCTCTCCGGTTTCGCCTTGCAGAGTAAAAACACAGCGGAACAAAAACCGTTGCTGCTTGCTTAGATCCAAACACAACAAGCACTCATGAGTCCAAATTAACAGTTCTTTATTGCAGCAAAATATTTACAGCTCAGCATTTCTCAGATTCTCCTGGACTGCTAGCATTCATGGCGTCCGTCTCTTTCAGAGACAAAGAGAGAACAAAAAGTAAGGCTCCTCCCTCCTTTCACACGTCAGAATGTGAGGCGTCACAGAACATCTGAACCCTATAAGTTCTGAATCCCAACAGTTTCCCACATTTATCTGCCGATTCGAATGTCTTTTGTCTCATTCGTTTAATTTTCCATTCAATCTCCTGATTCATCAATTCCATATATTCTGATACAGTTTAATTTCTCTCAAAATCTCGTGACTTTGGGTTAGATCTCAATTTCTTTTCACTGTCTTTAATCTTTTCCAAAATTTTATCTTTCTTCTCCTGCTGTTGCCTCCTTTTCAAAGAATTCTGCTGTATCAGGAAACCCCTCATCACGGCCTTGCTTGCGTCCCAGATCACTCGTTTTTCCACTTCTGTCCTCAGATTTATCTCAAAGTAGTCCTTCAAAGTCTTTTGGGCCTTTTGGTACACCTCTGGGTCTCTGAATAAGGTGTCATTCATTCTCCATCTGAAGGAACCAGCTGTTGTTATTTTCATTTCCATCTTTACCGCATTATGGTCGGAGCATGTCTTTGGGCAGATTTCCACTTTCTTTATCTTTGGAGCCATTCCACTAGTAATCCATATTTGATCTATTCTTGTCCAGGTCATCTGTGATTCTGAGAAGAATGTTCCCTCCCTCTCGAGAGGATTTCTTGTTCTCCAAATGTCAATCAGGTCCAAGTTGTCAGTCATTTCAAAGAAAGTTTTAGGTAATCTCCCGTCTTTGGAGATCACCTGTCTTTGTGCTTTATCCATATTTGTAGAGACGACACCATTCATATCGCCTAAAAGAATCACCTTATAATCCAAATAGTCCATTAATGTCTCGTGCAATTTCTTGTAAAATTCTGCCTTCCCTTCATTCGGTGCATAAATTCCAAATATCAAGATTTTTTCTCCTTGAATCTGTATCTCAATTGCCAAAATTCTACCCTGTTCATCTTTAAAAATCTGTTTTGGAGCCAATTTCTCTTTTGCATAGATCACCACTCCTCTTTTCTTAACTTTATCTGATGAAATAAATTCTTGTCCCAATCTTTTATTTATAAGTAATCTTCTCTGTGCCCTTGTCACGTGGGTTTCTTGTAAACAAATCAGATCCAATTGTTCTCTTTTCAAAATGTGGAAAACCTCACGCCTTTTTCTGGGAAGGTTCAGTCCATTACAGTTCCAAGTTAAGAATCTCAGAGACATTGTTAATTAGTTGCCTCCAACTGCGCCCTGCAGCTGTTCTTCGTCCGTTGGTGATTTAAGTCCAAATGTCAAGTTCCCCAAATCTGTATCCGAGGTTGAGTTTAAAACCCCTTTCACCAAGTCCTCTCCGTACTTATGCAAAAATTGTTCTTTGTCATGTACTGTTCTTATCTTGACTTACTTTCCTCTAAAATTAAAAGACAAACCCTGTGGAAATTCCCACCTGAAAGGTATGTTGTTCTTCTTCAGCAGGTCCACCAAAGTCTTGAATTGAGTTCTCACCTCCAGAATATATTTTGGGATATCCCTGTAAATTTGCACAGAGACGTTTTGAATCTGAAGTGTTTTCTGGTAATGCAAACTTAGTATCTTGTCTCTTTCCTCTTTGGATCTCAATGTTATCAGGCAGTCCCTTGGAATCTTCCTGCCTTGCCTTCTGCCCAGTCTGAAGGCAGTTGTTATCTCAAATTCTGTTCCCTCTAGGTTTTCCTGCCAAAAATATGAAATTTCTTTTGTGAGAAAGTCCACTAGGCTGTCCCCTTCACTTTCTGGAACCAATCTAAGTCTTAAATTCTTCTCCTTACGCTGCATGTCCCATAAAGAGAGGGTCGCCTCATGCTGGTCAAGCATCCTGCAAACCGGTACTAAATTTTCCTGTGTAGATTCCGCAGTGGATTTAGCTTCTTCTGCAATCTTCCTTATTGTGGCGTTTTCCTCGACCAATTTGTGAATAATCTGTGTGTTAGATGTCACACTCTTGGTGTTCAGGTCTAATTTTGCCGTTAAATCTGCCAGTTGTTTAGTATTTTCTGTACTCTGTTTGTTCAATCTTTCTAAAGATTCATTTATTTTCAATAATGCCTGCGTCACTGACTCCATGAATGCACTTATTCCTTTTTCCTGTCCACCTGGGCCTGTTGGCAATAGTCCTGATAGAGAGCCCCTTTTCTTTTGTGCTGCCTTAGACTTAGATCTTGTTGCTATCTCCTCTGCAGGGCCACTCATGTCCCAAGGTCATTCTCACAGGAACAGGTTGAATGGAAAAATCCAGTGACTTTGTTTTTAACAGTCAATGTTGCAACTGTTACCTTCAACCCTCTAGAGGGAGCCAAAATGTCCAATAGAACAAAGAAACAATAAATCCAAAAACCCTCAGAGGGAAAGAGTTGCTAAAAACTTCTCTCAGTCTTTTTAGTTGCAACCATGTTATTTCTGCAAAGTCTCAGTAAATTGTATCAATAAAGTCCCCACTTTGCAACACATCTGACAGTTGCCTGTCAAAGTGCTTCACCCAGGCAGTCCGTTCCCAGAGTCAGAGTCTGCAGTAAATTGTCCCTTAAAAACTTTTCCCGCATGTTTCCTTTCTTCTTCTTCCCCCCCCCCCTGTTCCTGCTTACTAGGGGGGGGACTTAAGCTCAATGCTAGGGTTAGTCCTTTTAAAAATTAATCCTTAAATATATCGATTACAGCTTGCTGGATCCGTTGCTTTAGCAGTCATGCAATCTGGGGAAGGCAGACTTCCTTTATTTACCATCCCCACTTTCGGCCGAATTTTTAGGAAAATTAATTTAAAGTCCCGAAAAGTTTGCCAATCCTACTCACGGGAGTCTCTTTCAGTCCAAATTTCAGGAAGGGATCGGCGCTCTCCGTTAATGGCGATGCGGCTTCACTCCACGGGCTGGGTAGCGACTCTCAGCTCTGCGCACCCCCGATGCTCCTCCGGAGCCTTTAAAAAGGCTCTTTTGCAGTAAAGGGGGGCGCAAACGATGCCCACCGAGTCTCCTTGTTCACAGGCTTCCGCGCCTGTGATTTTAGGGGTTCCCGCTTCGCCGTAGCGGTCAGACCCGAACTCGTGGAGCAGCTCCCTCTCCAGAGATCGGAGAGCGAGCCGCCATTAGCGCTGGTGCCAACCGGAAGTCCGGCACTGAGGCTTTTACCCACAGCGCCACCCGCGTCCCATTCCACATCATCATAATCCCTAAATCTGGAGGGGGTTTCTTTACCTGCCCACTTTTCCTTGACCCCAAGCCCCCTCCCCAAAATGAAGGCAGCATCTGGATCCAAAGGAAGAACAGAGCTTCAGACCTCCTGCGATCTCCTCAAGCCCCCTCCCTGGCTTGACAGAGAGGACAAGGGAGGACCCTCTGCTCCCTGACTTGGGGGTCTGCCCCCACTCTGTATGATCTGAGCAGGGACCCCCATGCCCCCTCCCTGCCCCCCTGGGACCCCCTTCTCCCCATTGCACCCTCAGAGGGAGGAAATAGGGGACTCACCGGATTCCAGGAGGGGCTTTTGCAAAGGAGAAAGAAGAAGGCAGGAAGGGATGGGGGGGGGAGGGAATTGAGCGATGGAGGACCTTCACCCCCTTCACTTCCCATCCTCTCTAGGAATCCAGCTCTGCTCCTCTTAACCCTTGCAAAGCCTGCCCTTCCCTCTGCCTGCAGGCAGATCTGCTGCTGCGCTTAGAGCCTGCCCTCCCCGCCCCCATTGGCCCCAAGGAGCCCAGATCTAGGTCTTAGCAAGTGCCTTGGGCAGCTGAATGCCTAGATCCCAAACCCCTGCGGATGTTGGGAGGACCCTGCTCTGCTCTTGCTTTCCATTTGGGACGTGGCAAACATTGATCCAGGGAAGAGTTCAATCTGGACCATCCTGGGCATTTATTTGTTCATTTCAGAGATCCTGGGATTATGGGCTCTATTTTGCTGTCACCATCTGCAGCGATCCTGGAGCCCAAGAAAGCAAAATCTCTCACTGCCTCCATTTCTTCCCCTTCTATTTGCCAGGAGGTGATGGGCCCAGTGGCCATGATCTTCGTTTTTTTGATGTTGAGCTTCAGACCATATTTTGCGCTCTCCTCTTTCACCCTCATTAAAAGGTTCTTTAATTCCTCCTCACTTTCTGCCATCAAGGTTGTGATATCTGAGGTGGTTGATATTTCTTCTGGCAAT